>NC_090921.1:1029155759-1029464871 GCF_040938575.1 Ambystoma mexicanum | reverse complement strand
GTGTTACAGATCACCTTATAGACAGGAGCAATGAGAAACAGAGGAAACAGCTATGCAGACAAGTCATTTACAGAAAGAAGTACAATTTATAGATATACAGTCACTAGGCCCAAATTACATTTATAGTTACATTTACAGCTATATTTACAAGGAAATAGGGCATTTACAGTTACATTTACAAGGAGCTAGAGCAGCACAAACTATGTGTGTTTAGTCATGCTCAGGGGTCGTTTGAGCTAAGGAGCCATTCTTTGGTTTTGACTATGAAGGTCCAGAACGCAGGCTCTGCTCTGATGTCGGAGGGGAGGGAGTTCCAGCGTCCGGCCGCTAACAATGGGAAGCTGGAACCTCCCGCTGTTTTTAGATTGAATTTAGGCATGGTGAGTTGGTTGAGGTTATTGGATCTGGTGGGTCTATTGGTCTGATGTCTCGAGAATGTAGCTGTCAAATAGGAGGGTGCCGTATTTGCTAGGCACTTATGTGTAATTCTATCACGAATGGGTAACTAATGAGCCTCTCTTCTGAAGGAAGAGATGTGACTGGAGCGAGGGATGTTTAGGGCCTATTTTAAAGCATTGTTTTGCAGAACTTGTTTGTTTAAGTTCCGCACGGAGGTCCCGAGGAGAAGTGTATTACAGTAGTCAAGCTTAGATAGGATTAGTGCTCTTGCTAATGTAATACAGCTGGTGGTAGATAAGAAGAGCTTACACGCATTAATTGCTTGTTGGTATAGATAGTGGAGGAGGCTAATGAGTTAACTTGCTTATTTAGCGTCAACGTGGAGTCGAGGTAGATACCCAGGGTTTTGACTTCCCTTGAGACTCTAATGACATTCCCATTAATGTTGAAGCTATCATAGCATTTGTCTAATTTGTTTAAGCGAGTTTGGGAACCAATGGTCAGTAGTTCTGTTTTTTCATTGTTTAAACAAAGACTATGGGCCTCATTACGACCATGGAGGTAGCCATGCCACTATTTGTGGCATGGCTACCCCCATACAGGGTACCGGGCTATTCCGACCTTGGAGAGCCCGGTATTTCCCCATTCAGGGAACCCAGACTCGGAACATCCCCATTCCCATTTGAGCCCTAATAGGGCACTATGGGAATGGGGAGGATGCAAACAACGGGCCTGTTAATGACGGGCCCGTTGTTTGCATCCTGGTCTGCTTGCGGGACCCGCTAAGGACGCCTGGTTTTTACCAGGCATCCTTAGCGGGTCCCGCGAGGAGACCTTGTAATGAAGCGGTAGGGGGTTAACAGGGCCGGCAGCTCTACCGGCCCTGTTAACCCCCTACTGCCATGATCGTAATGGCCCCCTATGAGTAGCCATCCAGGCTTGAATTTGTAGGTAGATGTCATTGATCAGTTTAGTGTCTTTAGTGTAGCATCCAGTGAGTGTGACGAGAATCTGGGTGTCATCTGCGTAGTTGGTATACGTGACACCCAGATTGTCGAGGCGGTCGAATAGGAGTTTCGTGAAAATATTTATAGTGTGGCCGATACACATGATCCTTGTGGGACTCCACAGTTGATGGGCACTGGAGGTGCTGAAGCCGTGGGTGAGAAGACCCTTGTGGTTCTGTTCGAAAGGAAGGATTGGATCCAGCTGGCTGCATTCAGTGAGAAAGCAGCTGCTGAAGTTAGGTGTTGGGTCAGGATTTTATGGTCTACCAAATTGAAGGCTGCTGATAGATCCAAGAGCAGGAGGATGGTTAGCTTGCCTCCGTCTTTAAGTTCATCCATCTGAATCTTGAGATCTAGCAGCGCCGTCTCTGTGCCGTGTCTAGGTCTTAATCCGGATTGGCGAAGCCCTAATAAGTTATTGTCTTCAAGGTGTCTTTAAATTTGTATATAGGCCGCACGGTCCAGAATCTTTAAGAGAAAGGGGACCGTTGTGATGGGCCTATAATTTGTGGGCATGTTAGGGTCTAGATTTGGCTTTTTTAGCTTCCTTATGGGGCTAATTCTCTTGCACTGTCCTTGATGATCACTGCAGGGCATATGTCACCCTGACAGTTGGATGGTTTAATTCCCAGAATAATCTTTTCCACATCTTTGATGGAGTCTGGGGCGAATTGAAAGGGGGTACATAGTGGAGCTTTGCGATTAGAGTTTTCAGCTGTGTAGGAGCTAGGGGGTAAATGATTTCTTTTAGTGTCTATTTTGGATTGTAGAAGAGCAATTTTGTCTGAGAGTGACTTTTGAATGTTTGCGCCCAATGCCTTGTCTTTGGAGCTGGCGTCCGTGATAGGAGCAGGGGACTCAAGTTCCCTAAGGATTGTGAAAAGTTCCTTAGTACTTGATCTGGCGTTTTGGATCCTTTCATTGTATATTTATTTTTTGGTTCTAATGAGAGTTGCTTTATAGGAAGTGGCAATGGACGCATCATTTTCCATGTTAGCGATAGTTGGGGTTTTTCTCCAGACAGTTTCAGCTGATCTTTTTTCATTACGAAGTAATTTTAGATCAGGGGTAAACCATTTATTTAGGAGAGAGGAGGGTTTGGCCTTTTGTAGTTTTAGTGGAGCAATCTGGTTCATTGCTTGCTTCATTGTGGTATTGTAGCTATCGACTAAGTCGGCAGGGTCTTTTTCGGTATTCAGTAGAATGTTGGCAATAGGATGTAGCAGAGGTAATAATTGGTCTGGCGTTAGGTTTTGCTTATTCCTCGATAGAGTAGAGGGGGCTGTGGTTATGTCGGGGTTATGGCGAGCTTTTTCCTGAATGGAAAAGGTGATGCAGTGGTGGTCGGACCATGCATAAGGTTCATTGTTGAGGAGCGTGGTGGAGCAATTGAGGTCAGCCAACCAGTCCACAGTTCTGCCTCTGTCATGGATGGATTTGAAGATACGTGATTTAAAACCAAGCTGGGAGATGGTGTTTTCTAGTGCAGTGGCGTTAGTGTCTTTGGCGTCATGGAAGCCTAGGTTCATGTCACCAAGCAGAATAATCTGTGATCTTGGTTTGGTGTTTTGAGTGAGAATGGATGAAATATCTTCCTCAAATTAGGAGCTGGGGCGGGGTGGACGATAGATAAGGTGCAAGAGTATGGTGCTTGTAGGTGAGAGGGGTAATTTGACTGAAAGTAGTTCTGCAGACAGGAGGAGGTTGCTAGCAAATTCCTTGAGGCCAAAGTGGGTTTTGGCAATGAACGCTACACCACCCCCTTTCTGGTGGTGTAGCGTTCATTGCCAATCTATCCGCTCTAATGATGGCGTAGTTGTCGGGGAGGGCTAGTGCTAGTGAAGGTCCTGAAGCGTGGTTAAGCCAAGTTTCTGACATGGCAAATAAGTGCAGTTGGTTGGCGATGATAAAATCAGCAATATCGGTGGAGTGAGCTACTAGGGAACGGGCATTGATCAGAGCTCCTTTGATATCAAATGGCGCAATGAAGTTATGTTTACTGACCTTAGGTGTAGGCTGCCTGTGCGCTATGCCTAGTGTTGGTCTAGTGATGGGATCTGAAGTCCCCTGGTATAGTACACGGGGTGTACTTGGAAAGGGACGGCTGAAGCGGGACCCCAGTCTGATATTCCTCATAATGAGTGTGCACGGGACCAGTGGAGTAGGTGGGGAGGCGAAGCGGCAGATCCATTCTCCGGGGGTGAGTTGACTAATGGTATCTGGGGATTTAAGGCCCGTAGAAAGGGTGAAGGGAGGCGCATTTGTGGTAGTCATCACAAGTAGAGCTGGAGGAAGAATAGCCAAAATGACAACTACAAGGCAAAAATGGGCCATTTGGATATGGGGTAGGCCGAAGGTAGTGGAGATAGCAAAGTATTATGCAAAAGCAGTTAGAGGCTAGCAGGCAAGAGGCGAAGGAGACACAGTCATGCAGGCAGGTAAGGTTGGGGAGGTTGAGTTGAGTTGAGTTGAGTTGCAAGGATTTAGCAACCATAACAACAGGCCAATTTAGCAGATAAGTGTCATTAGGTGCTATTAATCAGGCACCAGATATAACAGTCATTAAATGCAACAATCAGGCAGCTAGGTTGAGACTGCGTAATTGGTGGCGGCAGTGGAAGCAGCAAGGTATTGTTTACACAGTGAAGTGAAATCAGTCAAGCAACAAGTGTAACAGACATTAGATGCCGGCAATCAAGCAGCAGGGTTGAGGCACAAATCAATGGTGCTAGGGGTAAATGTTGCCAAGTACTGTGGAAGAGACGTTTGAGCTAGTTACATGAAACAATATATATAGGAGTAAGGAGCAAACATAATACAGTGAAGTAGAGGGGGCAAAACTACAGGGGCATGTATGCTAGCACAGGGCTTTATTATCATAAGCAGAGAAATGACGTGGTGAATGTACAAATAAGTTCAAAGGGCAGGGTGCAATGCATGTTATATAGGTGCTTAAGGTTTCAGAGGCTTGCTAGTCTCAGCTAGGTGAGCAGAATATGCGCAATGGTGAATGCAAATAAGCGTAAACATCAGTTACAAGGTAGCATGCATAACAGCTTTGATGACATCAAATAAGTAAGTCTATTTCGACGGCACTCATAACAACATAGGTAGCCTCAGGCCTCTAGTGTAAGTTGGAATGGTGCAGTATTAAGAAAGGAAGAGAGAGACATGACAGTCAGATATCGACCAGCAGGTGATAGCCGGTCTTGGCGTGGAAGTCTGAGCACAATGAACCTGAATACTCCGGTGGAGCGAGCTAAGCTGGTGCACCGATACAGAGGGGCCAGCAAAAGTAATCGGACCGGGTGCGGTGGAGCGTGTTGACAGACGCGCAGTAGTCGGCACTAAGTAGTGAGGCACATGCGAAATAACATGCAAAGGCAACAGGCTATATACAACAGGCACTTAGAGAACATACGACGGCACGAAGCGACGTCTAGTTTCGTATGAAGAACAGCAGAAGAGTTAGGTATGGCAATAGCACGCAAGTAGGTCCCTTACCCTGTGGGTGGCTGGACCTAGGTAGGTGAACCCGGGATTAGAGGAATTAGAATGAGAAGGGACGGGCAGCGTTCCAGGCCTTGGCCTCGGGCAGTAATGGACAGGCACGGACAGGAGATGGCCTTGTTCGGGAGGCCTTAGTCGAGCGAGGCCGGCTTCCGCTTCCAGTCGCTCGCTATCGGCTATGTAGCCTTAATCGTGCAGTTTGCTAAGCAACCAATATAAACAAAATAAGGTCTTGTTGGGAGGCGGCCATCTTATGGTGCGGGCTGCTTCGTGGAGGCTCTGCGTGGTCGTGAGAGGGGGCACACTCACGAAGGCCTCGAAGGAGGATTGTAGAGGCGATAGCTAGACAAATTAAGCGCGAGATGCAGCGCACCTCTGCAATGACGCTGCGGGGAAGGAGCACACGTCGCGCTGACCCTGCAGCTCGGATGCTGCTCGGCGGTTGTGCTGCTCCATTGGTTATGCTGCTCCTGCAGCCCTGGAAGGTGTGGTGGGGCTCCTGCCCAGACGGTGGTGTGCAGTGAATAGCCCAAACTAATAATAAACTTCGATACTTGTCCTACATTGTGGCATCAACAACTTTCAATGTGGGTTTCTCATCATAGCTCTATAGAGATAAGCACAATGGAGTCAACACTTGCTTTGGCCTCTTTGCTTATGGCCACCATAGCCTCCCCTTGGATGACTGGACCAAAAGGGCTGCTTATGCCATCACATCACATACCTATTGGACCCTTAACAAAACATAATGGCCCTCATGGGCATTAGCAATCCACCCTATGCAATACAGTAATAGGCAGGACTACTGCTTAGCCTACTGTCAAGTGGGCAAGGCAGAAGCCAAGGCAATGGACCAAGGGCTGATACAAAATACCAATTCTCTACTGGCACTTCAACCCATAATTCTAACGTTATGGTGATGGGTAGTTATGTCATGTTAATATGCTTTTATATTGCACCAAATTACCTGTTACTGTGCCCCGGGTGAGGGTAGCCAGACCTTAGCCCGCTGGAAGAATGAAAATGAACGAGAGGGAAGATAAGAGGGTGGAAAAGCGGGAAATAGATGCTACGAAGATCAGGAGGGAGAGATGCAGCAGTGGGGGAATGTTTCTGCTAGCATGCGTGAATGCCAGTCCTGTTGGGTGCCCTATAATTCAAGTGATAGGCCACATGTAATCAGTCAGTCGGGTTCGGGGGGGGGGTCGTGGGGGAGTGGATGAGAATATTGAGGTGTGAAGCTCGGTCCGACACACTTCAAACAGTCCAATCTCTATCCAAAGACTCATATTTGCAACCGCCGTCCTCTCTCCTGCAGCGTAAGGCCTAGGAATTTTAGCCAAACCATGAACTACTTCCAGGTCACGTCACCATTTTGTTAGTAGAAACTTCAGCCCACATGCAGGCTGTGGTGCCATTGCAATAGTCAGGTGAGGCACAAGGCCTATCACCTCTCTGTGGATTGTGTGGCCGGCTTTTGGGGAAAAGTAAGGAGCTTCCCAATCCCACTGATGGTCGTTCTTCCTTAATCCGTTGGGCCAGTGACCATGTGAGATGGGGTGTTTATTGTCGCAGTCTCAGGAGTTGCCTCCCCTTAGGTAGGTGCCATTTCTATCAGCCGACTCACTTACCTAAGCCTTCCTTTAGCCCAGTTCACCTCAGTCCCACCAGTGACCACCGCTGGGGTAAGCACTGCTGGCAGCACACCTGCTCCTCGTTGCGTCATCCATTGCCCAAAATTTTCCCCGGTGGAATTTGCACAATCTCCCTTAGCCCATTAACCTTCAGAGAAAAGAATTAGCGACACGCCCAATGATTCCACAAGAGGGGGGAAAAGGCTTGTGTACAGAAAGAGGCGCCTTGCCCCGCCACTGCAGGCGCTGGCAAGCCCTATCACGCCAAGGTCTGTGAGAAGCTGGGTGTACAGCAGCTGCTTTCGTTGACATACTCGTCGCATTAAGCACACTGCCAAGGTCAGCTGGCCTGGGGCTATAAGAGCAGCTGTGTCTGGGCAGGCAGGGTCTCAAAGTCCTGCAGCTGAAGGTGAAGACATGGCTATCCTTTGGGTCCTCTCCTGCTTCGTTCTACTCGGCAGCGCCTACAGCCAGGGTGAGTAGCAATGTACAACATGCCCCGGGATACAACCCAACCCGCCATTTGCCTGTCGAGAGTCTTGCGACTGGAAACTGTGCACTTGATATGGCATTGGCAGAACAAGGGGTCCCCACCATAGCATAGAACGAGCCCTACACCCAACCGCACATGTGAGCAAAAACGTACCCCAATTAAGAGACAAAACCCAGGCAGGGTAGGACCAAGTGGGAAGGAAGCTTCAGGGCATTGATTATCCAACCCATGGAGGCCGAGAGGGCAACGGGGACTATGTGCGACTACAATGTGCACACCGGGGCTGATGAAAGCAGTGTGACTTTGGCCATGATTAAAAAGATGAGCTTTTGATGGACTCTCAGCGGCTAAAGTGAGGCTTTCAACCAGAACTTGTAAACCCACCTCTCCAGCCTATTTGATGCTTGCACAAGGGGAGTTGTGTGTGCTTTTTGTGTCGATGGGTTCAATAATTGCAATATTATTTATGTTGCATATATGTGACCTTGCCATATGCCACTCCCCGAAGGGCGGGCTCTCCAATTAGTTTTCAAGTATAATCTCGCTTACTGCCCAGGGGTCATATAAACAGTCCAAGCGTATTGCAATCCCCCTAGGACAGCACACTCCTCCCTTAACTTCCCAATGATGGTGAATGAAGCCTAGCTCAAAGCCTGTGCAACCTAATATTAGTCTCCACTTCCCCACCTCCGCTGCTTCCTTCCTATCTTCCCTGCGCATACATCTTCACACGCCGACTCTTGCCGCCAACCCTTCTGCCAGCTGGCTGGTCAGCCCTGATGCAGAGATCGCTTCTTACAAACTAACCTGGGGAGAGCGTCCACAATACTAGGGCCCACTTCAGCACCTCTCAAGTCCATCGTGCACCCACACATCACCCACATCCAGTACCTAGCACCACTCGGCTAATATTGACCATCCTGCATTTTACAGACGTCTTCTCTCCAGGGGTCAAGTCCTAAAAATTAAAGTGGGGGGACTCATCAACAAACGCAATGGGACGTGACGTCGCTGGAAATTAGCCTATAAAGGTGAAATATGCATATTTAATCAAATTGGCTTTGCATAACAATGCAAATTGTACAGGACAAATGGCATTTTCCTTTCATAAAATCAACACACACACACACAAAACCAAGAGAGGGTATGTTCTTCTAATAGTGTTTTGGGAAATGTTAAAAGATGTGCATGTTTTAGACTCCAAGAACCAATACAAATGTTTTCCCTGGAAATTGCAGAACCGAAATGGGACATTTCAACATTTTCAACTTTTGTTGTTTGTCATCTTTCATCAAGTTAAATAGTGCAGGGTGAAGTGTCTGGCTTGCAAACCTGAGGTTGGCTTTAATTCATAACGTCTAAGAGGACATTCAATGTTTCTCATTTTAGCTGGGGGACTGAGTCCACCCTCTGAAAAAAGTGGGTGGACTACGCCCCCCCCCCACCCCCGCGTGTAACTTCGACTTGAGCCCTGGTTCTCTCACATTGACTGATAACTAATCACAGTTTAAAAAAACATGCTTCGATCTCACATTGACTGATAACTAATCACAGTTTAAAAAAACATGCTTCGATGCTACCAGAACCACTTCCCTTCCCTGCCCTCCTCGCATGTGTGATCCCCACTCAACTGTCAAGACCATGATCTAATCCCCCATTCGTATCACCTCACCCCCCAACCTTCTTCGTTCCTATCCACGGACTGGCTAGTCTGGTGGGATCAGAATACACCACCTCTCCAACAAGGCCAGGCGTCGTAAGACCGCTACAGTGGTGATGGGTGCGGTATAAATAGCGGTTAACATGGCATAATATAAAGATCAATAGGTTTGCCCTTCTAGATCCAAAACTAAAAAGGAGACATGTGACTCACCACACAGGAGTCATGTGACTCGCAATAAAAGAGTCGTGTGCTATTGTGGCAAGGCGATCTTTTGTGGTTGTCCAAGATAAAAGGCCAACGTGTTTTTCTGGTGTGGGACTGATTTACCGGCAGGTCAGACCTGGAGGTAGATCAGTGGCCCCCACTGGCAAACTTCTCTTTCCCTGGTACTGTAAAAATGCTGGTTCTGGAATTACCAGCCATTTTATTGTCCTTTTTACTGTACCGGGGAAACTGTAATGAGGCGTTTAAACTGAGAGGGCACACATTCAAGCCAGAGAGGGCACAGGTTTTAAACCAAACATGGACCTGTGGTCTAGCAGGCGAGGGCACAGGTTTAAGCCAACGCTTTCCTTTAAACCCGATAAGGGACCCCACTTAAAGTCTATCTGTGAACGTGTCTACACCAGTGAACAGATGTATGTAAAGCTAAAGCAGATATAGCATGCAAATATACCAGGTGCGGATGAGTCGACAACAAGTACTGGACACGGTCCTGTAGTGGCATATGGACAGGGGACGGCCCTCCTTGCAGCAGACACGTCTTTGAAAAGAACCTGGGCCACAGGACCCACCATGAACGTTAATGGGAGGAAGTCCTTCCGAGTATTTGAGAATTGAGTTTCAGAAACAGGCTAGACCACGCGCAAGAACACAGGTGCTGTTCGTCTCTGAGAAACGAACGCCGCTGTGGTCAAATAATTTAGAGTGCGCAAGCCCTCTCGTGCAGGACCCGAGCAGTGACTGAAACTGCCTCTTCACAGGCTACGGCGGAAGTCGCGTAAATCCGCCAAAAAGTCAAAAGGAACTTAACAAAGGGGCTGCAGTGTGGTAGCGCGCGACAAGGGAAAGAGAGGGGCACGCTTTCACGAAACGAAACCCACTCTAGGGAACAAGCCAGTGTCCCACACAGACTTCCCGGTGTAATGTCATGCAATAGTATGACGAACCCTTTTTTCCAACAAAAAAAGCATACCACCTGCGTTTGTTACGTGCCTCAGACAGACCCCAGATAATTTCCTTTCAAGTGAAGGCTACGTTTCTGGCACAGAGGGCCTGATTGGGGGCTCAGTGTAAAATAGGTAAATGTCTCTCCTTGATATCACAACACTTTTCTTACTTGCTCGTTATTACGTGCCTATTTTTATATAGGTATAGAATATGGTGCAAAAAAGAAAAGTACTGTTCCATCACGGAATTACACTTTTCTAATTTTATTTCTGCCGACAATAAAACGACGCTTGCCAACTTTGCCAAAAGTTACAAGAAGGAAATAATTCAAACTAAAAAAGTTTCATTCAATGATAGAATCAGTAAAGCCAATTCGAAATCCAAAGAGCTCTTCACTATTCTCTGAGAATTGGAAAATCCAATTGCCCCTATAGACAATGTCCCCAAGGACAAATCCTGGTGCACTAGCATCCAGAATGCCCTAGCAAATAAAATTACAACCCTTCAATCTAAAATTGCTAAGAAAAAAGCCTCCTTGAGCCCCAGCAAAACCCATACCACCCCACGGAAAGAAATACCAAGCACACCCACCCAAACCAACTGCAAACCCTTCAGATTCACTAATATCTCCATATTGGAAACTGAAAAGGTCATTCTATTCCTCCATCAAACTGCCAAGGCGACAGCTGCCCTGCGCAAATCATCAAGGACGCAGCCAGAGATTTATGACCCTTCATCTCGAAACATATTAACGCTTCCTTCAATACGAGTACAGTACCTACTAACCTTAAAGAATCTTGGGTACTGCCCCTAATCAAAAAACAGACACTTGACCCAGCAATCCCCACTAATTATAGGCCCATTACTACGGTCCCATTTCTCCTTAAAATCATCGATAGAGTAGCCTACCCCCAAATCCAAAATTATTTGGAGACACACCAACTATTAGGCTCACAGCAATCTGGCTTCAGACCACTTCACGGTACTGAAACGGCCCTCATTGACCTCAAGACACAAATCGACGAGTTGAAGGATAAAGGTACTACAGCTATGCTCCTCCTCCTTGACCTATCAGCGGCCTTTGACCTGGTGGATCACGCAGTATTATGCAACCACTTAGCGTCTGCCGCCCATTTCTCAAATGAAGCTATAGCATGGGTACAATCCTTCCTAGCTAACCGTACGATGAGAGTGTTCTCCCCCGTAGCGGCAGCAGACCCAATCCATATCACTTGTGGTGTCCCACAAGGCTCATGTGTCTCCCCGACAATGTATAATATATTTACTAAGCCACTCTTCGACAAACTTGACAGATTAGGGGTAACCTACACTAATTATGCGGACGACACGCAGATTCTCATACCACTTTCTGGCAACTTTGTCGAAGACACAGCTCTAGTAAACAAAATTTACCTCCTCATTCAGGCATGGATGGCCTCCCACGGCCTCTGTCTAAATGACGACAAAACAGAGATACTGATCTTGGGTTCCGACTCCTACCTAAAAAAACTGAGTCCCAATTATAGCAACTTCAACATAGATGGCAACATAATCAAGGTGGCTACCGAGGTAAAAACTCTAGGCTTTTACCTTGATTCCACTCTATCCCTCAAAAAACAAGTTAACTCCTTGGCATCGTCTACAGCGTACACCTGTAAATTAATCAGGACCTGCAGACCCTACCTCTCCAAAACTAACTGCATCACCATAGCTAACGCATTAGTAATGTCCAAGCTGGACTATTGCAATGCTCTCTATGCAGGAGCTAATAAAACCATCATAAATAATATGCAAATCCTTCAAAATAACGCTATTAGAGCAGCCCTTGACATAACCCGTAGAGAACATTTCTCTAACATCAGGAAAGACCTCCACTGGCTTAAAATCAGCGACAGAGTCCTCCTCAAGACACTATCGCTCACCCACAAAGGGCTCAATAACACAGCACCCCCCTACATCTCGGCCAGACTGACCAGAAAATCGTCCAGACACCACACTAGGGCTACCAACCACTTCCTGCTTGAAACCCCTAGATTCAGAAGATCCAAAGCGGGCGGAGCTAGCTTCCCTGTCAGAGCTGCCCAGGCGTGGAACGCATTGCCTACTGCATTAAGGGCCAACCTACCCTACACCAACTTCAGATGTAAGGTTAAAAACTGGCTCTGGTCCAACGATAACTAATTCGCGCGGCACAGACGGCCATGATATTCCTGAAACCATTCCATGACTACTCTGCTCTTACCCATTCACCTTTTGTATACACCTTCAACACTGTAACATGTTTAGTTTTTCATTTCCAACTGTTTGTATTAACATGTATGCACTATATTGTTATGCTTTTCATCCTCTGTATGTAATCTAAGCTCAAGTAACCTTGTACCTGCTGCGTCCGGCTACCCCTGGGTTTTGTGCGCATTATCAAATAATAAACTAAACTAAACATGGAGTTTAGAATCTGGCCATGAATCTCCTGCTGACCTCATGAGGGCCCGATTCTGAACTCTGGTCAAAGTAGGGTGACCAGATTTAAAAAGTAAAAATCCGAGACGGGGCAATTGACATAAAAGTAGGACTAACTCCAGTGCTTTAAGTGGGGTAAGAAATTGGGGGGGGGCTCGTTTGGGGGCGTGGCATCCACTGTGGGCGTGGCCTAAAAGTGCACAAATCATAGTAGGGTGTGCAAACAAATATATAAATGTATGTGAGCATTTATATATTTGTATGCGTACTACTATGGTTTGTGTATTTTTCAAGCCTTCATTTATAAACATAGACATTTCTATGTTCATAAAATATGGCTTGAAACGTACACAATTCAAGCCATCTTTTATAAAGAGTTGAGGACGGACAAAACCCAAGGTGGCTTTGTCGGTCGACAAAGCTTTATAAATGATGCCTTGAATTGTGTACGTTTCAAGCCGTCTGTTATAAACGTAGAAATATTTCTACGTTTATAAAAGATGGCTTGAAACGTACACAGTTCAAGGCATCTTTTATAAAGATTTGCCAAAGGAGACAGGCACCTCGGGCTCAGTGATCGCTGCTCTGAGCAGAGATCACAGAGCCCAAGACGTCTTGCACCCTCTGGGACCCTGCGGGCTCCGTGATCTAATCTACATATTAGATGATGGAGCCTGCAGGTTCACAGAGGGTCAGTGACCTGGCGAGGGCAAACAAAGGAACTGTAACTTCCCTGATGACCCCTCAGATGGGGGTCATCAGGGAAGTTACAGTGACTGACACAAGTGCTAGCCAGCCTCAGGGACACTGTGGCTGGCTGGCACTTCTGTTCACTTGCCTAACATTAAACTGCCGGGCGCATCTCCCGTCGCGGCTGCGGCCGTGGCGGGATAATGCATCCTGGCATGGTGTGGTGGGACCGGGGGCCCCGGCAGGGCCCCGGCTCCCACTTTTTGGAGACTTTTTGGCCCCTGCCCACTTAAAGCACTGACTAACTCTTCAAAGTGGCTGTCGAGGCACTAAACATTAGTAGCGTTTGGAGGAGGAGGGGATTTAAGTGTTACTGTTCATAGAAACACATATTATGATTATCACAAACTAACACTACCTTAAGTTGTAAAGAACATAATGTGTTCTTTGTGAGATTGTGCATTCCTACCTGCCAGCTATGCAGACCTACTGCTAAAAAACCGGGACCACTGCAGTTTCCAATGGGAACATAATCTTGAAAAAGCGGGATGGCGCTCCAAATACCTGGACAGTCCCAGCAAAACCGGGACGTCTGGTCACCATAGGTCGAAGGCTTTTTCAGAAATCGGACAGGTTCCCCTCAAAGTCCTTTCACAACCATCTTGCGGGTGGCCGAGGGAGCTGCGTGCGGATGTCGTAACTGCAACAACGTAAACTCCCGGAAACTCGTTTCAAAAGGCGCTCTGCAGGGTTAGCGAGTGCAGAACGCCTCAGACTTCAAACAAATGCATCTCAACGATGTTTGGCAATACTGCTGCAACGTTGGGTCTGTTCTTTAACCCACAGATAGGGAGGGCAGTGCAACAAAAAGCTAAGTAAATAAACAATTATTTTCTCTGCTTTATGGTGGGCTCGCTCTGCCATCTTGCGGACTGTGTCTGAATTACACAAGTAGAGACAAGCCTCCTTAATTGAAAAACATGTTTTTAAATTACATTAAAGAAAGACGAAGGGCTCGATTAGTAGGTCTGTTAAAATCGAAATGTGTTGTTCCAAGCAGGAACAACCCTTTTCTTAAAAGTACCATATTCTGAAACAGAAAGAATGCGCTGAACTAACATGAAAGGCGCACGTTTGCCTATGCACGGCCTGACAACAGCCCCAGCAACCATCCCTAATGCAGGGCAGCCACATGGAGGGGATTCTCCTTTTAAAGCCCTGGGCTTGCATGTCAAAAAAGGAGTTAAAATACGGAACCTGGGAGGTGTCAACATCCACTGCACACTTTTTCCTTTATAATGAAGGCATTTCTCTGTCTGCAGCACCACTTTTCTTATTTACTGAAGGCTCGAGCACCCTTTCGTGCATGAGAAAAGTGGCAGACTTTTTTTTAGAAATGATAGCAATTTAACTGGTTTACACCCTGTCCCCTTAAAGACAGATTTCATCAGGTTTTACAGCTGGAAAGCACAACATCTCCCCGCCAGCCTTTCCACTCACTTCGCATCGGTGGTGCTGAAAACTGGAGTGGACAATGTCGTCTTTCTAGACTCATCAGAAGCCGCCCATCTCCACTAAGGACACCTCATGGAGTGTCACAGTTCAAGCACCTTTAAATTGTGCAAAGCTGGTGCAGTGCCTTCAGAATCTGCTTGCACTGACAGCTCTGCATTGTGTGTGGTCACTAGGACTGTTGTCACCACGTAAGGTGAAGACATAGAGCAGGGAATGAAAGTGGCAGACTACACCACTATTTAGAAGAGAGCAGTTGTGCCTCTCATGCAGACGTAAAACCGAGTGCTCTCTCGGCTTGCTTCACTAGCGCTGGATTGTCCAACATGCACATAGCATAATTGTGTCCAATGAGCAAGTTGATCGGGCAGGTGGAGTTATCTTTTATCTAGTGCCCGATTCATGTAATGATCTGTGCAGAAAATATAATACTTGTGTGCACAACTGAGCGCAAATCCGCCTTCGTTGATTCATGGAATCGAATGCGCTGTATTTTTCCTGGACTTGAGTTTGCGCAAGCTTAGCACGTCTGTATGAGCCGTCGAGGGCCTTGCACGAGATTCCAAGCAGAGGGTGGGTGTCACTTGGGCAGAGGGCTGGGAAGGGGGCAGAACACCAAAAATGGGGAAGAACTTGCAAAAAAGTGGACGTTCTGAGTGACGGCCTGCAGACAGTCTCCTGCATGCCCACAATTGCACAGCACGAGATTTATTAATGGATTTGAACGCGATATGTCTCAGCTGGGAAATGGCCATGCAAGTCCTTCATGCGATCCGCCACCCGAGGCAGGTGTAAGTACACCTGCGCATAGGATTTGCAGTGTGCAAGTGGGGCTGCATGTCAGATTTTGGGGTGCGTGTACTCAATCGGGGTTCCGATGTAGTTTAGGGCTGCCCGTAAACAGTGTAGCGAGGTGCAGGTGCATTTTATGGGGGTTCGCATGCAAATTTCCCAAGTTATTGCAGAGTTACGATTTCTTATATGCATGTTGTCAGTGTGCCAGATACAGTTACGGGAGACCCAGCGCAGGGTGCCCGAGTTGCAAGCCTACTTACAGGGGACCCCACGCACTGTTTGAAAGGTGCATGTATTTACACCTCGGGGTACGCACAAAGGTAGCAGTTCTGGCTGTTCATGCTTTGCATGTGGGCGTGTTGGGGGTGTTTCGAGAGCAACTTGCGAATACAGTCACTTTGTGCTGTAAATTCCATGAACACGCAGGGCGTGCATTTTTCTTTCTGCATGCAGGCTTGCGCAATGTCCTTCTTGGCGCGCGGTTCTTGCAGGATTTCTGAGCTCATTTCCATGAATCAGGCCCAGAGACCTTAAAATGCAGCTGGTCTAAGCATCCCATAGCATAGACATCAACCTGCCTGTAGGGGGCAGCATGGGGCACGCATTCATGGGTTGAATAATTAGGAGGGGGTGTAGATTCTAGATGCCGAAGTAGCCACACTGGCACCTACAGGTTGAAGTATATAAACTTTGGAGGGGTGAGGACATTATCAAAAGATATTGAGTTGACTGCAACGCTCCACCACAAACTGGCCACTCCTCAGGCAGTATGAAGCAGCGATTCCGCCACTTTGTAATGAGCCTCTAGTCACAGTGCTCTGAGGGAGTTCATGTACCAAGATTGACACACCAACATCTTTCCTTCTTTTTAGAATGTGGGATCCCTGAAATTCCACCTGTGGTGAAGGATTATGACCGGATCATCGGCGGGCAGGATGCAGTGCCGCACTCGTGGCCCTGGCAGGTGTCTCTCCAGGTAATCATCATACTTCTTCCTCTCTCGTGGACTTCGTACCTGCTCGCGACTTCTTGCCTCATGAGTCAACACACTGTTAATGGGTCTCCGCCATTCCTATGCAATTGGCCTCCTATCTTCCCGTAGAACCCTCCGCATTAATTATACGTCAGTGGAGTCTCACTTATTATCACACCAATGACCTTATACTCGTCACATCAATAACACCTCACTCACTCTTCCATCCAGGGCTGTCTAGTAGACTTCAGGAACGGCTTACACATTCCGACATGACTTTCCGGATACACTTCAACAGGTTCCCACATCACTGGCCTCCAGTGCCGTGTCCAGACTCTTTTGACTGGGGTGGCCCAAGTGTGGCACTGACTTATGCAGGGATGGCATGAAGTACAAGGGCAGACACACACATGATGATCATGGCTAGGGTAATGTGGTGGCACCTGGGGTGGCCAATCAGATTCCTGGGGTAGCACGTGCCACCCAGGCCACTCCCTGGACACGCCACTGCTGGCCTCATACACTCTTTCACTCATTCCCCAAACCTCTTGTCACCCAGACTTCAGTAAAATCGCTCTCATTTGCCACACTCGTCACATGATTCTACTTCCGTTGAGGGAGGCCATACTTTTCAATGCTAACTCTGCGCACTTTAGATCATCTGGTGTTCAGATTCCACTCAACAGCTCAGCTTCTTATCGCCCTTGCCTCCCTTAAGTGCCAGTCACTCGGTGCTCTGGATCAGTTCTTGGCACAGTAAAAAACATAACAGTATGATGCCAGAAAAGGGGGCGGGATTTGCTTGCTGTGCTTTCTAACCACCCGCAACTCCGTGTGATTGGCCACTTGCAGTATGTTTGTAGCCAATCACATGAAGGTGTGGGAGGGGTTTCTGGCACTCCTGGAACCCCAGAGACTCCAAGCTCTTCCCCGGAGACCAGGAGAAGAGCCTGGAAACTCGGAGTCTCCGGACTCAACCAAGAGACTAGGCAGGTCTGTTTGGAGTTGACATTCTCACACACTGCAGTGTGGTTCACTAATTCTTCACATGACGGTTTTCCGGTACACCTCTGGGGTGTCTAATGAGCTGCCTACCCACACTATTGGCTTCACACATTCCACCACACCCCCACACAGGCCTAGTCACTCACTGAGTGTCCTGCGGTTCCACTTGCAGCAAATATTCCTAAGGGACCTAACTCGCCACGCCTCCGTGAGGAATGGGTCTATTAGGTGAAAGCAGTCTGTGAAGAGAAGAACAAAGAAAGGCATTCTTAAAAATGCAGTTATTTAGAAAATCCCAAACAAGTCAGCCAGATGGTTTAGAACAGATTACTCAATAAACCACATGCATTTGAAAAGCCATTATAAATACGCAGCCAAAACAGTAATCTCAATAAAATACACAAGGTACCAGAAGTTCAATATTTAAATTAAAAACCGTTATTAAATAATCAGAAGCCAAAGAATGTTAGACTACTTAAAAAAAAAATGTCACCCAAAACCTTTTTTTTAGTTTGTCCAAAAAGACTGCAATCGCCTAAATCAGACAATTCCACCATGGATCCTCCGGCTCAGGGCCTTGCCAGGACCATGTTGCAACTGTGGGCACAGAACAGAGTCACCCATTGGTAACCTCCAATGAGACGACATTTTGTTTCCCATTGATCAACGCAATTCCGAGTACGACTGCCTCAGTAGGGGGAACAGGTTCCTGGCGCCCCAGGGGTTTACAGAGCGGTCACAAGAAGAAAACCTGTGTACAGTTCTCGAGCGAGACATTAGCACCGGAACACCCACAGTCCTCAAGGGATTAGCAGCCGAGGGGGGCATCCTCCCACTAAGGGATGCATGGGACAATCGTATAGGCCGGTCTCATACAGGCCAGTCCCAATGCTTCTATGGTCTACAGGCCGGTCTCAATGCGTCTATGGTCTCATACAGGCCAGCCTCCATGGTTCTATTGTCTCAATGCTTCTATGGTCTCATACAGGCCGGTCTCAATGCTTCTATGGTCTCATACAGGCCGGCCTCAATGCTTCTATGGCCTCAATGCTTCTATGGTCTCATACAGGCCGGTCTCAATGCTTCTATGGTCTCAATGCTTCTATAGTCTCATACAGGCCGGTCTCAATGCGTCTATGGTCTCAATGCTTCTATGGTCTCATACAGGCCGGTCTCAATGCGTCTATGGTCTCATACAGGCCGGTCTCAATGCTTTTATGGTCTCAATGCTTCTATGGTCTCAATGATTCTATGGTCTCATACAGGCCGGTCTCAATGCTTTTATGGTCTCAATGCTTCTATGGTCTCAATGCTTCTATGGTCTCACCGCTTTTATGGTCTCAATGCTTCTATGGTCTCAATGCTTCTATGGTCTCACCGCTTTTATGGTCTCAATGCTTCTATGGTCTCAATGCTTCTGTGGTCTCAATGCTTCTGTGGTCTCAATGCTTCTATGGTCTCAATGCTTCTATGGTCTCACCGCTTTTATGGTCTCAATGCTTCTATGGTCTCAATGCTTCTGTGGTCTCAATGCTTCTGTGGTCTCAATGCTTCTATGGTGGATGCATAAGGCCTCAAGGAGACACTGTAGGGTTCTATTCCTAGGCTTGTCTTAAACATGCAGAAACTCTCCAAGGGGCAAAGTCTTCCTCTTGTTCCCCTGTGTAAACCCTCTATACCAATCTTAGAATTATTGGGCATAGTCTCAGGGTTGGCAAACTATTTAGCGATGCCCATCGCCGTTAGCCGCCTTTTCACATATGATAACCATAGTACTGTTTCTTAGTCAAGCAGGGCCGACTCTACCCTTCAGCCTTCCAAGGTTGACAACTTGAGCAAAATTAAAGGTGGTTATAGTAACACCTGTGACAGAACTTTGTAGCTGGAGGAATAGGGCACAGACAGCTTAGTGTGAATGTGATGTTGTCCCTTCAGGGATTTCGGTTTTCTTTGGGGAGAAGGGTGCTCGTGTCGGTGGCACTGAATGTTCTGTCATGAACCCTAAAGAACACAGAGCCAATGAACATAGAAAGCACAAGTGCCTACGGCTTACACCTGGCTTATTAGCCGTAAGCCAGGCTAGAGCCAG
Source organism: Ambystoma mexicanum (assembly GCF_040938575.1). NCBI lineage: Eukaryota > Metazoa > Chordata > Amphibia > Caudata > Ambystomatidae > Ambystoma > Ambystoma mexicanum. Next base: position 1,029,445,471 of record NC_090921.1, on the reverse strand, counting down.
AGTAACTTCTTTGTGAATCCGCCCTCAAATAGGAGAAGTGATGATGTAGGGCTGCCTCATCCTCATGTTGAATGCCGGTGTTCAATGTCTCTTTTTAAAAAAAATGTGACATGGGTTGTGTGGTTATGTGTGATTTTACCGAAGTAACATTCAGAGTGGTAAGTTTTGCCAAAGTAAAAAATAATGAAAAAATATTGATCTATTTTTTTTAATTTGGGTTATTTTCTACCCATTTATCCCATCCTCGCCCATTTTAATGCCTTAGCCCACTACCATATAAATATATTTATTTAAAATGTTCGGTATTTTGTCAATATTTTTTACTTACCACTCTGACATTTTTTCGGTAAAGTGACTGGTTGTTCCTATCACGAGGCGGATTTCGGTCTCGTCACATGCGCTCACTGTCCTTAGATCTACCTGGCCTCCCCAGATTTGTTTATTTGTAGGGCTTATTTCTGTCGCCCCGGTACTAGTATTTACTTGCTCTTCTCCTCTACCCTTGCCCCAAACTGAGCCAATGTTTCCGGATCCTGTGGGAAATCACATTTCCTCACCCCCTGCCCTCTGCTCCAGAGGTGCTACTTGGTGCCTTATAAAACTGCATTACATAAATAACTTTCTGCCTCAGTCATGCACAACCGTACAGTGGTGCACATACCAAGTGAAAGGTGCATACTCAGAGCTCCAGTGCGATTTTATTTTCAAACACCACGTGCAATGCCAGGCGTTAATTCTGTCTAGGTAGTAGTTTCCAATATTCCAAGATCTTCTGCTTTCCACTAGGGGGCGTAGATGCGGTGTTTTCTCGCCGGGCAGCCAGTAGTCCACTCTCATCCTCTTCACCCGCACAAGACGGTGTGAGCTCCTCATGGCCCTCTCGCTGCAAGGCTTTCGGATGCTCCTCGGTGCTGTTGCCGATGAATAATGTCTCGTGGATTGCACGGTAGCCCTTTCCAAAGAAGGGGGAGCTTACTTGGAAGATTCCAGACTTTATCATTCACATCTGCATTTGGGTGATGTTAGCCGATTTTGCTCGGATGATCCTGAAGGACCATATCAATTATAAACGGGCAATTTGTTTTCCAGGGGTTTCCGAGGGGCCCTTGTTGTTATGTGGTGTGTGGAAAATTGTCAATAATTTCCAGGGAGTCTATCTAATGGGATCTCTGTGATGGTTTCGAAAAAAAAGACTGCATTTTTTTTTCTTTCACCCCATTTCACTGCGTATATAGAGCGCCAACCACAACCCCCCCAAACCCCCGATCCCCACCCCCCCATCCCCACCCCCGTCCAAATTTCAGTATTTTGGAACTCAGCATTTTTGCCCATTAAATGATGGGGTGATGCCAATCCAGAGCTGTTAGAATTCCCTGCACATACTCTATGATGAGCATGTCCACTGGCGGAACTGAGTGAAATGCATCATTTTCACTTTGCCTGATTGTGAACATTATCAACTTATTTTACAGCTTTGCTGAAATTGATTCAAATAATCCTGCAAAAAAAGCAAATGTTCAGTTTTTCTTACTAGCAAAATGAAGAGAAAAGTCAAGGCCCGGAAGGATTGCTCAGGGGCAGGGGCGTTGCTAGGGGGGGGTAAGGGGGCTATAGCCCCTGATCTTTTGGTTGTAGCCCCGGGTAGTATCTCAGGAGCTACAGCCAAAAGGCTAGCTAGCCCCCAGTCCCAACAGTTCCGACATCAGCTTAGCCCCGGGTCTTTTCCAGACCTAGCAACTCCCCTGCTCAGGGGCAACGCTGGGGCAACGCAGGCTCGATTCCCGGCCAGCGCGTAGAAACTTCTATAAATTAACAATTACAAAAAGTAAAAGGTTTGCACTTCATTTGCTGAATAAGACCCCATGCCCTCTCAAAAATTATTTGTAGGATTATTTACAAGTAAAATAAGCGGGAAACTCTAGTAATAATTGTTTAATGATTTTTGATGAGAAAATCAAATCTGTGCCAAAGCTTTATCTGAAAGTTGTTTTCCTAAAAAAGTAAATCAAAAACTCAAGTGAATAGTTTACAACTTTTGCTGCAGAGTTTCTTAGCAAATTACGGGAAAACTTTAACTTAATTTTCTAGGAACATCTCCAGCAACAGTTACTTTGCTGTCATTTTGGTTGCAATTTTGCAGGTTTTAAAAACTGCAAAAGCTATTTTTTTCTGCCTTTCTTTAACCCAAAAGGATTATTTTCAAAAATTGGTGGAGCTATACATCTAATTTGTAATTTATAATGCGCTTAATACCCAGAGGTTTCTAAGCACGGACTCGGGGAAACCGAACCTGTGTTGTTTTGCGTCCTCTTGCTTCCAAGGTGAGTGTTTTGCCCCTGGACTACCCACCCAAGACAATGTCAGTGAAAGTGCAAAATTGTTCACATAACTATCCCGTACCCTTTACAAGATGTTGCTTATTGTTTGACCTTATTATGTAATTTTTTCATAAACCAGGCCCTATATGTAGTCAGGCAGCACTTTAGTAACTTGAATTGAGCATCCTATAAGAATTGGAGCTTATCCTCAAAAAAGCATTTAATTTCCTGGTGTAAGAAATCACATTAGCCCAGTCTAGCAGGTAATAAATTGATGGGCTGGCGACAAAAAATACTCTTTCGAATAATTAGGAACGACTTATTCGCACGTGTCCAGTTTCTGGTGCATCGGGACATGGAGTCTGACTGTTGAATAGGGGCATCCGCAAGCCTCGGCGGGCTTACGTCCGATGCGATCGCCTGCACAGATATCGAAACGGATCTAGGAGATTTGGAACCAAATCTACTCTGGCTGAATATTTGTAACTGCATGGTTTAGTTGAATCTACACCTTTCTTTTGCATGCATTGGAGGAGAGGGAAGTACCTCCAAATATATTCTTGGACTTTCACTTCCTTTCCCCAAAATCTTTAACTGACTCTTCACACCCACTACGCTGTGGTATTTTTTTGAATTTTTATTTTGTAATCAAAACGCATGTCTGGGCTTTTGGGGAAGTTTGCTTGATTTCCATTGGTAGGCAAGTCTTGGGGACACAGGTAGCATCCCACGACACTTCAGTCTGAATAGTGTTTGCCTACCTGAACTCCACACTGCTGGACACAAGAGTCTTAATTCCTTCCTTTTGTTTCACCCGACAGGACAATGGCTTCCACTTCTGCGGAGGATCGCTGCTGAACGAAAACTGGGTTGTGACCGCCGCCCACTGCGGAGTTATGTAAGGACAGCATGATACCGTCATGATCTAGTGGATGATTCAATGTATCGAGCTCTTATGTTATGTCATACAAGTGTTTATGCCGCGCAGCGCCACCATTGGCATTATCTCCAAGCTCTCTGGTGGATCTGACATGGTAAAGTTTCTACATGATCTAGAAGTTTCCTTTCCCTTAAAGCTGCAGAACATTGTTCCATGCCACTTGTTTCCAGAGAGATCTCATTGGGCACAAATGTAATAGTGTGGGAAGAAATCGGCCTTGAATTGTTGCGAACACTTCCTACTCTCACATTACCCTGACTTCCTGCTGCTGCTCTGGAGCAAGGCCTTACTACTGTAAATACTAATGCACATCATCAAGGAGAAAAACCTGTGACTTCATCACGGATGCTGCCAATTGCTCTGAGCAGCCGTCTAATCAGAGGCTTTGCTGAGGGGGCTGGGGTGGTCAACAGGGCTATAGCCCCGGGTCTTTTGGTTGTAGCCCCGGATAGAAGCTAAGGATCTCCAACCAAAAGGCTAGCTAGCCCCGACCCCCGACAGTCCCGACATCCAGACCTAGCATCACCCCTAAAGGAAAGTCTGTATTGCTCTAGATGCCAACTGTGGCCTAAAGACCAGACGGGATAGCTCAGTAGGCTGGTGCTTCCACGGCAGAGATCTGTGCAAAACCTTCAGATCACAGCGAGGAAGCAGGGAAGAGAAGGCAGCTTTTCATACTCCCGAGGGCACACAGTACCACAGCGCTTGGTAAAAAAAAGTGCACGGCGATCCTAAAATGCAATTGCCTTTGACAGGAGGATGGCCTAGACAGCGACTACCACACATGAGTCCTGCTGTGATTGGGTTTCCATCCTCATACCCTGGCGCGGTTGATAGAATATGTGTAAGTCGGGTGGGTATACACAGGGGCGGACTAAAGGCACTGTGCAGCATCAGGCGGCAAGATAAATGGATGTTTTTCTTTCTTTTTACAATATTAAAAAAAAACTTTAGCACCGTGTAGGGATGCGCTCGGGCCTTTCACTTGAGCGGCAGGCCGTTACCTACAGGGTGGGCCACCTCGGGGAATATCGCCTCATTAGCACCCTGCAGGGAGGCGCCATCCAATCAGGAGGCTGAGACCATGGGCTGTGCTGTATGGTACAAGCTTGCGTTCTGAACTGCCTGGGCAGCGGGAGCTCCCTTCACTTCCCCGCTCCCCCCTCCCCTTCATCTCTTAGCATCCACGTAGTTTCCTACGCGGTTGCGAAGACTGTGGTTTTTAAAAATACAAACAAATAAAAGAAACTTACCTTAAAAGCGCCCCCCCCCATGCCATGCAGTCCTGTTGAAGAGGAAGCCAGTTTTCAATGTTGAGGACATCCAACATCTTCAACATAGAAAATGCCAGGCCGTGCTTCTAAGATAAGTTTATTTTTCATTTTAAATAAACGCCATTAGCACCTGTGTAGACAACTACAAGGGCGCTCATAGCATCATGGCCCTCAGTGGAAGGCCCACCCTGCTAGTAACGACTCGCCACCTTCATTAAGGTACCCCAGCTGTGCTCAGGCCCTTAAGTTAAGTGGTGGGCCGTTACCTACAGGGGCGCCCGCCACCTCGGGGCATATCGCCTCAGTAGAAACCTGCCTTCCAAACTTCTCTTTTGCTCTTCACGCTGTTTCAAACTCTCCAGCCAATCAGATAACTTGAACTGCATACTGTAACCATCTGTAAAAGGCTGCATTCCAATATTTCCTTTGTGATGTGTGTGCACCAGGCAAGGAGAGGTGGACAAACTGCGTCACAGGAACTAGCCAGGCCAGGCATCCCTTTTTTCTCCCTCTGTGCAATCGCTGATAGCGTTAGAGACCTTCACAACGGGCTATGCTGCGTGCTAGGTGACCTTCGACCTGGCTAGAAATCCCGGCTGGGTAGCTCAGCCGCAACGTGCTCGCCTTGGAAACAAGAGGACACGGGCAACACAGGTTCGAAACCTCTAGGTATTAAGCGTGTTATAAATAACTTATCATATCATATCAATCCTCGCCTTGAATTCAGGCCCACAAATATCGCACAACAACACTCGCTGGTGCAAGCTCCAATGCTTCAATGTTTATTTATTTAGCCTTTGTAAAGCACGCCAAACCCGTGGGTATCTGGGCGCTGGAGAGCAGGTAACACACATTACACAAGTTACCACAGGCAACAATCCAATACATAGGGCCTCATTACACGGAAGGCGGTAAGGGGTAAGGGTACCGGTGACCGTTAACCCTTACCGCCTTACTACGAGGCCCCTTTGCGGGACCCGACCTTAACGGCTGGTGTAGACCAGCCGTTAAAGTTGGGACCCGCAAAGGGACCATGGTGCTAATTACGGTACCGCAATTTGCGGTACCGTAATTACCACCTTCCCCATTCCCATTATGCCTCCCATTATGCCCTATGGGGCAAAAATGGAAATGGGGAAGGGCCATGGAGAAAGGGGGAATTACCGCCCCACCAACCTTGGATTGGGGTGGTAATTTCCCTTTCCTCCATGGTGGTACCGGTATGGTACCAGCGGCAACCATAGCACCATGGTTTACCGCACTCCGTGTAATGAGGCCCATAGGCTTGACATACGTTACACGTATTTACAGGCATGGGATATTTACAGATGCATTGAAACCGTTAGTAAAAATAGATACAGTAACAATCACTAATATTCACAGGTGCAATCTTATTCACATAAATCATGTGCAGGTGAAGTAGCAGGTGTATTTACAGAAGCAGTACAATTGTATAGTGATGCTATTATATTTCATCGAATTTATGGAGGGCAGATAGAAATGATAGCCATGGCCACTCACCCATCATCGGGAACTCATTCCCGGGGCAGTCTTGAAATGACCACCGTCCTCTAGTTCTGCACCACACTAATCTGGCATTAACACTCCATCTCCCTCCACCAATATTGTGTTACTGTATAAAATCCCCAGCCAGTGGCACCTGCCCGCTGTAAAGCTCTGCAGCGAGTTTCCGCGACAAGTAATACAATTACACAGTCAAGTGTATACACGGTCCTTAGATTTTGTTTAACATTTTCATGTTAATTGATACTTTCTTTTATTCAAAAAATCTCCTTTCCAATGATCTCTCAAAGTCCTCTTTTTGATTTATTTAGCTTTTGTATTGAAAGCATTCTTTTTGCAATATTTTCTTTGTAAACTGACTCCTGGATTTAATTTGGTCTTTCACACATTTGTGAAAAACTTAGAGAAGTTTTTAGTAGGATGGATGTTTTGTGTTTCTTTTAAAAACAATCTTTTTGTTAATTCCTGTCGGGGGAGATACTCCAACATTTCAAAATCCACTCCTGATTTACTGAAGGGAGACATTTGTTTCTTTAAATGTATCCTGAGAAGCACCATAAGAAAGACGTCTTCTGTATGTGTTAGGTGTTCAATGGGGTCCCAAGCCTGTGACAGGGGGTTAGACAAACGTGCTAGGATGTGCATGTACATGTGAGAGAGCGGCCATTGGTCGCATGCAGTTCCGCCCCTTGAAGCAGACCAATCATTCTGATGTTAGTGAGAGTCCAATCAAGGGGAAGGGGGCGGCCTTTTCTTTTAATTTAGGAGTTGTGTAGCATCAGCGTTTGGGGCACAGCACCACGTCATGAAAACCTGCCTGTAAGGCGTACAGAGATGAAACAGTGTGAGGTGTGTAACATTCCAGGGAGCATGCGTGCATCCGGTTGGAGCATGCGCACAGGCGTTGCCCTTGGTAATGACTTCTGTGAAGGGTGCTGTCCTCTGTGTAATGTCCAGGGACTACCCACTGTAAGATGATTCCTTTGCCCTACTTAGTCCCACCTACATTACATCCACATTTCTTATATAAATGACCCCATACACTCAATATGTTTGGGGAGGGGGGCGGCAGAAACCCCCAATCCAGACACGTTTGTTCACGCATTGAAAGTAGCCTCCCTTTATGCCTGGAGCTCCACCGCATGGAGTGGCCATCATTTTGCTTGGGGAGCGGCTGTGAGCGGGCGGCACTTTCAGCAGAACTCGCACCTGCACTTTCTGGTCGAAGAATCCTTACCCATTTCACTTAATGACGTAGTCTGATTCTAGTGCAGTGCCCAATGATCTTGATGTGTTACTGACACATTTCAATTGGACACAATAGTGTTGCCCTAATACATACCCTGGTAGGCCCGCCATCGGGCCAATGGAAGCCTTAGTATGGCCTTGAGAAGGTAAAGCCATGGCTTGGACATTTCCTGACACTCCTGTCCAGGGAATCCAGATCCACCAGGATCACCCACTTAGGACATACTGCTCATGTCATACACACCAACAGCCAACCTGCCTGGGCACTAGATCACTGCAGACCATTAAAGCATGCACAGATCAGCCTGGGCACTAGATCACCCCAGACCATTAAAACATGCATAGATCCGCCTGGGCACTAGATCACTCCAGTCCATTAAAGCATGGATAGATCCGCCTGGGCACGAGATCACTCCAGACCATTAAAACATGCATAGATCCGCCTGGGCACTAGATCACTCCAGTCCATTAAAGCATGGATAGATCCGCCTGGGCACTAGATCACTCCAGACCATTAAAGAATGCATAGATCCGCCTGGGCACTAGATCACTCCAGACCATTAAAGAATGCATAGATCTGCCTGGGCACTAGATCACTCCAGACCATTAAAGCATGCATAGATCCGTCTGGGCACTAGATCACTCCAGACCATTAAAGAATGCATAGATCCGCCTGGGCACTAGATCACTCCAGACCATTAAAGCATGCATAGATCCGTCTGGGCACTAGATCACTCCAGACCATTAAAGAATGCATAGATCTGCCTGGGCACTAGATCACTCCAGACCATTAAAGCATGCATAGATCCGTCTGGGCACTAGATCACTCCAGACCATTAAAGAATGCATAGATCCGCCTGGGCACTAGATCACTCCAGACCATTAAAGCATGGATAGATCCGCCTGGGCAGTAGATCACTGCAGACCATTAAAGAATGCATAGATCCGCCTGGGCACTAGATCACTCCAGACCATTAAAGAATGCATAGATCTGCCTGGGCACTAGATCACTCCAGACCATTAAAGCATGCATAGATCCGTCTGGGCACTAGATCACTCCAGACCATTAAAGAATGCACAGATCCGCCTGGGCACTAGATCACTCCAGACCATTAAAGAATGCATAGATCCGCCTGCGCACTAGATCACTCCAGACCATTAAAGCATGCAGAGATCCGCCGGGGCACTAGATAATTCCAGACCATTAAAACATGCACAGATCCACCTGGGCACTAGATCACCCCAGACCATTAAGGCATGCATAGATCTGCCTGGGCACTAGATCACTCCAGACCGTTAAAACATGCATAGATCTGCCTGGGCACTAGATCACTCCAGACCATTAAAGCATGCATAGATCCGCCTGGGGACTAGATCACTCCAGACCATTAAAGCATGCATAGATCCACATGTGCACTAGATCACTCCAGACCATTAAAGCATGCACAGATCCGCCTGGGAACTAGATCACTCCAGACCATGAATGCATGCACAGATCCGCCTGGGCACTTGATCACTCCAGACCCTTAAAACATGCTTGCATGCAGCCCATGAAAAGGGTTAATTGCAGCCATCGGATAGTGATCATACAATGCACTCGGCCCTAACATTTTGTTGTTCAAAGCAATGCACGCTGCAATATAGTTCCATGGGTTTTTCAATGTGCCATAAAGGTTTGGGGTCAAAAGTGCCCTTATAAGTCTACCTTCGGCCCAGAGGCATAGCCAGGATTGTCTAAGAAGTGGGGATTGAAGCTAATGTAGTTGGCATCTGTAAATACACACACAGCGCTGCTGAGTGGGCTTTTACAGCTTTTGGGTGGGCCTTGCCTGCTCAGGGCCTACCCTGCCTCCGCCTCTGCTTAGGCCCAGAATCCGGATGTTCTTTTACTGATTTACTGGATTTCAAATGGCACTTTGTCTTTTTTTCTTGACCTGCCCCTGCTCTCTGGGATAAGGGTAGATACCCTCACTGACGCTTAATGTTCTCTCTGATGCAGAGCCGGCAGCGACGTGGCCGTCCTTGGAGAACACAACCGAAACTCCAACGCAGAGGCTATCCAAGTCCTCAGAGTGGCCAAGGTAGGTCCCTCCACCTGCCAGGACACTGACCCTGGCTCAGCACCGGCCCTTTCTAGAGCAGACCTGGGAAAGGTGCATTCGTGGGAGTCCCATTTCCTTAATCATCGCTCTGTTGGGCTTATGGCAGAGGGTGGAGACCAGATTACACGTGGCTGATTGTCCCAAAGAGAGGGTCAATGCAATATAGGCTCATTGTGGGTTTTATAACAATAGCAATGGTCTGGTGTTTATCAGTACTGAAGTGGAAAGCACTTTAAGGCAGATATGATTGTAACGTTGTTTGGGGTGTGACTAGTATTTCTAAGCTGTTTAATGGTGTGGTGTTAATTGAATGTGGTACATGGTGGAAGGTAATTAGTAAGATTTATACTGTGAGATTGAACGGTTTGCATTGATTTATAATAAGATTCTATGATGTATAATGTATTAGAACATATTACTGTTTGTTTAATTGAAGATTATGTGGAAGGTTCAATATTGCAATAAACACATTACATAAATGTGGTGTCAAAGTGGAGAGCCTTGGTTTGTTAAGGGACAGAAGGGAAAATCATGAGTTACCTCTGCCCGCACCAACATGGATGGAGGGCCTTGAATTACAGTGCTTGGTGCTAAGCACTAATGGTCCTCAGTTTACCAGAGAAGTAAATACGCTGCTGTGGGACTACCTGCTGCCTCCCTTTTCTTTCCACCTCTTAAAACATCCGTTCTCAGCCTCCCCTCGAGTCATGAAAGGCAATACGCGTTCTGAAGTGAAATGGCTAAACAGACCTACTAAATGTGCCTGCGGCTGCCCCAGTGGTTATCCTTCACTCGCAGCACGTCTCGGGAGGATAGCTCAGGGGCAACGCGCTCGCATTGGAAACAAGATGACACGGAGCAACACATGTTCGATCCCCGGGTCCGCGCTTAGAAACCTCTGGGTATTACGCACGTTATAAGTAATCAATTACAATATCATGGTAAAAACACTAGAATTCCTCATCGACTCCAAAATTCCCTGATCAGATCAGTGGTCAAATCGTATACCGCCACTCCAACTAGTATAGACTGCCAGAGGCAGAGTGCCAGCTCAAGTGCAGAATGGACAGAAACCTGTGAATTAATCATGGATGCTGGCAATTTCTCTGAGCAGCCTTCTAACCAGAGGTGTCGCTGGTGGGGTCTGGGGAGCTAAAGCACCGGTTTTGGTTGTAGCCCCGGATAGAAGTTCACGGGCTACAACCACGAACCGCAAAAGTCCCGACATTAGCGCAGCCCCAGATCTTTTGCAGACCTAGCAACACCCCTGCTTCTAATCCATCTTTATTTACTGTGACATTGAAGAGGAGCGAAAATCTGTGTGCGAGACAGACTTGGTTACACCCCAAAAGAGGCATTGCAGCACAAGACCATAAGCAGCCTTTCGTCTACCCATCACTTACCAGCGCAAAGCCACCTCTCCCTACCGTACAGACTCTGAAACGCCCACATTCTTCATGCACTCTTGCTTTGCATCACGTTCCCTGACACTGAGTTCCATCTCTACCACTTCCCTCTATGCACTCAACCCCTTCAGCGTACTACTACCACCTGTAGCAGCCCCTGGTAGTCTCCCCTTAGCTCTCCCATAATCCCCTGTGCCCACCCACTACAGTCACAGCGACTTGTGTGTTCGTCATGGAAAGTGTTTCTGCCCTTTCATCCCCGGTATCCCCCAGATCAGGCTCTTTAACCTTCTCTCAACTTCTAACACTCGCACGGCACTCACACTCAACGCCTTCCATCACCAGCAAGCTGTGAAGCACCCTCACCTTTATCGATCCATAAATCGGTAGCTCTACCTCAAACATAAGCCCTGTCCTACAAGCATTCATTTCATGAATCCACGTTACACCAACCTCTTGGTAGTTCGCCAGCAGCTTCCACTCCATCATCCATCTCGACTACATCCAACCTGAATCTGTGAAGTGGGCCCATTAACCATCTACTACCCACTCAAGCTCTGCTCCACCCCCTGTCACTGTGTTCTGAAGTCCAGTACTGAAAGGACATGACAAGGACACTGAAAAATGGCATCACAAAATGTTTGATTGGAAGTTCTGATCCCTCACACTACAATCTGTACATGAAGTTTCTGCTCTGAACATTCTTTCATCTGTCTTCAGGTCCACTTGCCTACTGAATCTTTGCCAACTCCACACAAACACCCATGCCATATTCACCACTTATCTGCAGCTTCATTGACACATTTGTGGCATGCCAGTGTTCTGGTGGAAGGAGTTGGCGGGCTGGTGCACGGATCTGTGGCTGGACACTTTTGGGATTTCACTGAGACCTTTGCAAGAGGGTGGTGGGTGCAGAAGTATGTTGCATTGTGAATGGCTCTATGATATGCAACAGAGCTGAAACCACCAGGGGGAAATGGAAAAAACAAGAAGAAACTTAGCAAACCTTGAAAGTGGCCAGGGAGGTGAAAACCAAGATTGAATCCAGTTCAATGAAAACAGTATGCTATAGAGTTTGAGAAACCGGAAGGGTAGCCAGATATGGAGCGGGATGTACTGGAGGCTGTTACAGAACAGTTGAATCTTGTGGTTCGCCTATGCAATGTGGGCAATAACCCTGTGCAGTGAAGACCTAGTATAATCTTAGGGTTCACAGTGGGAGGTCTAACCAGGTGAGCAAAAAAGACATTGGCCCTCATTAGGAGTATGACGGTCGGGGAAAAATGCAGGTAAAATGCTGGTAAAACGTCCGGTACTACTGGCTCTGGCATTGTTTCCAGACAGGCATACTCTGAGTCTGCCGTAAGGGGCATTGGAGTATCAACAGACCTGACCTGACCTGCCGGGAGTTCAGGCCCCTACCGGCAGAGAAATCACCGAACCACTGGCACTGTTAACAACAATGCCGGTGATTCAGTAGTTCCCATTCCATGGAGTTCTAGAGGACTCCATGGAATGGGAACTTGCTGCCGTTGCCGGCACCCGTAATATCCTAATAACACCGGGCACCGGTAACTGTAAGGCGAGTCGGCCGGTAGCAGGCACTAGCACCGGCAGGTTACCGGGGGCCATTGTGTTGACACCACATAATTATTGGACAGTAGAGCATCCAGTGTTGGATTGCACATTTTCAAAACCACTGAAAGAAATGTGTAGCATAGCAATGAAGTTCACCTGAGATGTTGACAAATCTGAATGCAAACACTTTTGTTGGATTTTCCTGCAAGAGAGGTAAGGGAGCAAGTTATTACTTTTTATGGACACACAACAAACTGAACACTCTCTAAGCAGGCCCCTCAGGAGGAGAACCCACAGACAGACGTTGAGGTTGGAAGGCCGGCCTAGGAAGGGCTGAAGAACACATTATTTCACAGAACAAAGATAAACCTGAAAGACCAAACTCTTATACATACATACAAACATCTAGGGCAGAATTAGTACTTTATCTGGGGGAGAGTCTCTGTGGGCCATTTAGAGGCTCTGTCAATAGTCCACAAAGAGGCTGAGGGACACCAATATGTTAGGTAAATGACGAGAGAGCATTTAGTCAGCCACTTGCCAGAGCACTATTCCTTAACTCCGCCCCAATCCTGCATCCTCCCCAAAGCTCTCTGAGGCTCATCAGCAGGATTTGCACTATAGAAAACCCATGAAACACCATAGGTTTGTAAACGCGGAGAGAATTGAGGCCTAGTCTAATCAGTCTAATCAGGATGCCCCTTGATCCTGGTGTACGACCAGCCCTGGAACTCGGTACACACTAACAAACCAAGCACAAAGAGGACGAGAACTCTCAACCCAAGAACCCTAGCCTGGGAACGTCTTCCTACTGGACCCAAAAGAACCAACATTCAAAGCCAAGAACCTTGATCCCCTGCCCTGCCCCTGGCCCACATCTGCCTACAAGAAGCAAGGTCCTGGTCCTAGCCCAGCCTCCTCTGGCAGTGGATAACATTCTAGGCAAAAGAAGCCCAATAACACCTGTGTTTGCTTCTCTTTCCCATTCGGCCAGTGTTTAGTGCCTCACAGCTCTGCGAATCCCAGACCTCAAGGTGATATCGTGGACAATTAGGAATCCACCAGGCGCTTAAGGAGCAAAGTGTCCTGCATCTGCCTTTGACCCTCTTACTCTGCACGACCATGCTCCAGGCACACACTCTCTCCCGACTATTCATTCTAAAATATCCACCAACTGGGATTTCATCCTGGCTGGCAGCTTAAGAGGCCACCTTGCCCTAAAGTGTTGCCAGGCCCATCCCTTCCTAGCACGTTACACACTGTAGTAACTTATGTTATGTTATGTTGACTTATACCACACACCGCTACCACCCAGGGGCAGTCTCCAGGCACTCAGAAGTAGTATAGCACCCTGCCTTGCCTTGACTTCACTCATTGCAGCAAACACTGTGCAATAAGTCACTTATGGTGATTCCAGCCTCTTCCAACAATGTAATAATAGCTACTACTATAACCTATGTTATTGGTACTCAGTCTTAGGGGGTTCGAAGTTCCGACTTCCAGGCTGGCCCCATGTCAGGTGATCGCTTGACTACCCTCCCGGACACTTGCCGAGAGGCTTCCACTAGATGGAAGAAGGCTACTAGTGCGTCACAGGTTTCTTTCATAGAACCACATGTACTTGATCTTGACGCGGGTACATGCCATGGGTGCTGATCAAGCGGCTCTCTCATCCTCAGGTCATCACCCACCCTAAATGGGACTACGCCTCCATCAACAATGACGTGGCACTGGTGAGACTGGCCACTGCCGCCCAGCTGAATGCCCACGTTTCGCCCATTTGCCTGGCAGCCTCTGACGATGTCTTCCAGGACAACCTGAAGTGTGTGACCACGGGCTGGGGACGGCCTAGCACAAGCTGTAAGTAGATAGCCATCACATTTCTTTACTGTGCTGTAAGTTCAATTTCAACAGCAAGGGTTGTTCCTACATGTAGCGCAGTCTCTCTGCTTTGTGGCGCTGTAAATAACAGGTTCGACGATCACACATCACATTGTTACTCATTTTGTTAAACTCCAAAGGATGCGCATCCGAGGGCCTGATTCTGAGCTTGTGCTAAATGTAGTGTGGAAAGCCGACATTCCCCCCTCCAGTTTCCAGCAGCACTATTCTGATGTGGGTGTAAATATTAGATGGGACATGTCGTGCTTTCCAGTAGCAAAAACTGCGTAAATCTATTGTTTTTATAGAAACATGTGTACCATTGGCACTGCCAGCATTTCCTAAAAGACTGTAACTTTTCTATTCTAAGAAAGTTTTCTTAAGCTTTCATGAAACTAGAACAGTGGTGCTGCAGTCTAGGAAATGCTGTTTTTATAAAGGGAAAAGGTGTGTGGCAGCATTTAGCGGCACCTCACAGCTGCCACATGTTAACTCCTTTTTTGATAGGCGAAATCAGTGCTTTTGAAAGGAGAGTCCCCTCACAGTGCCTGTCCTACATTTCTCATGGTTGCTAAGGCTGTTGTCAAGCAGTAAAACAAGCACATGAAAAGGTCATGTCTTTGATGCCAGACTGCCACATGAGCACTTTATCAGAATATGTTGCTTTTAAGGAAAGCGTTCATCTTTCATAGATGAACAGTTTCCTATTTTTGCATGCACCTCAGAATCGGGCCTCCAGTCAGGCTTACTGAAATTTGAAGCTCATAAGAGGCGCATTAACCCACTGAGCAATCTTACTGGTGCTTATAGCACACCAGGGAGGCCTCTTCACCTCTCATTCATATGAATTGTAGGAATGGACTTCTGTTAGGGAGGAAGTAAATGAATCAAAAAAGGTGGGAAAGAAAAACACTCTGAGTGTTAGCAACATGAAAAACTACCACCGTGAGTGCCATTGCCAACCTAAAGTCGGTGATCAAAATCACTTGGCTATCCTTCTGCTGTGGGTTTATGTTCACAAGCGATATGAAAGGAAAGAGGTCTCGCCGGAATGTAGCGGTGCACAAAATAAATGAAATAATTAGGGAGCAAATTAGAAGAAGGTGGTTAGCAGCCCGGATTTAATGCAGGCCTCAAACTGAATTTCCAAAGTCTGGCACTTTATTACACTAGCCCTTTGTCCGTCTTTCCCGTCACAGTTCCCACTACATGAGGCAAAGTCTTCTGAGACAGACTCTCAGTACTACCATTTCCAAAAGATCAACATGGAAGAACTTGCCTTGCCCTGTCATAGTCCTTTCTCTATGTTTAGTAAATACAATTTATAAATGGATCCTTCTCCCCACCACAACCTGTTTTTATTTCTGCCCGTGCCCTCAAGAAACAACTCTCTGGCACTTTCCAGGTTCAAGGTTCAGTATAGGTCGAGCACTCTATTCAGGTATACGTGGGTATTGCTGGGTTACCCATATCTTAAAATGTCATACAACAATGGTACCTGCAGATTAGTTCATGGTGCTCCCCACAACCAGAGTACTGCAGGGCAAGCTGGGCAATAGAAGGCTGCGGGCCGGGCACCGTCCCCATGCAGCGGAGCACATCAGTAACACGCAGCACTGACCATCTCCTTAGGGCCCTCTGAGTGCTATGCAGCAGGCTCGGGCAATACGCGGCAGCCTACTATGCCCCACGGAGACAGCGCCATCTAACGCAGAACATGCATATAGGCATCTGCGTCTGTAGAGCAATATGGCTGACTCACACAAGGTTTTGGCAGTTGTTACTAGTCAACACCTTGATTGCCAGATACGCAGCAGCTTCACTCTCATAGCATTATGCAGTCAGAAGCACCGGGCAAAAATATGGAGAAACAGTGCCCTCCAGATGACCCAGAAGAGATGCATTCACTCTTTACACCCCCTGAAACCTCCTCCCCGTCAACAGAAGACTCGCCCTTCACTTCTACATTTCAGGAAGGAGCCCAAGACCCCTCTCTTCACCTAGGTCCACACATACACACACGCCCCGCCATCCTGAGACGGTTCCATGTCATTCCAGCGCACGTTTTTTCTCCTTTTTGGGAGGGTTACCCACCGGAGGGTTACCCACCCAAACCCCCCCTTCCCACTGATCTGAAATCTAGTCCCGAAACACCCAGAAACCTTATATCCCTCTACCCACCCTCCATATTTTTCGATGGGTCGTTTTGCGGTAAAAAATGCCGCGAAAAAAAAACGGAGATTAATGGACGACGTAACCCTGAGACTGGACGGACTGCTCCCCTCTGTTTTCTCCCATAGTTACTTGTTGATCCCTTACTGCCAAATTGCCACCCTCCCACTCCCTTGTATCTCTGCTTGGCTCACTTTGTACTTCCCCCAATGACTTGTAAACTGCCCCATTGCTTCCCAGGTTTGCGGTCACTAAGGGGATAGGGAGCCTTTGCCGCATTAGATTTCATCGAGGTAGAAATCATCACTTTTTTTACAATGGATTTTGTCACAAATATATGTTGGGTGGGAGTAGGTGAATAATGAATGTAGGGGGCTTAGGGGGGGGGGGGTTGCAGGAGGTCTCCCCGCATATATTTTGGGCAAAATCTACCAGTAAATAAATCGATTATTTGTACTGCAATTAAAGAAATGTGAATAAATCACATCGAAGCCTCACTAAGTGCCCCAATAATGGCCTCGACTCTCCCGGCACCTTCCTCTACTCCTCCTGCCCAGCCCGCGGGAGCGACCATGGGGGAAGGCACACGCCAAAAGATGTAGCAGCAGGCCGCGGCAACACCATCAGCAAATGAGGAATACCGCAGCGAGCAGCATTAGCCCACATCGGGGGAACCCTACAGCTGCCAGCATGGGCTCCTTCAGAGCGAGAGGAGGAGGATCTGTTTGGGCACTATCCAACAACGGGCGCAGAGGGCCTGCCCATACAGAAAGCAATATAGACCTTGCTAGCGAAAGACTGGTTAGACATTGGCAAACCAGTATTTCACAGATTTGTAGCAAAATCATATCCCTAATTTTAGACAGTAGTCCTGCGGGTCCCCAAAATGGACTCTCTTCCATGCAACCTCTTGTCCGAGAGATCCATCCCCTCAGAAAAATCACTTCCGTCCAACCCAATGATCAAGAAGATGGAGAACGCCCTCAAGCGAGCCTTCTCAGGAGCAGGTGTTGCGAGCAGAAGTGGCACACACGCAGCCTATGTGGCTCAAACCCTAGTGTGGGATTGTAAACAGGTCTTTGAGGTTATCCTCGCCCAGGTGGACACGTCAGATGTCCTCACGGACATAGAGTTGCAGTGCAGACTGTTGTTGGATGTAACCTTCTATGAACTTGGTGTCTTATGTAGCTGCATTTTGGGCTTTTTGTAAACAGTGAATTTGTTTTGTTGGAATCCCTGACCGGAAGGTGTTGCAATGGTCCAGTTTGGAATTGATCAGTGAACCGATAACTACCGGACGGATTGGTTGCAGTAGCCTCAGGCGGTAGTAAATAACTGAACTCCTGTTTGCAGTCCAAATTAGACTGTCAAATACAACCAAGGTTTTTGACCTTGTGTGCATAAGACGTAGGGAGGTCAAATAAAGCAAGGCCGGAAGGTAGTTCAGATGAATCATCCAAGAGATGTTTGGGACAAAAAAGCATAACCTCCATTTTGAAAGGATTCAATTGCAGCTTACTCTCTCGTTCATTATCTTGCTGGGATGTTGGATACCAAGGCTGAGCCTCATTACTCCAATTACAATGGGGGAAAGTGTTGTCACGGTTTGGGTTGCTTCTTGATCTGTGTTATATTGCCACAGTAGAGAGCATTTCACAGGGTCAGCGCGGCATTGTTGCAGCATATTGGGCAGCGCCCAGTCTTTTATTTCCAGTGCACAGTCAGAAATCCGTCTGATAGAATCGGAGGAGTTGTTTACACACACTTAGATCTGTGAGTCCTTGGCGTAAGAGTGATAGCATAAATCAAATTTAGAAAAGATGGTCAAGAGTGGCTGAATGTAGATATTAATAAATAACAAGTGCGCCCGTGGGAACCTGCAGGAGACCTTGTGTGTGTTCAGAACGTGCAAGTGCAGAAGGGAGAGGGGAATAGGATAGGTGCTAATGGGTGAGCAACGGGTGGAGTGCAATGAAGGTAAGCGCAAGCCTCCAGGGTGGTGGGTGAGCCACAGCAAGTGCTGATACCTTGACCTGACAGAAGTGAACCGTTTTAAAGAATCTCCTGACACTTGGGCAACTTCTGTGAATCTGTATTTAAGAATTTTAAAGTCAACTTTATCAAATGCCGCCGAGAGATCGAGCAGGACCAACCGGCTGAGGTTGCCCTCGTCAGCTGATCTCCGGTACTGCTTGCAGACGTGCCTCTTCCCATTGCTTCCAGTGCAGAAGAGAGCTGGGTGAGCGGGATTAAGGATATTTGCTATGCAGTAACTGTCCCCTCCAACTTCATGAGGCATCACAAACTGAGGCTGGGAGGATCGGCATCCACAGGTCAGGGGTTCTCTCGGCACCCCCGCCTGACCAGAACCCCCCCCCCCCCCCCCCACACCCCCTCTCCCCATCCCCAGACAGAATACCAGCTTGGTATAATAACAGGCTTTGATGGATCTATTTATATATATATTTATTTATTTATTTATTTATTTATTTATTAAAGCTAAATGTGGGAGGTTTGCGGAGGGCCTGGGGAGTTCTTCTGTGTTCATTTATGTTGGAAAGAGCAGTATGGGAGACCGCCTTAAGTAGTAAAGACTGTGACAAGGAAGACTAGGACTCGGTGTGATGAAGATTATCGCCCATTTCGAAATATCTACGCCGCCTTGGAGATGATTCTGTGCAAGTGGAAATCTTATTGAGCCAAGCGCGTCATGAAAGATCCGTTTGCGAGAGAGCGCAGAATTCTCCTTTATCGTAGGTAACGATCTTAAGGCAATAGTGCCACCTCGAGGATTCATGAGATAACTGCATCTTCCCCGTTTCCTTTTTAAAACGTAGGGAAGCAGTGCCATTACACCGGCCTTGCACCTTATTTACTTAATTGTATTGGTGAATGAACAAGCAACTATTGCAGGCAGCATCTGCTCTTGGCGCTGCAGAGGGCAGGGGCCGATACAGTTGAATGTTTTGCTAATAGAAAGACAAAAAACATATTTGAGGTGACTGCAGAGGATAAATATGATTCCGGGATGTAGGGGTGAGATAGTTTACAGACGATAAAAAGATCCGCCCTCAGGGAGTTAAGGTGGCGCTATAAAACCTTTACCCGGGTGCTTACAAACCTGGCAAGGAGTAAGGGAAGAGAGTCAGCGACGCGCCAAGGACAGATTGGAGCCCCGTAACGGGAGATAGGCTTGGTAGAGTGGGCGGCTAGACTGGGTATCAGGGAAGACAGAGCTCCCATACGTTTCGGCGTACTGTGCGCGAGAATGACAGCCAATATTTTCTTGGAATTCTGAGACTTTTCTTGAATTTAAAAGGAGGAGAAAAAACTACAAAACCCAGAATTCAAAGCGAAGAAAACAGGATGGACTGCCTTCACACTCATGTCATGGGGACACTTGAGAGCTCTGGGAAGAGGATTAGCGATCGAAGGCCCGCACAAGGAGGTCTGCTTTGAAAAGTTTGCAGACTCTTTTGCATTTCATATTTGGAGACATAACATGAACTTCAACAGCTATGGAGCACACGACAGCACGTGGCCCAAAAAAGTAAAGAGCTCATGTATTCATGAATACAGCAGGGGGTCTTCGGGCAGGCTCCGTGAGCGAGCCTGCTCATGCGTGGATCTGCATGCAGGCGCCTTGCACTGTACCCATGGACGATTTCACGGAAACCAGTGGACGCCTTTTCTGTCAGGGCATAAACCGATTGCCATTTTATCACTAAACAAAACGTTGAATGACACCCTAACATATGCCATATTTTGCAGTGTTCATAACGGCTTATATAAAGGGGCACACTTATATTCAATGTGTCCCTTTGCTGCAGATTGACTTGTTTTTATAGTGGGGGGATTGCCCCCATATCCTGCTTTCATGCCCTCTGACAGCCATCCCCATATCTCTCAGCCACAGTGACACATGTCGACCTTAAAATGCCGATGTTCTGACCTTGTCTTTTGTATGTCGACCTTGTGGCTCCATACTGCATATGGCTGGGCCCTGTATCACCTTATTGTGTCTTTGCATGTCAGCCTGGTTCTTGAACCCTTTCTGACTCACGCTCCATGTCGTAGTGCCTGAGTCCAGTGCTCAGGTCCAAGGCAATGACCTTATCCTCGCCCCCAATGCACCACTGGAATTCAAATTCTTCATTTATTTGATCATTGCAACAACCTGATAGGGTTTCTTCTGATGTACGTATTTAAACCTATTCAGTTACCACTACCTGCATGTAGATTACACTTTTTGGCAGGGGTGTTGCTTGGTCTGGAAAAGATCCAGGGCTACGCCAACGTCGGGAGTGGGGGCTAGCTAGGCTTTTGGTTGCAGCCCCTGAGCTTCTATCCGGGGCTATACCGTGCCCACACTTATATTCAATGTGTCCCTTTCCTGCAGATTGACTTGTTTTTATAGTGGGGGGATTGCCCCCATATCCTGCTTTCATGCCCTCTGACAGCCATCCCCATATCTCTCAGCCACAGTGACACATGTCGACCTTAAAATGCCGATGTTTTTGTATTTCAGCCTTTTCAGTTTATCTAGGAGTGTATGGGAAAAGCCGAGGAAGAGGCGAGCAATGGGAGCATGGGGGTGAAACCCCCTGCATTTATACATGGACATTTTTTAACATGACTCTGTGTCACTGTCGAAATGTAAGACATTTTTCATTTGGAAAAGGACACGTCACCCTTTGCAGCACGTCGCCCTTTCTTTTACTCTCAGGGTATTGGCAAGGGGATCTTTTGATGTAGATCACAAGACATACAGCCACCATCGGCTTGGAAAGCCTCCTGGATCTAATCCAAGGATTGACGGGGATTTACCCCTCAGGCATTGGCCGGCAGACTTGCTGCTGGAGGTTGGGATTTACATCGCAGCATGTGCCATCATTTTCCCAGTAACTCGCACCCAGGCCCTACTCATTCAGTTGTAAACAGTCAGAAAAAGTGCTATTAACAAATGTGGGCTGCTTTTCAGTTTTTGTTGGTGGCCAAACATGTTGCCATCAATCCTTGCCATGAGATTAGAATAGAGGACACAACCAATCCATGGTGTGGCTTTCAGGAGCAATGGGCACTCCCCATTAACTTTGAATGACTTCACTTTGCATCAGGGACAGAAAAGTAGACAATAGTGACCAAGCAGTTAACAAAGACGCCTTGGGATTTCCTTAAGCATTCTTCACCCATCCAGGCAGCATGCCACAGGCCAGTGGCGTTTCCTTGGGCATGCTTCACCCATCCAGGCAGCATGCCGCAGGCCAGTGGCATTTCCTTGGGCATGCTTCACCCATTCAGGCAGCATGCCGCAGGCCAGTGGCGTTTCCTTGGGCATGCTTCACCCATCCAGGCAGCATGCCGCAGGCCAGTGGCGTTTCCTTGGGCATTCTTCACCCATCCAGGCAGCATGCCGCAGGCCAGTGGGGTCTCTTTTGGCATTCTTCACCCATCCAAGAAGCATGCCACAGGTCAGTGGGGTTTCCTTGGGCATCCTTCCACCATCCAGGTAGCATGACACAGGCCCATGGGGTTTCCTTGGGCATTCTTCACCCATCCAGGCAGCATGCCGCAGGCCAGTGGCGTTTCCTTGGGCATTCTTCACCCATCTGGGCAGCCTGCCGCAGGCCAGTGGCGTTTCCTTGGGCATGCTTCACCCATTCAGGCAGCATGCCGCAGGCCAGTGGCGTTTCCTTGGGCATGCTTCACCCATCCAGGCAGCATGCCGCAGGCCAGTGGCGTTTCCTTGGGCATTCTTCACCCATCCGGGCAGCCTGCCGCAGGCCAGTGGCGTTTCCTTGGGCATGCTTCACCCATCCGGGCAGCATGCCGCAGGCCAGTGGCGTTTCCTTGGGCATTCTTCCACCATCCAGGTAGCATGACACAGGCCCATGGGGTTTCCTTGGGCATTCTTCACCCATCCAGGCAGCATGCCGTAGGCCAGTGGGGTTTCCTTGGGCATTCTTCACCCACCCAGGCAGCATGCCACAGGCCCATGGAGAATCCTTGGGCATTCTTCACCCACCCAGGCAGCATGCCACAGGCCCATGGGGAATCCTTGGGCATTCTTCACCCACCCAGGCAGCATGCCACAGGCCCATGGGGAATCCTTGGGCATTCTTCACCCATCCAGGCAGCATGCTGCAGGCCCTGGGGGGTTTCCAGGAAGCATGCCACAGGTCAGTGGTGTTTCCTTGGGCATCCTTCCACCATCCAGGCAGCATGCCACAGGCCAGTGGGGTTTCCTTGGGCATTCTTCACCCATCCAGGCAGGATGCCGCAGGCCCATCGGGTTTCCATGGGCATTCTTCACCCATCCAGGCAGCATGTCGCAGGCCAGTGGGGTCTCTTTGGGCATTCCTCACCCATCCCGGCAGCATGCCACAGGCCAGTGGCGTTTCCTTGGGCATTCTTCACCCATCCAGGCAGCATGCCACAGGCCAGTGGCGTTTCCTTGGGCATTCTTCACCCATCCAGGCAGCATGCCACAGGCCCATGGGGAATCGTTGGTCAGTCTTCACCCATCCAGGCAGCATGCTGTAGGCCCAGGGGGGTTTCCAGGAAGCATGCCACAGGCCCATGGGGAATCCTTGGCCATCCTTCCACCATCCAGGCAGCATGCCACAGGTCAGTGGGGAATCCTTGGGCATTCTTCACCCATCCAGGAAGCATGCCACAGGCCAGTGGGGTTTCCTTGGGCTTTCTTCACCCATCCAGGCAGCATGCCACAGGCCCATGGGGAATCCTTGGGCATTCTTCACCCATCCAGGAAGCATGCCACAGGCCAGTGGGGTTTCCTTGGGCATGCTTCCCCCATCCAGGCAGCATGCCACAGGCCAGTGGGGTTTCCTTGGGCATTCTTCACCCATCCAGGCAGCATGCCACAGGCCAGTGGGGTTTCCTTGGGCATCCTTCCCCCATCCAGGCAGCATGCCGCAGGCCCATCGGGTTCCATGGGCATTCTTCACCCATCCAGGCAGCATGCCACAGGCCCATGGGGTTTCCTTGGGCATTCTTCACCCATCCAGGAAGCATCCCACAGGTCAGTGGTGTTTCCTTGGGCATCCTTCCACCATCCAGGCAGCATGCCACAGGTCAGTGGGGTTTCCTTGGGCATACTTCCACCATCCAGGTAGCATGCCACAGGCCAGTGGGGTTTCCTTGGGCATTCTTCACCCATCCAGGCAGCATGCCACAGGCCAGTGGGGTTTCCTTGGGCATCCTTCCCCCATCCAGGCAGCATGCCGCAAGCCCATCGGGTTTCCATGGGCATTCTTCACCCATCCAGGCAGCATGCCAGAGGCCCATCGGATTTCCATGGGCATTCTTCACCCATCCAGGCTGCATGCCGCAGGACCATGGGATTTTCTTGGGCATTCTTCACCCATCCAGGCAGCATGCCTCAGGCCAGTGGGGTCTCTTTGGGCATTCTTCACCCATCCAAGAAGCATGCCACAGGTCAGTGGGGTTTCCTTGGGCATCCTTCCACCATCCAGGTAGCATGACGCAGGCCCATGGGGTTTCCTTGGGCATTCTTCACCCATCCAGGCTGCATGCCGCAGGCCAGTGGGGTTTCCTTGGGCATTCTTCACCCATCCAGGCAGCATGCCGCAGGCCAGTGGGGTCTCTTTTGGCATTCTTCATCCATCCAAGAAGCATGCCACAGGTCAGTGGGGTTTCCTTGGGCATCCTTCCACCATCCAGGTAGCATGACACAGGCCCATGGGGTTTCCTTGGGCATTCTTCACCCATCCAGGCTGCATGCCGCAGGCCAGTGGGGTTTCCTTGGGCATTCTTCACCCAACCAGGCAGCATGCCGCAGGCCCATGGGCTTTCCTTGGGCATACTTCACCCATCCAGGCAGCATGCCGCAGACCCATGGGCTTTCCTTGGGCATACTTCACCCATCCAGGCAGCATGCCGCAGGCGCATGGGGTTTCCTTGGGCATACTTCACCCATCCAGGCAGCATGCCGCAGGATCATGGGGTTTTCTTGGGCATTCTTCACCCATACAGGAAGCATGCCACAGGTCGGTGGGGTTTCCTTGGGCATACTTCCACCATCCAGGTAGCATGCCACAGGCCAGTGGGGTTTCCTTGGGCATTCTTCACCCATCCAGGCAGCATGCCACAGGTCAGTGGGGTTTCCTTTGGCATCCTTCCACCATCCAGGTAGCATGACACAGGCCCATGGGGTTTCCTTGGGCATTCTTCACCCATCCAGGCAGCATGCCGTAGGCCAGTGGGGTTTCCTTGGGCATCATTCCACCATCCAGGTAGCAAGCCACAGGCCCATGGGGAATCCTTGGGCATTCTTCACCCATCCAGGAAGCATGCCACAGGCCAGTGGGGTTTCCTTGGGCATGCTTCCCCCATCCAGGCAGCATGCCACAGGCCAGTGGGGTTTCCTTGGGCATTCTTCACCCATCCAGGCAGCATGCCACAGGCCAGTGGGGTTTCCTTGGGCATCCTTCCCCCATCCAGGCAGCATGACGCAGGCCCATCGGGTTCCATGGGCATTCTTCACCCATCCAGGCAGCATGCCACAGGCCCATGGGGTTTCCTTGGGCATTCTTCACCCATCCAGGCAGCATGCCGCAGGCCCATGGGCTTTCCTTGGGCATACTTCACCCATCCAGGCAGCATGCCGCAGACCCATGGGCTTTCCTTGGGCATACTTCACCCATCCAGGCAGCATGCCGCAGGCCCATGGGGTTTCCTTGGGCATACTTCACCCATCCAGGCAGCATGCCGCAGGACCATGGGGTTTTCTTGGGCATTCTTCACCCATAAAGGAAGCATGCCACAGGTCGGTGGGGTTTCCTTGGGCATACTTCCACCATCCAGGTAGCATGCCACAGGCCAGTGGGGTTTCCTTGGGCATTCTTCACCCATCCAGGCAGCATGCCACAGGCCAGTGGGGTTTCCTTGGGCATCCTTCCACCATCCAGGCAGCATGCCACAGGCCAGTGGGGTTTCCTTGGGCATTCTTCACCCATCCAGGCAGCATGCCACAGGCCAGTGGGGTTTCCTTGGGCATCCTTCCCCCATCCAGGCAGCATGCCACAGGTCAGTGGGGTTTCCTTGGGCATACTTCCACCATCCAGGCAGCATGCCACAGGCCAGTGGGGTTTCCTTGGGCATTCTTCACCCATCCAGGCAGCATGCCACAGGCCAGTGGGGTTTCCTTGGGCATCCTTCCCCCATCCAGGCAGCATACCGCAAGCCCATCGGGTTTCCTTGGGCATTCTTCACCCATACAGGCAGCATGCCGCAGGCCCATGGGGTTTCCTTGGGCATTCTTCACCCATCCAGGCAGCATGCCACAGGCCAGTGGGGTTTCCTTGGGCATTCTTCACCCATCCAGGCAGCATGCCGCAGGCCCATGGGCTTTCCCTGGGCATACTTCACCCATCCAGGCAGCATGCGGCAGGCCCATGGGGTTTCCTTGGGCATACTTCACCCATCCAGGCAGCATGCCGCAGGACCATGGGGTTTTCTTGGGCATTCTTCACCCATCCAGGCAGCATGCCGCAGGCCAGTGGGGTCTCTTTGGGCATTCTTCACCCATCCAGGAAGCATGCCACAGGCCAGTGGGGTCTCTTTGGGCATTCTTCACCCATCCAGGCAGCATGCCGCAGGCCCTTGGGGTTTCCTTGGGCATTCTTCACCCATACAGGAAGCATGCCGCAGGCCAGTGGGGTCTCTTTGGGCATTCTTCACCCATCCAGGAAGCATGCCACAGGTCAGTGGGGTTTCCTTGGGCATCCTTCCACCATCCAGGTAGCATGACGCAGGCCCATGGGGTTTCCTTGGGCATTCTTCACCCATCCAGGCAGCATGCCGCAGGCCCATGGGCTTTCCTTGGGCATACTTCACCCATCCAGGCAGCATGCCGCAGGCCCATGGGCTTTCCTTGGGCATACTTCACCCATCCAGGCAGCATGCCGCAGGCCCATGGGGTTTCCTTGGGCATACTTCACCCATCCTGGCAGCATGCCGCAGGACCATGGGGTTTTCTTGGGCATTCTTCACCCATACAGGAAGCATGCCACAGGCCAGTGGGGTCTCTTTGGGCATTCTTCACCCATCCAGGAAGCATGCCACAGGCCAGTGGGGACTCTTTGGGCATTCTTCACCCATCCAGGCAGCATGCCGCAGGCCCTTGGGGTTTCCTTGGGAATTCTTCACCCATACAGGAAGCATGCCGCAGGCCAGTGGGGTCTCTTTGGGCATTCTTCACCCATCCAGGAAGCATGCCACAGGTCAGTGGGGTTTCCTTGGGCATCCTTCCACCATCCAGGTAGCATGACGCAGGCCCATGGGGTTTCCTTGGGCATTCTTCACCCATCCAGGCTGCATGCCGCAGGCCAGTGGGGTTTCCTTGGGCATCCTTCCCCCATCCATGCAGCATGCCACAGGTCAGTGGGGTTTCCTTGGGCATCCTTCCACCATCCAGGCAGCATGCCACAGGCCAGTGGGGTTTCCTTGGGCATTCTTCACCCATCCAGGCAGCATGCCACAGGTCAGCGGGGTTTCCTTGGGCATCCTTCCCCCATCCAGGCAGCATGTCGCAGGCCCATCGGGTTTCCTTGGGCATTCTTCACCCCTCCAGGCTGCATGCCGCAGGCCCATGGGCTTTCCCTGGGCATACTTCACCCATCCAGGCAGCATGCCGCAGGCCCATGGGGTTTCCTTGGGCATTTTTCACCCATCCAGGCAGCATGCCGCAGGCCCATGGGGTTTCCTTGGGCATTTTTCACCCATCCAGGCAGCATGCCAAATGCCCATGGGGTGTCCTTGTGCATTGTTCACCCATCCAGGAATCATGCCGCATGCCCATCGGGTTTCCATGGGCATTCTTCTCCCAACAAGGAAGCATGCCGCAGGTCTACAGTGTTTCCTTGGCCATTCTTCACCCATCCACGAAGCAGCCGCAGGCCCATGGGGTTTCCTTGGGAATTCTTCACCCATGCAGGCTGCATGCCGCAGGCCAGTGGGGTTTCCTTAGGCATTCTTCACCCATCCAGGCTGCATGCCGCAGGCCAGTGGGGTTTCCTTGGGCATTCTTCACCCATCCAGGCTGCAAGCCGCAGGCCCATGGGCTTTCCTTGGGCATACTTCACCCATCCAGGCAGCATGCCGCAGGCCCATGGGGTTTCCTTGGGCATTCTTCACCCATACAGGCAGCATGCCGCAGGCCCATGGGGTTTCCTTGGGCATTCTTCACCCATCCAGGCAGCATGCCACAGGCCAGTGGGGTTTCCTTGGGCATTCTTCACCCATCCAGGCAGCATGCCGCAGGCCCATGGGCTTTCCCTGGGCATACTTCACCCATCCAGGCAGCATGCGGCAGGCCCATGGGGTTTCCTTGGGCATACTTCACCCATCCAGGCAGCATGCCGCAGGACCATGGGGTTTTCTTGGGCATTCTTCACCCATCCAGGCAGCATGCCGCAGGCCAGTGGGGTCTCTTTGGGCATTCTTCACCCATCCAGGAAGCATGCCACAGGCCAGTGGGGTCTCTTTGGGCATTCTTCACCCATCCAGGCAGCATGCCGCAGGCCCTTGGGGTTTCCTTGGGCATTCTTCACCCATACAGGAAGCATGCCGCAGGCCAGTGGGGTCTCTTTGGGCATTCTTCACCCATCCAGGAAGCATGCCACAGGTCAGTGGGGTTTCCTTGGGCATCCTTCCACCATCCAGGTAGCATGACGCAGGCCCATGGGGTTTCCTTGGGCATTCTTCACCCATCCAGGCTGCATGCCGCAGGCCCATGGGCTTTCCTTGGGCATACTTCACCCATCCAGGCAGCATGCCGCAGGCCCATGGGGTTTCCTTGGGCATTTTTCACCCATCCAGGCAGCATGCCGCAGGTCCATGGGGTTTTCTTGGGCATTCTTCACCCATCCAGGCAGCATGCCAAATGCCCATGGGGTGTCCTTGTGCATTGTTCACCCATCCGGGAATCATGCCGCATGCCCATCGGGTTTCCATGGGCATTCTTCTCCCAACAAGGAAGCATGCCGCAGGTCTACAGTGTTTCCTTGGCCATTCTTCACCCATCCACGAAGCAGCCGCAGGCCCATGGGGTTTCCTTGGGCATCCTTCCACCATCCAGGCAGCATGCCACAGGCCAGTGGGGTTTCCTTGGGCATTCTTCACCCATCCAGGCAGCATGCCACAGGCCAGTGGGGTTTCCTTGGGCATCCTTCCCCCATCCAGGCAGCATGCCACAGGTCAGTGGGGTTTCCTTGGGCATCCTTCCACCATCCAGGCAGCATGCCACAGGCCAGTGGGGTTTCCTTGGGCATTCTTCACCCATCCAGGCAGCATGCCACAGGCCAGTGGGGTTTCCTTGGGCATCCTTCCCCCATCCAGGCAGCATGCCGCAGGCCCATCGGGTTTCCATGGGCATTCTTCACCCATACAGGCAGCATGCCGCAGGCCCATCGGGTTTCCATGGGCATACTTCACCCATCCAGGCAGCATGCCGCAGGCCCATGGGGTTTCCTTGGGCATTTTTCACCCATCCAGGCAGCATGCCGCAGCTCCATGGGGTTTTCTTGGGCATTCTTCACCCATCCAGGCAGCATGCCGCAGGCCCATCGGGTTTCCATGGGCATTCTTCTCCCAACAAGGAAGCATGCCACAGGTCTACAGTGTTTCCTTGGCCATTCTTCACCCATCCACGAAGCAGCCGCAGGCCCATGGGGTTTTCTTGGGCATTCTTCACCCATCCAGGCATCCTGCCGCTGTCACATGGGGTTTCCTTGGGCATTCTTCACCCATCCAGGAAGCATGCCACAGGCCAGTGGGGTTTCCTTGGGCATCCTTCCACCATCCAGGCAGCATGCCACAGGCCAGTGGGGTTTCCTTGGGCATTCTTCACCCATCCAGGCAGCATGCCACATGCCAGTGGGGTTTCCTTGGGCATCCTTCCCCCATCCAGGCAGCATGCCACAGGTCAGTGGTGTTTCCTTGGGCATCCTTCCACCATCCAGGCAGCATGCCGCAGGCCCATGGGCTTTCCTTGGGCATACTTCACCCATCCAGGCAGCATGCCGCAGGACCATGGGGTTTTCTTGGGCATTCTTCACCCATCCAGGCAGCATGCCGCAGGCCAGTGGGGTCTCTTTGGGCATTCTTCACCCATCCAGGAAGCATGCCACAGGCCAGTCGGGTCTCTTTGGGCATTCTTCACCCATACAGGCAGCATGCTGCAGGCCCAGGGGGTTTCCTTGGGCATTCTTCACCCATCCAGGAAGCATGCCGCAGGCCAGTGGGGTCTCTTTGGGCATTCTTCACCCATCCAGGAAGCATGCCACAGGTCAGTGGGGTTTCCTTGGGCATCCTTCCACCATCCAGGCAGCATGCCGCAGGCCAGTGGGGTTTCCTTGGGCATTCTTCACCCATCCAGGCTGCATGCCGCAGGCCCATGGGGTTTCCTTGGACATTTTTCACCCATCCAGGCAGCATGCCGCAGGTCCATGGGCTTTCCTGGGGCATACTTCCCCCATCCAGGCAGCATGCCGCAGGCCCATGGGCTTTCCTTGGGCATACTTCATCCATCCAGGCAGCATGCCGCAGGCCCACGGGGTTTCCTTGGACATTTTTCACCCATCTAGGCAGCATGCCGCAGGTCCATGGGGTTTTCTTGGGCATTCCTCACCCATCCAGGCAGCATGCCAAATGCCCATGGGGTGTCCTTGTGCATTGTTCACCCACCCGGGAATCATGCCGCATGCCCATCGGGTTTCCATCGGCATTCTTCTCCCAACAAGGAAGCATGCCGCAGGTCTACAGTGTTTCCTTGCCCATTCTTCACCCATCCACGAAGCAGCCGCAGGCCCATGGGTTTTCCTTGGGAATTCTTCACTCATCCAGACATCATTCCGCTGTCCCATGGGGTTTCCTTGGGCATTCTTTACTCATCCAGGCATCCTGCCGCTGTCCCATGGGGTTTCCTTGGGCATTCTTCACCCATCCAGGAAGCATGCCACAGGTCAGCGGTGTTTCCTTGGGCATCCTTCCACCATCCAGGCAGCATGTCACAGGCCAGTGGGGTTTCCTTGGGCATTCTTCACCCATCCAGGCAGCATGCCACAGGCCAGTGGGGTTTCCTTGGGCATCCTTCCCCCATCCAGGCAGCATGCCACAGGTCAGTGGGGTTTCCTTGGGCATACTTCCACCATCCAGGCAGCATGCCACAGGCCAGTGGGGTTTCCTTGGGCATTCTTCACCCATCCAGGCATCATGCCACAGGCCAGTGGGGTTTCCTTGGGCATCCCTCCCCCATCCAGGCAGCATGCCGCAGGCCCATCGGGTTTCCATGGGCATTCTTCACCCATCCAGGCAGCATGCCGCAGGCCCATCGGGTTTCCATGGGCATTCTTCACCCATCCAGGAAGCATGCCGCAGGACCATGGGATTTTCTTGGGCATTCTTCACCCATCCAGGCAGCATGCCGCAGGACCATCGGGTTTCCATGGGCATTCTTCACCCATCCAGGCAGCATGCCACAGGCCAGTGGGGTTTCCTTGGGCATACTTCCACCATCCAGGCAGCATGCCACAGGCCAGTGGGGTTTCCTTGGGCATTCTTCACCCATCCAGGCTGCATGCCACAGGCCAGTGGTGTTTCCTTGGGCATCCTTCACCCATCCAGGCAGCATGCCACAGGTCAGTGGTGTTTCCTTGGGCATCCTTCCACCATCTAGGAAGTATGCCGCAGGCCTTTGGGCTTTCCTTGGGCATTCTTCACCCATCCAGGCAGCATGCCGCAGGCCCATGGGCTTTCCTTGGGCATACTTCACCCATCCAGGCAGCATGCCGCAGGCCCATGGGGTTTCCTTGGGCATACTTCACCCATCCTGGCAGCATGCCGCAGGACCATGGGGTTTTCTTGGGCATTCTTCACCCATCCAGGCAGCATGCCGCAGGCCAGAGGGGTCTCTTTGGGCATTCTTCACCCATCCAGGAAGCATGCCACAGGCCTGTGGGGTCTCTTTGGGCATTCTTCACCCATACAGGCAGCATGCTGCAGGCCCAGGGGGTTTCCTTGGGCATTCTTCACCCATCCAGGCAGCATGCCGCAGGCCAGTGGGGTCTCTTTGGGCATTCTTCACCCATACAGGAAGCATGCCGCAGGCCAGTGGGGTCTCTTTGGGCATTCTTCACCCATCCAGGAAGCATGCCACAGGTCAGTGGGGTTTCCTTGGGCATCCTTCCACCATCCAGGTAGCATGACGCAGGCCCATGGGGTTTCCTTGGGCATTCTTCACCCATCCAGGCTGCATGCCGCAGGCCCATGGGCTTTCCTTGGGCATACTTCACCCATCCAGGCAGCATGCCGCAGGCCCATAGGGTTTCCTTGGGCATTTTTCACCCATCCAGGCAGCATGCCGCAGGTCCATGGGGTTTTCTTGGGCATTTTTCACCCATCCAGGCAGCATGCCAAATGCCCATGGGGTGTCCTTGTGCATTGTTCACCCATCCGGGAATCATGCCGCATGCCCATCGGGTTTCCATGGGCATTCTTCTCCCAACAAGGAAGCATGCCGCAGGTCTACAGTGTTTCCTTGGCCATTCTTCACCCATCCACGAAGCAGCCGCAGGCCCATGGGGTTTCCTTGGGAATTCTTCACCCATGCAGGCTGCATGCCGCAGGCCAGTGGGGTTTCCTTAGGCATTCTTCACCCATCCAGGCTGCATGCCGCAGGCCAGTGGGGTTTCCTTGGGCATTCTTCACCCATCCAGGCTGCAAGCCGCAGGCCCATGGGCTTTCCTTGGGCATACTTCACCCATCCAGGCAGCATGCCGCAGGCCCATGGGGTTTCCTTGGGCATTCTTCACCCATACAGGCAGCATGCCGCAGGCCCATGGGGTTTCCTTGGGCATTCTTCACCCATCCAGGCAGCATGCCACAGGCCAGTGGGGTTTCCTTGGGCATTCTTCACCCATCCAGGCAGCATGCCGCAGGCCCATGGGCTTTCCCTGGGCATACTTCACCCATCCAGGCAGCATGCGGCAGGCCCATGGGGTTTCCTTGGGCATACTTCACCCATCCAGGCAGCATGCCGCAGGACCATGGGGTTTTCTTGGGCATTCTTCACCCATCCAGGCAGCATGCCGCAGGCCAGTGGGGTCTCTTTGGGCATTCTTCACCCATCCAGGAAGCATGCCACAGGCCAGTGGGGTCTCTTTGGGCATTCTTCACCCATCCAGGCAGCATGCCGCAGGCCCTTGGGGTTTCCTTGGGCATTCTTCACCCATACAGGAAGCATGCCGCAGGCCAGTGGGGTCTCTTTGGGCATTCTTCACCCATCCAGGAAGCATGCCACAGGTCAGTGGGGTTTCCTTGGGCATCCTTCCACCATCCAGGTAGCATGACGCAGGCCCATGGGGTTTCCTTGGGCATTCTTCACCCATCCAGGCTGCATGCCGCAGGCCCATGGGCTTTCCTTGGGCATACTTCACCCATCCAGGCAGCATGCCGCAGGCCCATGGGGTTTCCTTGGGCATTTTTCACCCATCCAGGCAGCATGCCGCAGGTCCATGGGGTTTTCTTGGGCATTCTTCACCCATCCAGGCAGCATGCCAAATGCCCATGGGGTGTCCTTGTGCATTGTTCACCCATCCGGGAATCATGCCGCATGCCCATCGGGTTTCCATGGGCATTCTTCTCCCAACAAGGAAGCATGCCGCAGGTCTACAGTGTTTCCTTGGCCATTCTTCACCCATTCACGAAGCAGCCGCAGGCCCATGGGGTTTCCTTGGGCATCCTTCCACCATCCAGGCAGCATGCCACAGGCCAGTGGGGTTTCCTTGGGCATTCTTCACCCATCCAGGCAGCATGCCACAGGCCAGTGGGGTTTCCTTGGGCATCCTTCCCCCATCCAGGCAGCATGCCACAGGTCAGTGGGGTTTCCTTGGGCATCCTTCCACCATCCAGGCAGCATGCCACAGGCCAGTGGGGTTTCCTTGGGCATTCTTCACCCATCCAGGCAGCATGCCACAGGCCAGTGGGGTTTCCTTGGGCATCCTTCCCCCATCCAGGCAGCATGCCGCAGGCCCATCGGGTTTCCATGGGCATTCTTCACCCATACAGGCAGCATGCCGCAGGCCCATCGGGTTTCCATGGGCATACTTCACCCATCCAGGCAGCATGCCGCAGGCCCATGGGGTTTCCTTGGGCATTTTTCACCCATCCAGGCAGCATGCCGCAGGTCCATGGGGTTTTCTTGGGCATTCTTCACCCATCCAGGCAGCATGCCGCAGGCCCATCGGGTTTCCATGGGCATTCTTCTCCCAACAAGGAAGCATGCCACAGGTCTACAGTGTTTCCTTGGCCATTCTTCACCCATCCACGAAGCAGCCGCAGGCCCATGGGGTTTTCTTGGGCATTCTTCACCCATCCAGGCATCCTGCCGCTGTCACATGGGGTTTCCTTGGGCATTCTTCACCCATCCAGGAAGCATGCCACAGGCCAGTGGGGTTTCCTTGGGCATCCTTCCACCATCCAGGCAGCATGCCACAGGCCAGTGGGGTTTCCTTGGGCATTCTTCACCCATCCAGGCAGCATGCCACATGCCAGTGGGGTTTCCTTGGGCATCCTTCCCCCATCCAGGCAGCATGCCACAGGTCAGTGGTGTTTCCTTGGGCATCCTTCCACCATCCAGGCAGCATGCCGCAGGCCCATGGGCTTTCCTTGGGCATACTTCACCCATCCAGGCAGCATGCCGCAGGACCATGGGGTTTTCTTGGGCATTCTTCACCCATCCAGGCAGCATGCCGCAGGCCAGTGGGGTCTCTTTGGGCATTCTTCACCCATCCAGGAAGCATGCCACAGGCCAGTCGGGTCTCTTTGGGCATTCTTCACCCATACAGGCAGCATGCTGCAGGCCCAGGGGGTTTCCTTGGGCATTCTTCACCCATCCAGGAAGCATGCCGCAGGCCAGTGGGGTCTCTTTGGGCATTCTTCACCCATCCAGGAAGCATGCCACAGGTCAGTGGGGTTTCCTTGGGCATCCTTCCACCATCCAGGCAGCATGCCGCAGGCCAGTGGGGTTTCCTTGGGCATTCTTCACCCATCCAGGCTGCATGCCGCAGGCCCATGGGGTTTCCTTGGACATTTTTCACCCATCCAGGCAGCATGCCGCAGGTCCATGGGCTTTCCTGGGGCATACTTCCCCCATCCAGGCAGCATGCCGCAGGCCCATGGGCTTTCCTTGGGCATACTTCATCCATCCAGGCAGCATGCCGCAGGCCCACGGGGTTTCCTTGGACATTTTTCACCCATCTAGGCAGCATGCCGCAGGTCCATGGGGTTTTCTTGGGCATTCCTCACCCATCCAGGCAGCATGCCAAATGCCCATGGGGTGTCCTTGTGCATTGTTCACCCACCCGGGAATCATGCCGCATGCCCATCGGGTTTCCATCGGCATTCTTCTCCCAACAAGGAAGCATGCCGCAGGTCTACAGTGTTTCCTTGCCCATTCTTCACCCATCCACGAAGCAGCCGCAGGCCCATGGGTTTTCCTTGGGAATTCTTCACTCATCCAGACATCATTCCGCTGTCCCATGGGGTTTCCTTGGGCATTCTTTACTCATCCAGGCATCCTGCCGCTGTCCCATGGGGTTTCCTTGGGCATTCTTCACCCATCCAGGAAGCATGCCACAGGTCAGCGGTGTTTCCTTGGGCATCCTTCCACCATCCAGGCAGCATGTCACAGGCCAGTGGGGTTTCCTTGGGCATTCTTCACCCATCCAGGCAGCATGCCACAGGCCAGTGGGGTTTCCTTGGGCATCCTTCCCCCATCCAGGCAGCATGCCACAGGTCAGTGGGGTTTCCTTGGGCATACTTCCACCATCCAGGCAGCATGCCACAGGCCAGTGGGGTTTCCTTGGGCATTCTTCACCCATCCAGGCATCATGCCACAGGCCAGTGGGGTTTCCTTGGGCATCCTTCCCCCATCCAGGCAGCATGCCGCAGGCCCATCGGGTTTCCATGGGCATTCTTCACCCATCCAGGCAGCATGCCGCAGGCCCATCGGGTTTCCATGGGCATTCTTCACCCATCCAGGAAGCATGCCGCAGGACCATGGGATTTTCTTGGGCATTCTTCACCCATCCAGGCAGCATGCCGCAGGACCATCGGGTTTCCATGGGCATTCTTCACCCATCCAGGCAGCATGCCACAGGCCAGTGGGGTTTCCTTGGGCATACTTCCACCATCCAGGCAGCATGCCACAGGCCAGTGGGGTTTCCTTGGGCATTCTTCACCCATCCAGGCTGCATGCCACAGGCCAGTGGTGTTTCCTTGGGCATCCTTCACCCATCCAGGCAGCATGCCACAGGTCAGTGGTGTTTCCTTGGGCATCCTTCCACCATCTAGGAAGTATGCCGCAGGCCTTTGGGCTTTCCTTGGGCATTCTTCACCCATCCAGGCAGCATGCCGCAGGCCCATGGGCTTTCCTTGGGCATACTTCACCCATCCAGGCAGCATGCCGCAGGCCCATGGGGTTTCCTTGGGCATACTTCACCCATCCTGGCAGCATGCCGCAGGACCATGGGGTTTTCTTGGGCATTCTTCACCCATCCAGGCAGCATGCCGCAGGCCAGAGCGGTCTCTTTGGGCATTCTTCACCCATCCAGGAAGCATGCCACAGGCCTGTGGGGTCTCTTTGGGCATTCTTCACCCATACAGGCAGCATGCTGCAGGCCCAGGGGGTTTCCTTGGGCATTCTTCACCCATCCAGGCAGCATGCCGCAGGCCAGTGGGGTCTCTTTGGGCATTCTTCACCCATACAGGAAGCATGCCGCAGGCCAGTGGGGTCTCTTTGGGCATTCTTCACCCATCCAGGAAGCATGCCACAGGTCAGTGGGGTTTCCTTGGGCATCCTTCCACCATCCAGGTAGCATGACGCAGGCCCATGGGGTTTCCTTGGGCATTCTTCACCCATCCAGGCTGCATGCCGCAGGCCCATGGGCTTTCCTTGGGCATACTTCACCCATCCAGGCAGCATGCCGCAGGCCCATAGGGTTTCCTTGGGCATTTTTCACCCATCCAGGCAGCATGCCGCAGGTCCATGGGGTTTTCTTGGGCATTCTTCACCCATCCAGGCAGCATGCCAAATGCCCATGGGGTGTCCTTGTGCATTGTTCACCCATCCAGGAATCATGCCGCATGCCCATCGGGTTTCCATGGGCATTCTTCTCCCAACAAGGAAGCATGCCGCAGGTCTACAGTGTTTCCTTGGCCATTCTTCACCCATCCACGAAGTAGCCGCAGGCCCATGGGGTTTCCTTGGGAATTCTTCACTCATCCATGCATCATGCCGCTGTCCCATGGGGTTTCCTTGGGCATTCTTCACTCATCCAGGCATCATACCGCTGTCCCATGGGGTTTCCTTGGGCATTCTTCACCCATCCAGGCAGCATGCCGCAGGCCCATGGGGTTTCCTTGGGCATTCTTCACCCATCCAGGAAGCATGCCGCAGGCCCATGGGGTTTCCTTGGGCATTCTTCACCCATCCAGGCAGCATGCTGCAGGCCCTGGGGATTTCTTTCGTTGATGAGGGAAGGACTACATATGGAGGGCTCCAAGGTACATCGACCCCTCGACTGACCCAGAGGGTAGTTACTGGCTAACAGCAGGTGGGGGCAGAGTGAGCTTCCCAGGTCATCATCTTATTCAAAGATGACGTGGTCAGCAACAGGTCAATCGACTCTGGCAGCAATGTGGAATAATTGGGTGGTAGTGTTGTATATTGGTTAATTTTGTTTACATGCTTCATACAGTTAATATCATATTGTTTTCATCATCCTTTTGGTACGCGGCACCCTGCCTGCATCCGCGTGAGAGAGAACGTTTATGTTGGAAACCCTGTGGGGGTTCGATTGGAACAGAGAGCGAATGGGTGGCTGATGGAGGTGGATGCAGTGCGGGGCGCCGGGTCCTTTATATGAATAAACTATTTTGTTCATACATCAAGTGGACTCCGTGGATACTTTAGGTAGCATGTGTGTCATTTGTGTTGCTGGGCTATCGCCAAACACTTGAGTGGCCGTGACTGCAGACTTTATGGATATCATGGATTGGCTGCTTGATAATATAATTCTTCAGACATCAGGTTGCATGTCCTGGGCTTTAAGACTATCGTAGCGTATCCGAAGTTATGTTTGGAGACCTCACTGAAGATGTTCCTGTCCATAGACCAGCAGGAGAAGGCAGTCACCATGCCCGGCCATATGCTGAGAATCTTCCTCGTGGGCACGATGAGAGTTGGGTCCCCCTTACCTCCTGTGGGGATCTGGGTGCACACAAGAGACCACCAGAATCAGCGAAAGTGACCAGGCTGCAGTCGTAGGAGACTCACTGCATTCTGGATGGAACCGAGTCGACCAGGAGGACGGGTTTGAAAGGCTTCCCTTGTGTCGGCCAACCTTCCACACCAGCCTAACTGCCCACTAAGAACAAACCACCTCTAGATAACTCCTGGAATACCTTAGACTGCGAAATCATAAGTATAGGGCAAACCCTTATACCAGCTCCTAGCGGTCACACCTGAGACCAGCATCTGAACTGGCAAGCAGAACCTGATGGACTTCCAGATAATTTAAATTAAAAAAAATATAATGCCTCCAAAAATTACCCAGCCTCATCTGGTATTACCCAAATTGGCCTTCTCACAATTGACCTTTACCTTTATTTTAGTTTTTTTATAAGCCTTAAGGGGATTGGGTGGGACGTTGTGGGGGGATTTGGATTGGGTGGGAAGTTGTGGGGGGTTTCCGCCCCCATATATGACCTAATTGATCTTTTAAATTAGATGAATTCTCCTGCGATCAATTGTCAGAAGGTCCATTCATATGCATCCGCCTCAGCTATCGCTCACCACCCGAAGTGCCCAGCGGCGTGCCGCCGCATAGGAAGCATGTCCATATAAGCAGATGGGGAGTTGCACCGTTCTCTCACAGAAGGGTTCAAACAAAGATTTCAGGGATCTGCAACTCCTGCAGGGTCAGCTACACCCGATCTTCAAGATATTTACTTGAGACTTACCCTATTTAAAAACGACGGAGGATCGGGAGTATTAGGAGATTGGATAACCGAGGATCAGGAAACAAGTGGGAGATGAGCCCATATGCCAGAAAGTTCACACCCGTAGCAATACCCCCTGCCTTGGGCACCCAACAATAAACCCAGACCTTCTGGATTGTAAGGCATTGGAACACCCAACTGGGCGTGTTTGTCCTCCACTGAAGGGGTACAGGGCAGCAGTTCCCAAAAAGCAAGAGGGTATATGTGCACTTTGTGCAGGTATTGTCGGAACCATCCTTCAGCCAACTGGTGTTACTGGCGAGAGCTGCTATCTCTTGACTAGGGCAGGTCAGTCAGAGCAAGGGCGCGCGCTGACTTTTCAAGACCTCAGATACGATCTACAGTTGGGTGCGGGGGTATGGAGCTTGCGCACCTGTGCCAACAGATGAAGACCCAGAAAAGCAATCCCCTAAATCCTCGTCTTCCCAGCATTTAAAAGCTATCAGGAATACCAGTGAAAGTCCAGAGTGTTTACCACAGGAGTAGGGCAGCTTGGTTTGTGGGCAATTCATTGGCAAGTACTGCCATTTTAAATTCCAGAGTATCCGCTAGGAATGGTCCAATGGCTTGATTCATCCTAATGTATTGAAACAGGGGCTCGATGTGAGGTGTGCTAAATCACTGATGCAGATTGAAGAGGGGACACACGGAAAGAAGTCCTTTCTGTATGGCAGCTGTCGCATGGTGCAGAAAGCAGCAGCACCGCTACTTCCAAATGTCCATGGGGAAGTCAGGGAGAAAGAGGCAGCGTTTTTGTCCAGCGGGCCAGCAACGGTGCTACCGAACAGCGAGAGCCTGTACAACCTACAGAGCCAATGGACCAAGAAGCATCTGAAAATCAAAGCCTGCGGCTGCTTGATGATGGATAGGGAGGTTTGGGGGGGGGGGGAACAGCCTGAAGGATGACATCAGCGGTTAAACCCTGCAACATGGCTGAGAATACCAGACCACCTGGGAGCAGAGCGACCCAGAGACACGTAGCTTACCAGCACCTAAAAGAGGTGGTGAGAAACCCATCAGTCTTCATTTAACCTCATGTTCCCATAGCAACTCAAATAAGCGACCTTGTTTGTTGAACTGCTGTGGGGGCCTAATCAGTGTTGTATATCCTTGATGTATCTGGCAAATTAGCGAGCCATGCCAATCAATGCAGATAATGTGTCAATGTCAGGGGTTAGGGTCAGCCTGCACCATGAATTCTTCAGGGTCAGGTTGCATGGTTGTGGCGTGGCCTAACTTGTGTCTACAGAATTTCATTTTGGCTCACCTGGATTTTCCTTTCGATGGATTGAGAGGGAGATTGCCAAATGCGCTTTGTGTGATGCTTCAAGCAAAAAGATAAAGTTCTTCCATTTAGTGACTGGTCAAAGATTGATCAGATGGCTTCTTAAAATATTTTGCTTGCCAATGATCACTGGAAGCGCAATCTGCCTGTCACGGAACAGACTAGGGCCATTTGTGAATGTTGGTGTCTACTCCGAATCTCCACCCCATTCTGGGTGGTACTAGCTCATGCTCAAATCAAGTTTGGAGAAAGCATGCACCCCATTAGGTTTAGTGTTGTTGCCACCTAGAAGCCCGCCAGGGTGTTATTCCCTTACAGTAGCCATTTTAGGTTTATGCGTTTCAGTGCACTTATCCCCTCAACTGTTTCTTAGCTGCAACAACATTGGGAGAGGACCAAGGTGTTGGGTCATTAGATTCCTAAATAGTGAATGGAGCTGGAATGCTGTTCTTGGCTTCCTCTACCGAACTGGTGCTGTGTCACTGGTTTCACAGGATTCGTGTGGCCTACCCACACTTTTTGAAGCTCTCCGCTGCTCTCAAGCTAGGTCTTCGGTTCAAACAATTAAATGAAATAGAAATGAAAAAAGTGGAAGCTTTTCATTTACCCTAACCGCAAGGAACCATTTGGGAACTCCTTGGAAACTAGAGTTCTGCGTTTAGTTAATAGACACAAAATCCAGCCTTCCCCTTGCATCCAAACTGAAGAGGTAGCTCAGGAGTGACGGCTAGAGCAGTCTCGAATTGGATTACTTGTGAGACTGACTTCTATAATGCACACGAGGAACTGAAAGACCATGTTGTAGTCCAGAATCTTCTCTGATATGGGCTTGTTTAACATTTCTCAAGCACTTACCAAGAGGCTGGAGTGTATAAATAACAGTTCCCAAGCAGCGCTAAGCATGTCATCTACAAACAGTTCCTATATTATATAAGCATTGAGTAAAACACCTGGACAATTGTCGTGTCCGGCTCCGATACAGTTAAAGCAGCCTGGCTCCTTTATTGACATTGCCACTGGCCTATTCGAGGCCTTGTATCTAGCGCGTGTGTAGAGCCTCCAGCAGGGGCTCAGTTCAGTTTCCGCAGAAGACAATGATCACTTATAGTTTACTTTAGCCAATTTAAATGTGTGCTACTAGTCTCTATCCCTTTAAGAGACAGAGAGGTCACGTGGGAGATGGAAGAGGAAGGGGAGGAGTTTGGATGGAGAGAGTCAGTACGCACTTATACTTGAAATAAAGAAGAGGTTATAGAATCCTCTGGTGTCGCATCCTTATTTTCATAAGCCCACGAGGCCTAACAACTGTCAACGAGGCTGTCTCCTGCGAACCGGAGTCCTCTATTATGCCCAATTCTATTAGAAGTCTACTTGGACATTATTGAGCGGGTTTTGTTACCGGAGTCCATTCAACTGGCATTGATCACACTCATTCCATAGGTAAAGATAACAGGAAATGTGCTAATTGCAGGCCCCTCTCACTGCTTAACGTGGTTGTAAAGTGTTTGCCAAAAGTCTATGCAACCAGACTGAGTTTAATATTGTCTCGAATTATTCATGGTAATCAGTCTGGTTTCATGCTGGGTCGGTTTAGCTATAACAATATGCGAGAAGTTATAGAAGTTATTCATCTAAATAGAAATTCACAGGAACCATTAATGGCTGCGAGTCTTGACGCAAAGGAGGCGTTTGATCGTGCTTATTGGACTTGTATTCGGAAAACTCCACTGTGGCCCTGTTTTTATGCAATTATTTCATAATTCATATAGTTGGGCAAAGGTGCAGATTTTGGTGAATGGATCCAGGTCTGCTATTTTTTAAATGCAACGTGGACCCTGTCAGGGCTGCCCCTTATCCTCTCTCTTGTTTCACATATTTATTGAGCCCTTGGCAGCAGGAATTAGGATAAATGATAACATTCAGGGTATTAAGTGTGGCATGTATGTGTCTACGGTATTACTGTACGCAGATGACTTGCTTCTGTATCTTTCAAATTCCGGAGCACTCATTTCAGAATCTGTTTTGATTCTATATCATTTCAGAAT
The DNA here is from genome assembly GCF_040938575.1 of Ambystoma mexicanum. Classification (NCBI taxonomy): domain Eukaryota; kingdom Metazoa; phylum Chordata; class Amphibia; order Caudata; family Ambystomatidae; genus Ambystoma; species Ambystoma mexicanum. Next base: position 1,029,403,594 of record NC_090921.1, on the reverse strand, counting down.
CTGTTGAAGCTATTTCACTGATTTGGTAAGTTTCCAAATGTTAAAGCAATTAAGTCTAAGACTGATTTTTTTCCCATTATCCAGAAGTGTAACAGAAGTTACATTCCTGGAAATTAATTCAGCTGGGCTAAAGATGGTTTTGTACATCATAGGAATTTCTGTCTCTCGGGATACTGTTGATATGCTAGAACGCAACATCTGTATTAAGCTCAAGGACATGATTTGTGACTGTAAAAGTAGTTCAAGATCAGTCTTATGATATGGGGGAAAGTTGGCACGATTAAGATGAATATGCTTCCTAAAACTCTACACTTGTCTAACATGCTGCCTCTGCCTCTCTCACAAACCTTACTATAGGACATTAGGAAAGTGTTTAGAGATGTTTTTATGGGTGAGAGGAGTGTGCCCATGAATTCCAATGTACATCTTTCTACGATCAGTAGGAGAAGGAGGGTTTGCTAAAGAAATAGACTGCTTTTTCTCTGAGAATCCTGCACTGCGTTATCAATGACACATCTGCGACTGCCCGTGCATGGGTGTGTATAGAAAAGGAATCGGTTTCACCTATACCACTGGATTGCCTCCTTAGAATGAACTGTCGAATTCGGCAAAATAGAGTTTCCCCTATCGTACAGCACGTTGTATCCGAATGGAGATACGCAAATCGCATCTGTGGGTCAAATTAGCTGTTATCTTTGGGCTCATGTATTTGGAAGACCCCAGCCATTACGATTGACAATATAATGTTGCAGTGGACCACCTGGCCACAGGTAGGCATCTGGAAACTGAAACATGTCCCAGAAGATGGTGCATTGGTAGACTTTGGCTTCTTGAAATTTAAGTGCAACTTACAAAATATTGAAAGGTCAAAGTTTATAGTCTTCATCTTCTCTCCACTAAATGGCAAGATTCCTGACCCGCCTGGCTTATATATCATGACAAAGAACTGCCCTCTCTCTGCATCTGTACTTTACAGACTGCTCTGTAGAACCTCTACATTACCGTTGGAACGACCAGAACTGCAGTTCTGGGAGTCTGATATGAGAATGAAGATCTCTAATTCCGATTGGTCGACGATATGTAAAAATATGAAAAGATTTAAGTTGGATCTAGAGTGGGGCTACACACAGCAGAGAATAATTCACTATCTGTACTGATGGGCGCAGCAGATCTGAGACTAATGGCTTTCTGTCTCCTCTTTCTAGCAAATGCTGGCGCAGTCATTCTGCAGCAGGTAGCACTCCCCATCGTTGGTGAGGCGGCGTGCAAGAATCAGTGGGGCAGCAACATCTTGGACGCAATGATCTGTGCCGGCGGTGCCGGGGCCACCTCCTGCCATGTAAGTAGTACTGCCATGGACATGGTTCTTCAGGGCAAGGGCATATAAACCAAACGCATTGTTCTTAAACACACCAAGTTTTCTTAGCTGTCCCTTTCTAAGTCACCAGGGTCTGCTACCACCAGGTTGACATTGTACACAAAGTCATCAAGACAGCTCAGGTTGATGGACAGAAATACAAGATAAGATAGAAATGTTCAAGGCAGATACAGCAGAGGAGAAAAGTAGATCGGGGAGAAACCACCACAGTGCTTACAGATTTCAATATATACTGGTATAGCTGGGGTCACCCCCAATAAACATTAGCTGCAAAGACAACATACTACTGAAGAATGCCAGGCTTGAAATCTGTAGCGGGAAGTTGCACGGAGTGGTCACAGAAGCTGTAAAAAGGACGTGCATGTTAGTAGATGTTTCTCTATCTTTGTACACTGCAATATACTGAAGGTATAAAGGGAAACACTGTCCTAAGCCTCTGCGCTTAGTAGAACCATAGACCCTAGTAGCCGGAAGTGCCCCCTTCCAGTGCATTTCTTTTTCCAAAATGCCAGTGTCCGTGAAAAAAGGCGACTGCCTCTTTAATGCTGGGAGGAGAGCTCAGAGGGCAACGGGCTCGCCTTGAAAACAAGACAACACGAAGCAACACAGGTTCGATCCCGGTCCGCTCTTAGTATTAAGCGCATTATAAATCATCTGCGAACATCTGCCAAGAGGTAAGGGGGTCTTATGGACACAGTGCGAGGCAGGCAGGCGTCAGAAGAGGAGTTTTGGGGGTCTATTCGGGTATGTGAGACCAGGCCTGTAGATTGGCTGCAGACGGCGTCAGAGGAGGAGATGGGGAAAGGCAATCACAGGAGGCGCGGTGGGGAGTGTGGGGGTACACCCTACGGCACCCGGATCATCGGGCGCGGTCTTCACACTGTGGGGGGGGTCACCCCAGTCACCCGCAGCTCCGAGGGCACTCGGGCCATGCTGCACACAAGGCCACGACCACGTGGCAATCACCACAGACACGAGTTGCCACTTCCTGGGGCTCTGCTGCTCTGGCCTCGCAGCACCAGCAGAGCCCCTTTTATTAAGTGAGCGTCATGACACAGTCATGACGCTCACGTCAGAACGAAACACTAGACCCCCACACAACAAGGAGGGAGATGGGGTGGTTGCAGTGAACGGCTAGGTGCATGGCTGGAGAACAGCATAGGGGATTGTAGGCCTTTATCTAGCAGATCATCTAAGCGATGTTACATCTACAGAGGGCGTACAAAGAGGTTACACACACCGCCAGCACCCATGCAGAAACGATCGCTGAGCATGCCCCTTTGCAAGCCACTGTGCATTTCTCACTCTGAGACACACACACACACACCAAATGATGGAAGGACACGTAGATGGTGTGACCCCCTTGGACGCAATTACTTCCAAGCCACATTACAGGTAGATCTGGAGACAAGGTAAACAGGGGTGCTCGGGTAGTAAAGTTGGAACCCCCAGAACGCAATAGCATTCATTCCAGAATGCAGTGGCAAGAAGGAGGACACATTGAGGCGCATATCTGTATGTTTTGAAAGTATACTTTATCAAACAGTTGTACGTGCCTACTAAGCAACAGAGAGGTGGTCACTCGTATGGCCTTAGTGCGCCTCCCCATTCAAACAGGTTCGCATGGGGCATACCCTTCTTTTGAATGCTGGGCAGGGCTTTAGGAACGCTGGCGCTGTGGGCATTGGATATCAGAAACTGACCTTGATTTATCCTTGGGAGTAATTGACATAAGTGGCAGAAGCGATTTGGAACCTTTTGAGCAACACTCCAGAGAAGTTGAGGCACAATTGAAACTGACAAAGGTTACATGTTTTGCTGCGACTTCAAATTTGCTGTAAATTGGTTAATCTAGTGATGCTGCCTGCACTATACCCGAGGGACCAAACTATTGAAATGATGTGGGATTTCTCCAAGTTTATGAAATGAACCGGAGTGCACAGTGGATGGTAGCATAGTCATTTCAGAGACAAGCGGCCATAAAAAGGAGCAAATATACAAATGAAATGCAGTGAAAGTACAGCACAAAATCATCAGCAAAAATAGTCTAAATCATACAAAAAAAAATAAAATAGGAACTCTTAGGGAGCAGGAAATGTTTCCATTTAAAAGGGAAATGATTGTTACAATGCCATTGGTTGTGCTAAAGAATAGAGCCCCTGGTGGCAGTAGCCATGGTCTCCAGCAGTAGAGCCCCTGGTGGCAGTAGCCATGGTGTCCAGCAGTAGAGCCCCTGGTGGCAGTAGCCATGGTCTCCAGCAGTAGAGCCCCTGGTGGCAGTAGCCATGGTCTCCAGCAGTAGAGCCCCTGGTGGCAGTAGCCATGGTGTCCAGCAGTAGAGCCCCTGGTGGCAGTAGCCATGGTCTCCAGCAGTAGAGCCCCTGGTGGCAGCAGCCATGGTCTCCAGCAGTAGAGCCCTTGCTGGCAGTAGCCATGGTCTCCAGCAGTAGAGCCCCTGGTGGCAGTAGCCATGGTCTCCAGCAGTAGAGCCCTTGCTGGCAGTAGTCATGGTCTCCAGCAGTAGAGCCCCTGGTGGCAGTAGCCATGGTCTCCAGCAGTAGAGCCCTTGCTGGCAGTAGCCATGGTCTCCAGCAGTAGAGCCCCTGGTGGCAGTAGCCATGGTCTCCAGCAGTAGAGCCCCTGGTGGCAGTAGCCATGGTCTCCAGCAGTAGTGCCCCTGGTGGCAGTAGCCATGGTCTCCAGCAGTAGAGCCCTTGCTGGCAGTAGTCATGGTCTCCAGCAGTGCGTTCAAGGCCATTTTCTCATGAGACCCAAGGTAGGAAAAGTCTACAAAGAGTTGGATGGGCAAATGTTTAGTGTAATTAGCTAGAAGCTTCCTTGTCTTTTCTTGAAGGTAAGTTCATCTTTAAGAATCTTAAGATTTAACTTGTTATAAGCAGAAATAAAGTGAATATACACATGTATTCTGGCATAGGCAAGGTCACATGAGTGTATCTAATGTTTAGCTTTACACAAATATTAACTGCTTCTTAATGAAGCACATTAATGTAACCATCTCTGCTCCGGCTCCTAACCCATTTTAGCAAATATATTAAATGAGTCACTTATCCATCATACCTGATTACACCCATCTACCGTACACCTGTTAATCTTGGACTATCCCAGAGCAGAAAGTATTACCCAGGTGGGAGGTCAATACATGGATTACGAAATATCCCCCCCCCCCCCAACCAAGTAAATACACCCCAATAGTGTGAAGCATTAGCCTCTTTACAAATGCAGCGGGGAAATGTGAATATCAAAATAATCTTTCTTGATAATGGGATGAACATTCTTTTAACAATTGATTTCTAGTGGTAAATGCTACTGTCAGGAGGTTGATAGGTCGCTAAATGCCCTGGAGATTATTGCCCTGTAACATATGCTGGGGTTAGCGCTAGTCCTTATGAAATTGTTGGTCCTCTGCTGCACTTGCTGTGTACATTTATTAGGTAGACACACCAGGAGTGCATGAAAGAAAAATAAAAGATGTGACATATATTAGTAAATTAACATATGCAATGACCGGACACATGCAGTTTAGTCCATTGGCAATCTATTCCGATTCGTCACAGGAATGTCAACCATTCCCACACAAAAGGCATGCACGTCACGTGACGCCCACAGAAAGATCACATACACTGAATATGTTGCACCCTTTCCACTCCATATTCCAGCTCATAACTTCATTCTTACCTTGCTTCATCTTAAATTATGAAATCACCTGAACATTGTCGAAGTCGGCTTTCCTGTGATTACATCACCCTGTCACAGAGCTGACCTGATATTAATCACAATGAAATCCTGCAAGCCTTAGAATGTCGGTGACACAAATGACCCCTTATTCCATAACTATTAAACGTGAAAGGCCGTAAGATTGGTGTGTCCCCACCCAATAAAAAACGGATTGCACAACCTCTAATTTATGACATATGTGGGTCTAGGCACATTAGACACAAGATTAATATCACACATCGCCGCTCCCAAGGGTGTTGCCGCCCTAGTAGCCAATAGATCTTGCCAGTGGATGTGACTAGAAGTCTATTCATCATCAGTTCCATTGACATTGATGGAAGTTTCATTCGCCTTGGCTAAAGGAGACTCTGAGTGTATGGATTTCCATAAGGAGCAATCCAGTGTTTTCATGTTAACAGGCCGCGCAAAGGTCCCAAGAAGGAATTCAATAGGAACTTGCAGAATATTCAAAGATCCAAATAAACAAATGATATCATTCTGCATGATTAACAACAATTTCCATCCTTATCTTTTTATTCAAACTTGTTTTAATATTCAAAAAGTAACACACATGAAAGGAATGCACATAAAACCTGAAAAAAACATTAAACGCAAAATATGCAATTGTAAAAACCTCTGAAATCGAGAGGAGTGGATACGTATTATACATGTTTAAATGATCAGTTAATGGCATGTAATAGGTCAAGGCAAATTGTTACAGAGGATAAGAGTAAAATTGAACGATGTATACAAAAGAAGAGCAAAATAGTAAAAACAACAGAAGAAAGACAAAAAGCTAAAATTAACAAAGCAGAATAGAGTAGACACAAGTCAATTGCTCTTCACTGTAATCACAAAATATAAATATCAAACCTGTAAGTGAATCAAACCTGTAAGGCTTGAAAATCCCATCAATTTAACTGATAATTGTTCATATTCCCACTACGATGCAATAAGGACACGTTCATTTGATTTGTTTGACCTAATCCTATATTTCTGTTTTTAAAAGATCTCTTTTGGATGCAAGTAACCCCTTATAGATGAACTCTTCAAGGTGCCATGAACGTTCATGTAGCATCATATTAAACATCATAGCTCCTTAGTCTTTTTTAACAAAGACTCTTATTCATGTCATTCCATGACACCAGGCATTGCTGGAGGGGGGTGGGGGGGGGCTGAAGGGGCTATAGCCCCAGGTCTTTTGGTTGTAGCCCCAGATAGAAGCTCAGGGGCTACAACCAAAAGACTAGCTATCCCCAAATCCCAAGGTCCCAACATTAGCCTAGCTCCCGATCTTTTCCCCGAGCTAGCAACACCCCTGTCCTGAAGCAGGTTTTATGCCCAAAATGTTCTATAAAACTCAACAGAAATATTCTTTGTTTATTAAGCTTTAAAATTCTCTGGGAGGGTAAACATCTCCATAACATGCCTCAAAAGCATATTGCAGCTGTCCGTTTTCTACCCTCAAGTTGTTGAAAACCACTGTTAAGATAACAACCAATTATTTCCTCACCAGCCTAGCAGTCTGTAAACAATTCTTTATAAGAAAAAGTGGGAAGACCTTGGTTGCGCTTTTTCTCAGAGAATGCAAAAGAATACATTGTTGTGTAGTTCTTCTAGATTGTTTATTACATGTACAAATAATGAAGAAATAATAAAGATGAAAAGGTCAGTTGGAATACACTGATCTTTAGTGAGTTAGACAATCTAGTTGCAAGTCACTGATTGTCAATAGTCATAGTTCCTGATTTTAAGTTCACATAGTTCATGATTTTAAGTCCACTTTGATTTCTTTGATTAAAAAATCGTAACACGTCTCCTCTTGTCTTGACACTCTGGTTAAAGTTCAGCGATTGTTAGTAATAATTGTTGTTGGTTTTGAATCCAATTGGATTGTTTTTAATTTCAGAGAATTGTAGTTTGTACCCTCCACTGTGTTTCTGAAAGTTATGGCACATATCTCTGGTTGTTATTCTTAGTTTCAAGTCCACTTAGGTTTCACTAAATTATTTTGAAGATCATGGCATGTATCCTTTAACTTTGACAAGTTGGTTGATATTCACTGGTTGTCAATAGTGATTAATCGTGTTTGTCAATCCAATTGGGTTGTTTTGAATTTCCAAAGATTGCTGTTTGTAACCTCATTGGATTATTTAGAATTTCCAAACGTTGGAGCTTGTACCCTCAATTATTTTGAATTTCCAAAAATTAGAGTTTGTACCCCTCAACAAGTGTTCCCCGCTCTATGTTGCAAGCGGTTCCTCAGGAGGTTTGTTGTCAACAGTGCTTAGAGTTTGTAACAATGAATCAGTTCTTATTGGTGTATTGGTTTTATACAGGTATGCTCTTGGTAAAGAATCCTCATAATAAGTATGTTATTAGATGTTATTAGATGCATCCCCTCAGATTAGTATGTATGAATCAAGCCCTAAAAAGCAAAAGACAGAGAAAAACTTGTAGGCCATGTATATGGTCAAATTACTGAAAATTTACTAGTGGACAAATATACTCACTTATGGTTGTTATCTGATTTGAGATGATGTGCTCATAACATAGATTTCAAAAAGGTCTTTGTGGTTTCTTAATTAGGTTCTTGCAAATGGGACACAGTATATCTGTTGAAGTCGGTAATCGCTCGAGACAATCCTGTAACAGTACCCATGTTTAGGAATGCTAGTACACTTATTTCTAGTTTAGTCATGGTCTGCCTTAAATTCAAAGTAAGTTGGAGAGACAACTCCTGTACATCTGCTTTCCTGATTGGAAAGATCGGTCTGCTTGGAGAACGGGTGGGATGGTCCGATTGCCATTAGGATCTAAAATGGCCGAAAGAATTGTAACACGTTTTTGAATGCATCAACAATGCCTTCTTCATGTCGATGGACCTAAACACTATCTATATCTGAGGGCAGTTTCTTAATTACTCTTTAGTGAGATCTTCTCCTTAGCTTGGAAAGCCAACAGCCTTACTATATAGTTGAAGTAAAAATACAATTATTTATACACCATCAAACTCTTTGGTCTTCAAAATAAAGACTACATGAAATTGACTAATTTCATCCCTGTTACCTCAATAGATGCATGTGTGCCTGTGTACAAACGAGCTCAAGTATACTGAAGCATTTTGTTTTTCCTCAGGGTGATTCCGGTGGACCCCTTGTGTGCCAGATTGGGGCGACTTGGCACCTGGCGGGAATCGTTTCCTGGGGATCAAGCTCATGCAATGTGAGGATACCAGCAGTATATGCCCGTGTCACCTACCTGCGCAGCTGGATCGACCAAACCGTGGCTTCTAATTAAAACAAAATAAGTGTGAAAGACAATAAAATTACCTATAGAATGTAGAATGCAGTGTGTAAAGTGTCTTTCAAGAAAAAAAGAGAAATCGCAAAGGCAATTCATTTTCATGGAGCACAAACACATGCTTTATTAAGATGCTCAGAATCCCCAAGTGCTTCGGACGTGTGAGAATGAGAAATTTACATGGCAGAGAGAAGGAGAGCGCGTGAGAGAGAGGTGGGCATAGACTCTCTCTATGAGAATGTAACACTATCAACCCTGATTATCTACGATAAACAAGGAGCTGAAGCCTATCCTGCCCTTCTTTGCATTTCCAAGCAGTGGCAAGTAACTACCTCAGATTTCAGAAGAAAAGGTTTGGCATTTGTACCTTTCTGATCTGCAACCGTGGTAGATGACCCAGCATTGCAAATGCAGAGTTCTCAGCAGCAGGGGCAGTGGGCCAGTGTCTCCCGCGAGGCTGCGCAAAAGGAGACCCAACACCCAGTTGCAACAGTGGGTGGAAATGGTATTTATCAGTGGGATTGCTTCACCTGTGGGTTTTAAAGGGGGGCAATGGAGAGGGGAGGGGACCATTGGAGGTATCATTGACGAGACAAGCCTGAAACCATAAAAAACACTTCTCGGCAAGCACAACCGCCATTCTTCAATCAACACTGGCACTAGAAATTAAGATTTAAAGATAATTACTGAATGACCCAGTAGAAGACGCCTATTGGAAACAGCACGAACATGCAGAGCACATGATCCTGACGCAGGATGTCCTCAACAAACATGGCCGCCAGTTCAGTGTACAGAGATCTGTTCCTCCTCCTAGCCGTATGATGATCCCCATGCACTGGGGTTGACTAGTTGAACATGTGGCACCCGCAAAGGTGGAGGAGCAGGGGCATGGTAGTGGCAGTACTCGTGACCCTGCGGCTGATGCTACTCGACGTGGGAAGGCAGTCCACAGCTGGTGATCGGGGTTAGGCATATTGGATTAATGCAGAGGTCTGCAAACAGCAGCTCCCTAAAAGTTTTGGACTGCAACTGCATGATCCCTCACGATTACCTGCTCTAACTAGTACTGATGGGGCATGTAGTCTAAAACATCTAAAGAGCCAAAGGTTGCAGAACCCAGGGTTAACATAACATTTGCCTTCCTGGACTCCCTACTGTGCACCAAGAAGATTCTCACCCTAAATCTCTGGTACACAATTCGTCCTCAGTGTAGCGTCTTAACTCCCTTTCGGCAGGAAGCTTCACTTGCCCGTTCTTGCAACAGTCCTTGCGCTGTGTTCCCTCTGCGCAACTAAAGGTGTCATCTCATTTGGAAACCTGCAGTTTGGGCAGGGTAGCGGAGACTCCGCGGTGCAGCAAGCAGTCAGCATATTTTCTAGGTTCAGTGGCTTGTTCAAGCATCCTCCCCTGGCACTTCCTCTTGGATCGCTGCTGTACGCTACCTCCTGAAAAGACTTGCAACTCCAAGCACTCCCTAAGGTTACCTAGCAGTCCCCCTCACTGCTTCACTCTGTGGATCTGCTCCTCCCCCCGCTTGCGGCGCTAGGCAGTAACACCCTCTCCAGAGCCCATCTGTCTTTCTGATTAGGCCAGTGATGATCACCATCCAGACAAGGGCCCTTCTTGGACACACTAGTCCCTCTGTGCGGATTGCCCCAGCGCATGTGATCCATGGTGATTCTAGCCTGAGATGTGTTCCTCAAAACTCCCGTATCCAATTAGCACTCTAGTCCACGTACTGGGCAGACGGTAGGGGGGTGGGGTGACTGCACTTGGCGTGTACATCCATAACCCCCACATGGGACAGGGCATCCATTGGCACAACTTGTGTCTGCATCTCGAAAATATTTTGCAGCAACCAGGTGTTGCGGGGACTGCTCTTCCCCGTGAAGGTGATACCTTTCCAGAGCAGCTCCCTTCTAACTCAGTGATGTCCAAAACACTCCAAGAACTTTCCCTGCCTTTTGCAGTCCTAGCAAAAGAAGGCACAATTTGAAAATCCACTAGAACTGTAGCCGCGGTTCTCCTGGGGTAAGCAACTCTGATACGCTAGTGTCCAGTGTTAGTAGCTTTTCACGACACTAGAGCTCACTCGCCTCAAAAACCATATGGCTGACAATGTTCAGAGAGCGGATCAGACTGCACGCCACTCTCCTCGGTCAGAAGCAGAGGCTTCTTCCTCATGAGGGTGTCATTCCACACAAGAATGAGACCCTCTGCTTCCCTCTGAGCCTCTGCCTTGTAAGACACTTTGCTCGCCTGTGTGTCTCATCCGTGAGAATCCGATACTCTTGGTTTCCCCCGTTGTGGGCAGAGGTTTCCGCTCTGCAAGAACGTGACACTCTGGTTCCTTAGAGGTCGACTCTCGTAGAGAATGGAACCATCAGTCTCCGTGGGTGGGGTCGCGTCTCTGGGCTGCAAGAGAGAGGTGTTGGTACTAGTAGTCTGTTATAGGAGAGGTAATTGTGCACGACTTGGGGAGTATGGGATTGTCCACACACAAGCTGCATCCTTAGGGTTGCCACATTCGTGCAGACAATTGCTGGTGCGTATCCCATGGTGCAGATCCGTCCCGAGGAGAGCCTATGGAGAATAGCCCGGCACCTAGAAGGGGTCACAGGCACTATGTTCTTCAGCGACTCTGCATGGGAGCAGGAATCAGGAGGCGGCTTGCTCTTTCCTTCTAGGAAGACCCTGCTCATGGACTCACATTATTAGGATGGAATTTCAAGCATTACAAAACAAAACAAAAATGAGCGGCCCAAGTTACATGACTGAAAATAAGTTTTCTAACTAAGTCTAACCAAATGAGTTCTGATGCTAAATTTAGTTTTAAAAATTGGAGGTTGGGAGGAGCAACAGCTCTGTACATCATTGATAGGCGGTATCACGCAACAGGTTCTATGTCAATTAATCGAAAGGTTTTTTCAGAGTAATTTTTCACGAAAAAACTCATCGAAATCGATTTACATTTTTTATTTTGTGGGGGTTCCTCCAATCCCCGTATTCCCGACCCCCCCAGCCCTTATATATACTTTTCCAACCCCCCTATATATTTCAATGAGTTTTTTCAGAAAAATGTACTCGGGTGGGGGACATTGAAATAACACCTGTCGATGAAAGAACGCTATACAGCGCAATGTGTCGACCTTGCCCATACAGATACTTGAAGCCCCGGCACCTATGTCCACTCTTTTCTTTAGTACCGAATATTTAATTGAAAGTAAATTCTGTACTGGGCAGACAACACAGTTTGTTAAAACAACCTACAACCGGTTCCTACAATGTAAAGTACCTTCAATATAGGAATTCATGAACCGCCCAGGGAGGACAAGAGGGGCGTAAAGACATACTTAAAAAAGGAGCAAAAGGGAGATGGCGTGAAAGTTGGGTGAGAGGGGGTATTGGAGACAATAGTAACTTATGCACAGCGGTTGGCAAATGCAACTTGATCCCAGGGCTACGGGAGGCTGGTGGGATAAGCCCAGAGGACAAAGAACAAACTGCGACAATACATGACAATACATGTCAAGTTAGTCAGCGGGTCATGGCAAAGAAAAGAGAACATAGTATTTTATACCGGTAATCTGTCCAGCTCAAAATTATAGACTGTACAAGGCCCTATAACCCACTGCAAATGGCAGGTCATAAAAAAGGCATAATTTAGAACTTTCATAGTCAGCGTGAATATCCAGGCAAACCGTTCAACTTGGCTTTGCATAAAGGCAAGGGAGACCATAATCCCTCAGAGAGCGTGGACGTACTAACACTAGCACAGCCATTCGCCCACACTCTCTCCCAAACGGAAAACATTTCTCTGCCAGAAGGGAAGACCACTTGTCAGGAAAGGGAAAAGGGGTGAGATGGGGAAGGCCGTTTACATAAAGATATTCAACACTTTAGAAGCCGGCGTTCCAGTCTTGAGCCACCAACTAGGTTTAGTTATTAATGGAGAGGTTGAGAGTGTGGGGCTAATCAGTTACCACCAGTGCCTTACACAAGAACACCCATGGGAACAAATGACTAATTCTGAGCTCCGCGCAAGGTTTCAGCCACTCCAAGCTAGACTCCAGCGTGTACCACAAGACTGTATTGAAACCACCTGGAATGAGAGTACCGCCATTTACAAAACCAGAAAGACTAAAAAGGCGACCAGCTCCTTTTCAATCACTAACTACACCCGAGGGACCAAAAACACCCACCTTGCAACCTGCTGAGCCTTACACATTCTAAGATGGGCCCAACCATTGTGTTGTAAACTCCCCCTCCCCCTCAGCCTTTGAGAATCTTCATGACAATCAAGTACTGCTTGGTCCTGCCACAAAAAAGAGATAGTCGGCTGTCCAGCAGTTGGAGGAATAAGGGTGAACTGGACAAGGAGAGCAGATTCCAGGGAGGCAAGATCTTTAGTACTGTGACCATTTTGATCAATTCAATACTGACTTACATGGTTTAAGTGCAAGGGGGACTAACCACTGTGCTAGTAACTACATTGTTTGCGTCAACCTTCATTGTACCTTCATTGAGTTGGTGAATAAGACCAAGACCTTTTTGGGGACTCTGGTTCCATTTTATACCTTTCCACCCAGCATGCCACGAGAACACTGGAGCTGCACTGGACATAACTCTGCCTTAGATCTGTATAGCAAAGAGTCAGCAACAGCAGCATCCTGGTCGATTTATTTATTTATTTATTTACATTTATATAGCGCACAAACAGCCCAGGGGCATTGAGGCGCTGTTACTTGCAATGACTTAGTTACATGGTACAGGTAAGATAGCGGTTGTTGAAACATTGTAAATGTTGCAGGATGACATACTGTTGTTCCAGATATTGCTTTTGATCATATGATACAATATACATGGGGTAATCGTGCTAGTATGTTTAGCCTTATGTGAACAGGGTAGTCTTCAGCGTTTTGCGGAAGGTGGTGAGGGAGGCCTCTCCACGGATAGTGTGTGGTAGGGCATTCCAGTGCGAGGGCGCAAGGTAAGGGAAGCTGGATCCGCCCGCTTTTACTTTTTTTACTAGAGGCAATGAGAGCATGTTGGTGTAGGGTGATCTGGTTGGCCTGGTGGTGGAGACAGGGTGTATCCTTTGTGAGAGGTATGCAGGCGCAGTGAGGTGGATGCACTTGTGGGTCAATGTCAGGGCTTTGAATAATATCCTTTCTTTTATTGGGAGCCAGTGGGCTAGTTTTCTGGCCTCAGAGATGTGTTTTCTTTTTGCAATACCTTGGGCTGCCCGGAGCGCGTTCTGTATTACTTGTAGTTTCTCTAGGTTTTTTTTTAGAGGTTCCTAGAAAGAGTACGTTACAGTAGTCTAGCCTAGAGCCGGTGATGGCTTTGGCTATGTTAGTGCAGTTCTCTTTGGAGAGAAAGGGTCTGACTGCATTGATAAGTTTGGCATGATATGCCGCTGCAGAGGCAATTGCATTGATTTGTCTGTCCATGGATAGGCTAGAATCCAGATAAACTCCCAGGGTTTTGACAGAGTCGGAGACTGGAATTTTAATGGAATCAATGGTGAAGTGACTGAATTGGGCATCTAGATTCTTTAGGGTGTCGGGAGAGCCTACCAGGAGGAGTTCCGTCTTGTCAGAGTTGAGGCATAGACCGTTGTCTGCCATCCAGGCTTGGATGGTATTGTAAAGGTTGTTGAGGGCCAGGGAGTCAGTGTTGTAGTTACCTGTGAGAGTGATGAGGATTTGTGTGTCGTCGGCGTAGTTGGTATATGAGATGCCCATGGCGTTGAGGATGAGGAAGAGGGGGCGTGTAAAAATGTTGTATAGCGTGGGGGAGAGGCAGAGTATAATGGTTGGTGATGCGGCAGCTAAGTCAGAGAATACTTGCATGGTTCTGTCTTGTAAGAAGGAGGTGATCCACGCGGTGGCTTCAGGGGAGAATTTGGCCGTGGTGGAGAGGTGGTGGCATAGGACGCCATGATCCACAAGGTCGAAGGCCGCTGAGAGGTGTAGGAGAAGTGCAGGTTTGCCCAAGTCTCTCGCATCGTCCATCTGGTTTTTCAAGTCAAGTAGGGCTGTTTCTGTTCCGTGTCTGGGGCGGAAGCCAGATTGGCGGAGACCAAGGAGTTTGTTCTCTTCAATGAAGTGTTGAACCTGCAGGTAGGCTGCTTTGTCCAGTATTTTGAGGAGGAAAGGGACAGTGGTGATGGGTCTGTAGTTATTGGGGGAGGTGGGATCGAGCGTTGGCTTCTTTAGAAGAGGGCGGACCCAGGCTTCCTTGAGGGAGGCAGGGACTATCCCTGTGGTAAAGGAGGCATTTACAAAGGCTGTTAGGAAGGGAGCTAGCGGTTCTGCGCAGTCTTTGATAATGGAGGCTGGGCAAGCATCACCTTTGCAGTTAGAGGGTTTAATGTTCCTCATTATGTTGATGACATCTTTTTCCTGAATGGGTTTGAAGGAGAAGGGTAAGGGGGGGATCAGGGGCAGGCGGTGGGACTGGGATGTGCTTGTTCGGTAGGGCTTGTTTAGTGGCTAGTATTTTGTTTTTGAGGAGGCTAATTTTGGATTGCATGGCCTTCTGTATTTCGTCGCACCAGTCCTTGTCTTTGGTGAAATTCTGGGGGGCGGGAGTGGGTGTTTCGAGTTCTCTGAAAATGGCGAATATTTCTTTAGTACTGGATTGGGCTTCCGAGATTCTGGATTCAAAGGATTTGGCTTTGGCTTGGGTGATTGCCTTTTTGTATTTGGTGGAAAGGGCTTTGAAGATCATCTTATCTTTTTCGGAGTGTGGCTTTTTTCTTGTTGCGGAGTGAGATAATCGCTAGGATGCACCTTCCCGGGGTTGGTTACATATAATAGGATTACCTAATTTCATTGTTAGCAATAAAAAATCCGAGGAACATTTTGAGCACTTATTAGCAACTGGGGGGCGAGTCGACCAATCCGAATAACTAATTTTGTTCTGACCTGTTCCGTTTCTGTGGTCCAGTTTTCTGCCCCCCCTTTTCGTCTTTGTGCATGTGTGTCTGTCCTTTGTCTAGCGCTTCCATGCCTACGGGCTCCATTCCAGTGCTTCAGAAATAAAATAAATAATAAATCAAGTTGCTTGGATCGTGGGCTGAATCCCACAATCGCAGCACGTTCTGAGCAGCCTCATGGCTGCTTCCCCTAACCCGCCATCTCTGCCCCCACCCTCCCATCTCTTCCTCTCATGTCTCCAGTCCCTTCCCACCCCCCCAGCCACACTTGCCTGATTTGTTTGGCTACGGCGCCATTGGTTTGAATGAACGGGACGCTGCAAGGTGTCCTGTTCATTCAAATGAAAAACATTTCCGTCAGCACCCTGGGTTTCCAGATTCAAAACCTGGGTGTTAATAGCAATAGTACCCGATCCGGTAGGCTGACTTGGGTGGTATCGATGCCGGTACCCATCGTTAACTTGGGCCTCTGCCCGTTACCATGGATCGGGTATTATTGCTATACTAACACACAAAATGGCAGTTTGAGAGGTAAAAGAAATGAGAGGAGAGATAAGGGACACCCCTGCGGAAAACCACAAGAAAGACGGAAGATGTCACAACAGGTTTCATTCACCAATACAGAGAAATTTGTTGGTCACATAGCAACTTAACCATTTTGCAAAACTCACCACCAAATCCAAAGGAGTTAGCGTACTGAAACAGGATGTTCCAAAAGACTCTCTCAAAAGCTTTGTCTGCATTGAAGCCGTAGGATCATGTGGCACATAAGTTGATGTATAATTAGCAATAACCTAGGGCACCAGCCTTGTATTGTCTGTCGAGTACCTTTCTTTCTGAAATCCTGATCAGTCATTGTGTAGAGCTATATCAAAGACTAACCAGCCGGCAGGCACCAATTTCAGTAAAGACCCTAGAATCTTGATAAGTGAAAAAGGCCAAAAGTTCCCAACAACCAAGTGATCGATGCCGGGCTTGGGTATAATAATAATTGGGGGTTTTCAAATGATGTAGAAACAAAACCAGTCACTAGGAAGTGGGCAATCGGCAAAACAATCCTAAATTAGTTGAGAAGACAGATGACCTCCACGTTGTACAACTGTTCATAACTTTCTCTAAAAGCTTTACTGAAATGATACTTATTTGTAAAAAAGAAAAGTTATTACCATGTTTCATGGTAGCAATCTGGTTTTTAACACCTCTACGTCCTAGATATCCAGCCAGTATCTTACCAGCCCTGTTCAATCAGTGGAGTTTGTTTGCTTTATCATCTCTCCCTACGATGCCCCGCCGTTTCAAAATGAGCGTGTTATTACCATGATGAATCTGTGGAGTCATCACAGAATCCCACCCTAAAGTCTCCTCCCAAGTGGCCTGGGAAAGGCAGTCGCTACCTGATCCTAACCCTGGTGGTACCAGGAGAGTGGATGACATGAGAGGAGAAGGAGGTTGTCAAGGAAATGTGCTGACTGTCAGGAGAGCCGCGGTATCCATCCTCTTCTGAGGATGAGGTTAACCTAGTATCTGAATATTTAATGGCATGTTGTCACAGTAGGGCTTTCCATCCCAGACGTTCCCAAGGTCCCAAATATTAGAACCCTCTTTGTGAACTTGAAAATGATGAGTGAGTTAATACTGCTACTTTTAGTAGTGATGATTCTACATTGTGTTCAGATTTTAAACCCAAGAGAAAACCAGTACTTCCTTTGAAATCTTCTCCTAAACATACATCATGTAAATCCCCTAAACAAAGTGGACTAAAAAATGGAAAAACAAATAAGAACATCATGGACTTCAAGTCCCATAATGCTCTGAGTACTGAGATGAAGAAGAGGGGTCCAGAGTTACCAAACTGTAAGGAGCAGTCTAGTTGTTATAATGACCCACACCTGAGCGGGACCTTTAAACATTTAAAGGCCTTTCAAGTGAGGGCCAAGGGAGAGCAGCAGGAAGAAGTTGGAGTCGCTGCTGTGCTGACAGCGGGATGCCGTGCAGAAACTGCGTTTGTTGTCAGGATTAGTGTGTTATGCAGTGGATGTGCAGCGGGAAGCGGTATGGAGGCCAGCTGTCCTGAGGGAGAGAGAAGCTCTCTGTCTCCTGTATCCTGCTCCAGTGTAAAGTTTCCACCGGAGAGCCTAAGTAGCTGGGAAAGCCCCATTGATAGTCAGCACGAGCAGTGGCAGATGGAACAGAGCTGTCAAACACAGAGGGAGGCTCGACGAATGAAGAATCAGAACTGGTGAGTCAGAAGGAGATGCCAGGAATTACCAGTGAGTTGGCCTGACACAGGAGACCTCGGGGCTCTCCAAAGGATACCACTGTGTAGTAATGTACATTTTGAATACCGAACATTTAAATTCAAGCAAAGTGGGTGCAACTCAACTATTAAGAAATGTCAAATAGGAGAATATTGTAACCCATATGGCCAAAGCCAAGAAGGGGCAATAATAAAGCAAAGTGAATACAACTTGCCTAAAGAGGAATATCCAACAAGGTAATATTATAACTTGCATTGCCAAAGCCAAAGAGGGCAATAATAAATCAAAGGGGACAGAATTTTCCTAAAGATGGATATTCAATAAAGGGACATTATAACCTTCATTGCCAAAGCCAAAGAAATCAAAGTGAAACCAAGGCAATTTGAATCTAACAGTCCCAGAGCAAGATACCCCATTGGAGAACGTTGTAAACCACATTGCCAGCAGCCAGTAGGGTTGTGTAAATAGAAATCACAGACTGGAGGAGAAAAGCCCTCCTTGTAAAAGGGATCAAGAGGGTGGGTAGAACTGTAACCTGCATTGCCTATGGGAAACAAATCAATATGAGAACCATTATCCTTTTGTGCAGTATACTTGTGGAAGAAGCTGTAAGCCAATTGTATGGAAAGTCAAGAGACTAACCCCAGAAGCAGTTGTTGGTTCAACTCCCTCCTTTGATGATATAAGTGTGGAGAAGCGACAAGTGCCCTTTATTCGTCACAAGGTGCCCCATGGATATTAGGCCTGAAGTTCCTTGTTGGCTGCTGAGAGTGGTGGTATTGAAGCCTTGAACTTAGAGCAGACTGAGCGCTTCCCTACATTAGGTGAAACCATGATGAATCTTTGTGGACTGGAGTATCCACTTAATATAGAGGGAAGTCACTCAGTGTTTGTGCTGGGGCAGAGGGGTGCACAACCACCTAAAGGAGCACTACAGGCCCATGTAGTAAGAGTCTTAGCCAATATAAATCCTCAAAGCACCCCAAAGGAGGGTAGAGGACTGCGGGCACCCCTGTGTTTAGTTGTGGCTTTATTTGCTGAAGGGATATTCAGAGGAATCCCTCAGAAGAGCCCCAGCGGTTGTTTGGGTAAGTGATACTGTGAGAGGTGAGAATTGAGAGGCGGACAACTGTTTGAGGATTGTTAAAACCATGCCATTTTATTAAAGTATAAATAATATTAAACGCCTCACTATCCCTACTCAGTTGAGGTTTTCCCTGCTTACAAAAACTAAAGGGAAACACTAACACAGGATGTCTGGCCCTGACATCAAATACACAAAGAAAGAAAATATATGGCAATTCAATCAACATAAACAAAGATATTGAACCTTTCCCCAGGATTCAAGGTTAATTCAACTTTAATGTTCATAAAAAGAAAAGAAGTAGATCCACATAAGTAGCAAAGTCTTAGTTCAGTCCTTGAAGTTCCATTCATTAAGATGATGTTTGTTAACCAAAATGACAACAACAAAAGAGCTCTTCTTCTTGGTAAAATAAAGACTTTCCACTTTCTCAGAACAGTATCAATGTTATTCCCAGCCACAAAGTTTTTTCACCACTTCCTGTTATCTTAGAAGACTTAACGCAGTTCAAAAGAAATAAAACTTCTAGAATGTTAGGGAAACAAGTCTTGGCAAACAGTAATTATTCTTCTATTCAGATTAGGATTCACACTGGGTATATTCTTTTCAGGGTGACTTCAGTGCTGCTACCTCTACTTCAACGAATTCACTTCTACTAGAGTTTACCATGAGGGCATTCTCCTTTGCCTCATAGCATTCCACTTTACATGTACCACTGAAGTCTTGCGTCCACTGACAATCAGATATACTACCACAGCTTCAGTAATTTGTGACTAAAGCCAGGTTCTGACAATATTCACTGTAAGGTACTTCAACACCTTCAAACAAACAGTCAAGGCACTCTTCCTCTAAATAGCTCTCTTCAAAAGGGGCAGCCGCTTGTCTGTCTGCCACAATAACAACCCAAGTTTGCCTTTATGATCCACTTCTCTCTTTCTCACAGTCTTTGGCAATAAAGGTTGTGTCAACTTCAAATAATCTTTGTAAGCAGAAAGTTCCCCTTCCCCAAAGTTGTCTTCACTTCTCTGCCTAATTATCCAGAAGCCTTGGTGCCACTCTCTTGGTGACAGGTAGTTCTTATTATATTTGGCAAGGTTGAACTTGTATTGGGCTCACAGTATTGATTAGATTGCTTTCTAGCTCTGAGAAAGCCTGCTTTCAGTCTTAATAGGGGAAGACTCTTGGCTTTGGCAATGCTTGCTCTCTCTTCAATTGCAGATACAATGTTTATCCACTTAACTTATTTCATGAATTATGATTGTTAGCATGAATAAAGAGGTAGAGTTCAGTCTTCCTTTGAAAGGCAAAATTAGGCACACGTGACCACTTCTTAATAAATGTGTACGGTTTAAGGGTTTAACAATGGCCTTTCAGCGTTTGCTCTTCACATGAGTGAAATGAGAATTACCGGATCACACATGAGTGCTACTTTTCAATTTTTCCCTTGTTAAAGTCTCAACGAATAACTTCAGCTCGCTTCTGCTTGTACGCGAGTGAACATGGAGCTGGATACTGTTACCGGCAATGTTAGTACTAAGAACACCAGGTTTGACTCATCAGCTTCTGTGTTCCTCTTTCCACATGCTGCACAACTTCTACTGCTTCTGGCTTCACTTAGGACCCACATCCTTCCTCGATGAAGGTGTCTCCAGTCTGGCCACATAATTAAGGAGCACCTCTCACTCCTGAGAACCACGGCTTCACAACAACTCATCACCTTGGTCTCTGACATGTTTCTTGCACGGCAACCTCTGCAATTAGGCTCACATGGGGAAAGGTAGCCTTCCTGCATGCCTTCCGCTGCACAGCCTCTGCACTTTGGAGATTGGGGGAACACGACCCACTCAGAACAAGCAGGTGAAATCTGCTGCATCCACGTTCAGACATTCCTCTGGTTCTCCCACTTCTGTCTGGATTGCCAAAGGTGTGCCTTCTTTCTGCCTCTTCTACTACTGCACACTCTCCAGTCACAGTTCCAGCTCCTTCTAATTGCCTGTTCCTGAGGAGGCCTTTTATGCCTCTCAGGTTCCTTCAGGTGTGGGCTGATAGGCTTAATTGCCTGACTACTGCTACAGCATAACTCTTCAGTCTGCTTCCTCATCCCAGTAAGTGTCCTTTACAACACCATGGCCCTCATTAGGACCCTGGCGGAGATCGTGGTGCAAAAAGCACCATGGAGCACGGCGGAAAGCTGCCGATACCGCCATGGGGCTTGGCGGATTTACCGCCCCATGCCGACCCTGGCGGAGCGGTAAATCCCCATTCCCCATTTTACCCTTCCCCATTCCCATTTTTGCCCCATAGGGTATAATGGGAGTGGGGAAGGCGTTAATTACGCCACCGTAAAATACGGTGGCGTAATTAACAACAAGGTCCCGTAGCGCCATGGATTTCTCCGCCTGGAAAAACCAGGCGGAAAACGGCTCCATGGCGCTACGGGAACTCGTAGTAGGGCGGACGGGTCCGCCGCGAATAGCGCTGGCGTAAACCCACTCCGCCAGGGTCCTAATGAGGGCCCATGAGATTTTCTAACTTCTGCTGTTTGGCAAATAGCCATCAAAAGAGTGGGATTACAGGGAAAGTTAAACATGGGGTTTCCCAGTCTTCCTGGCCTGTTCCTCCCCCATATGATCCTCCCAGAGTACACCATCCCCAGGGTCGGGATCAGGAAGCATCTGCCTTTCCTTAGCCACATGAGAAGGGTCCCAGGCCAGTTTTCTCGGAGGAATCATTACTGATCCATCACATACCCTTCCCATAATGTTGCTGCTTTTCTCAGCATTGAGGGGAAATTCCTTGTTCCTTGCCTTTTAGATGTTACACTGAGAAGCAATAAGGCTGTAGATCTAAAAACCAGTGCATGCCGGTTTATGGTCTTTTCAACAAAAACATTTAATCGAAAAGGCAATCCATCAAAGGAAATGCATCGAATATAAATGCATCGAATTGCTATCTTTTACATCTAAAAGTACATATCCATCGAAACTTGTCCATCGAATATAGGAATGGACAAGTTTCGATGGATATTTACTTTTAAATGTAAAAGATAGCATTTCCATGCATTTATTTTACATGTTAAAACGTTAATTGGAGCTGTCCAGTGTGGAAAACTACCCCCAAGGGCACCCCCCCTAACCCAAACCCTAACCCCAACTCAAATTCTAACCCTTGCCCTAACCTTAACCCTATTTGTAACCCTTGCCCTAACCTTAACCCTGAGCCTAAAATCCATCAGAATCCATCAAATCTTATTCGATGAAAATGCATTTTGATGGAAAGTATTTTCAATTAATAAAATTAGATGCAAATGAATTTGATTAATTCATTTTCGATGGAAAGTCCAGGTACCGTGCATGACTAGCATTGGTATCTTTCCTGAAGCATAACCCTTTAAGAGGAGCATAATCAGTAATTAATCTGAACCCCTGTCCTGTTAAATATTATTTCAAGTATGTTATTGCCAATTTGATGGCAAGGGCATCTAACGGAGTTCCATAATTCTTTTCCCGATCAAACAACATCTGACGTAAATAGAGGACTGAATGTTCTACAGCATCATGGAGCTTAGATTACACTGCTCCAAAAACAATATGGGAAGCATCTGTTTGAAAAATAAAGGGTACATTGAAATATAACACTTTTAAAACAGGTTCATTACATAGCATATGTTTCAATTCATCAAAACATTTTTGATCTTCTGGTTGCCACTTTCTTCTCTGTGCAGCTACATTCTTACGTTTGCCAATAAGAGGGACAGAGATGGAAGAAACATTCAGTATACACCTTTGATAATAACCAACAAGACACAAAAAGGCTTGTAACTCTTTCTTTGTTTTGGGAGGAGAGATTTTCATTACTGCATCAACGTTTTCCGGTTGGGGCTGCACTAGTCCATACCCTGCAAAGAATGCCATGTATTGTACTGCAGATCTAGCTAAGAAGCATTTCTTTAGGTTATCTGTCAGTCCAGCTTTCCTCAATGCTCTGGTAACCTGGTTCAGATGGAAAATATGGGCAGGCTTTGATATATATAATGACATCATCAAATAAAGCCCTACAAAAAGATGATAAAGGTCTTAGAACTTGATACATCAATCACTAGAAAGTAGCAGGGGCCCCATGCAATCCGAAAAGCAATACTTTAAATTGAAGAGGAGGAGAAAAAGCAGTTTTGGGTTGATCAGCTGGATTAACAGGTACTTGCCAATAACCCTAGGTCAATAGCAGAAGGGTACTTGCCATCTCCTAATTTAACAATCAGATCATCTATTCTGGGCATGGGATAGCTATAAAACTGGGACACATCGTTCACCGTTCTGAAATCTATACAGAATCTCCAGAGTTATCTGGCTTGGCAACTAAGACAATCAGGGCAGATCAGGGTCTTTGTGATGGTTCAATATTGTTGGCCTCCAACATAGTTTCTACTTCTTCCTGAATCATTTGTCTTCTACTTTCAGGGATGAAGAAAGGCTTTTGATGTACTACCTGTCATGGAGGAGTACGTATATAGTGGTATACTGCTTTCACTCTCCCTGGCTCTGGCTTAAACATATCAGGCAACTGCTGTGACAGGTCCAATAAATCCTGTTTTTGATTTTGGGATAACTCAGGGGAAATTAGCGGGTTATCCTTGTTCTCTTCAGATACAAAACTGCTTAGCATGACAGAGGTATTTTTCTCCATAGGTTCTTTCTACTCTTAAGTAAATTAATATGATCGATATGAGTTTTCATTTTCCAATCAGGCTGTGATATTTTGTAATTATATGGTTCCATCTTTTCAAGTACTTCATATGGTCCATGCCATCTAGAGAGCATCTTTTTATCAGATGAGGGAAGGACAACCACGTTCTGCCCTATGGCGAAGGATCTCATCACTGCCTTCTTGTCATGACATTCTTTCTGCTGTTCCTGAGCTTTGACCATATTTAAATGAACTATTCCCCATACTGTTGCATTTGTTCTTTCGGCTTTTGGGCCTTGTGGAATAAGGGAATAGTGGCCCTCTTTCTCTCTTCCCAGGTTTCCCTCAACATGTCTAACACATCTTGGGGTGCTCTTCCATGCAACAACTCAAAGTGAAACACTCAGGTAGATGACTGGGGAGTTTTCCTAATGGCGAATAGAGCCCAAGGTATCATAACGTCCCAGTTATGCCCGTCTGCTTCAACCAGTATATTTAGAATATGTTTTAAAGTCTAGTTCAATCTTTCAAATCATCCATCAGTCTGGGGATGATAAACTGAGGTTCTTGGAGCTTTAATTTGAAGAATGTCTTTTACCTCAGCCATGAGTTTACTCAAAAAAGTAGAACCTTGGTCAGTTAGGATTTCTTTTGGGAAGCCAGTTCAGGAGAAGAATGGTAATAGATGCTTCAAAATGTGCTGGGAAGTTTTATTCCTAAAAGGGAAGGCTTCAGGATACCTGGTTGCATAATCTAAAATAACCAGGACCCCCCCCCTGTTTTGCATAAATTAACTTTGGGTCTCACCCTAAGTTAACAGGGCGATCCAGACGGGGACCCCTTGCTCACTGTTCTTAGAGAGACACAGCTTCACCTCACTGATGATGCCCAACAAGGCTGAAACACGTGTATGGGATTGCTGTTGGTACTCTTGTTCAGAGGAGAATTGCCTAGTATTTCGGTGCTGGACTGCCCCTGGGCAGGACAAAGACTGATATGCAGGGAAATTTCTTCTCTGTGAAAGGGACAGTGAGCTAAAGACTTGGTAGAGTCTCTCCCAGGGGTTATTCACCCAAGAACAGGTCATTGGGCTGTGCTCGTGCTGGTAGAGAGATTCCCAGACCCCCCTTGTTTTGCATATATTTTTATTTTAGTTACCCAATTTCAATGTTTCTGCATTTTTGTACTGGTCTTCTGGCAAAGCTCACAAATACCTATGAACCTTTTGATATTGCCATAAATACTAGGCCAGTAAAATATGTTCACAAATTGGGCTTGGGTCTTAGTTATTCCCAAATGTCCCCCAATCAAATGGGCCATCTCCATTACAACGTCTTTATGACTCCTGGGTATTACAATCTGAGTTCTGGGTTTACCAGAGAGATCCATATCTCCTCTATATAGCAACCCATTCATTGGAAGAAAAAAATTGACCACCTTTCTTTCTACCTTCTTCTTCACACTTGTCACCCGATTAAAAGGTTCTGGCAGTAAAGGATCATTATGTTGAGCAAAATCTAAGTCGGGAATAATGTATTCTTTCCTGTTTATTTGAACTGGTACTTTTGGTTAAAAATCTGCTTCTCCAAACCCTCGAGTTCCCCTTCCAGTTTGTTGACAGTTCTTAACTTCTTCAGGCCTTAGGAACATAGCAGGTTCCAATATACCTTGTGCCATCCTTTCCCCATCTTTGATTTTGTATGCCTCCTTTCCATTATTTTGCATTAACACTTTAACATCCCCTCTATAGTCCGGGTCAATCACCCCAGCCAATACATCTAGGCCATACCGCCAGGCCAGGCCTGACTTAAGTACTCTTAGGGGAAATAAGGATCAAATTTGTGGGGATCAGAGGGGCACTCGATATCCTGAGCAGCATGGCGGCTGGGTGACGTAGCTCTGATGCAGAGGCGCTTCGCCACCATTAATTCACGTGCCTAAACAGAACGAAAACAGAATATTATGATATAGAAAGTCAGCGTAAGACTCAGTGAATAAATAGCCTTCCATAAGCCCACGAGCAGACTCCTCTGGCACACTGAGGACCGGAGCCGACCTGCCACAGCACCCGGAAAGACAGGGAGCACCTCCAGACCTGGCACCTCCCAATGACAACCTGCAGAAGCCGATTTGCCTAGGAGACGAGATAGACCAGAATCGCCCCAATCCACCCCGCAGGACACTCCCGACCAGGACGAACCAATGAGGCACAGCCAACAAGTGGCGATGCGCTCATAATATGCGTAACCTTAAGTGCAGCGGCCATGACACCCCGCATGGATCGAAGAGGAGCCTGAGCCACACATGTTCCCAGGAACTGCACCTTGAGGGGCTGACATACCTACAGCCCATAAGAGACGCCTTCCCCCCTCGACCGATGTGGGAGTGACCCTGATAACAATGGCCTGCTGGCACTGAAGTGAGCCACCTGGGGGGCACTACATCATGCTGAGCACCATGAAACTGCAGGCCATGAGGGGCCTGTGACACCACCACCCCCATCAGGGCTGTGACCCCCAGGTGGCCAAGAGCCCCAAGGAACCTCTAGCACTGATATACGTGCCTCGTCCACAATTCACCAGACTTAACGCTAGACCAAGCCATCACTGCACCCGGGTGATCAGCCCCCACCACTGCCCACCCTGTGCCACTGCCAAGCTAGCGCCCATTGCCGGCTGCCTCACAAGACTTTGCCAACTATGGTATGGCACAGGGGTCCAGGGGTGTGGCACCTCCTGGAGGTCAGGGCTCCCCTGGGCTGCTCCGACGATTGAAGGGGACCCTGAGGAGGGACCCTCATGCTACAGTCAGCAACTCTGATCTCCGGAGGTGAATAACTGTTAAGGCCAGCTCACCAGCTTAACCACTCTGGACAAGTGACCCTCACTGCTGGAACTGCCCACCCACCGAGCATCCCTATAAGGGGGATACTGCCCAACAGGGACATCACAATACACATTTTCAACCATCTGGGCCATCCCAAATCAACCCCACCCAGAATGATATGGGGGACCCCAGACCTCTCTATAGATGACACCACGAATCGCTATGCTGCTCTACCCGGCGACAGCTCACGATGGAGGCTCAAATTCAAACCCAATTACAGGCGATCCTCCTCGAGATGAAAGCCATCTGACAGAGAACACAGGAAACGAACAACACTGTACAAGATATCAAACACAGCCTCGAAGAAGTCCACACACGACTCTCCGCACAGGCTGACTTGACAACCGACAATGAGCAGCACATCAGCTCCCTCGAAGATAATGTCGAGACGGCCACCATGGATATCGATGGCCTAATCGCCTTTGTGCAAAGATGGAGGACCAGGAAAACAGGTCCAGGAGGAATAACCTATGTCTGGTGGGCCTGCGGGAACACAGCAAAGGACCTGGTTGTGGAAGCCTATATCTATGGGTTCTTCCAAGACAAACTGCGAATTCAAGACCCACGAAATCTCATCATAGAGCTGGTACATAGGGCCCCCGTCCCCAAAACCGCCCCTGGAGAATGCCCACGGGTCATCACGATGCAGCTCCTTAACTTCCAACATAAACTATCCATACTGAAAGCATACAGAGCTGCGGGTACGATACAGATAGACAGGATTGATATCAAACTATTCAAAGGTTTCAAAATGCAGGAAGGAGTTTATCCCGATCTTTGAAGCCCTGAAGGGCACAGAGCACAGATATTACCTGAAGTTCCTGGTTGTATGGTGCGTTTAGCTGGACAAACAGTGGCACTCCTTCGAAGATCCAGAGGCGGGATGGCACTTCCTGCGGCAATAGGGAAGTGGTCTCCACAGATTTTCCCAGTGCAGGTAACCCTCGCCCTGAGCTTGTGTCGTCTTCACCTAGACCTCAATGTCATACTCAACCACAGGGATGCTGGAAGAAAATGGGCAGATACCCCACAGACCTGGGAAGCCGACAGGAACCTCCAATAAAATGAGCACTAAAGACTCTGTACCTGAACCTGGTCTTCTTTATTAACATTGGCATCCAGGGCAATCCATATGAAAGATAAACTCTTGAAAAACGGCCTAGGCTAGCTGGGGCTCAATCCCCAACACCCACAAAGGAGACCCAGAAGAGGCATTCTCCTGCATAGACGCTATTAATACGGAGCCCCAATGGCATGGAACACTGACTCTTCTGCTATAGACGGGACATTGCTTACAGCTTCACTGTATCATCTGTCACCCGAAGCTCATCTACCCCACCCATGCTTTTATTTTGCTTTTCTCATCTCCCCCTTTTCTTTTGGTGTGCGTTGAGAGACTGGAGGATAAAGAGAGTAATACGACACCACCGATACCCAGAGGATGGGGACCAACCCCACGCTAGGGCTTTCATCTTTTTTTACTGGGATACAGTTCTACGTTCCCTGTGTTGTACTGCTTGTTCACAGTTTGAAATGTTTGGGTATGTTTTGGGACGCAATCCTCCATATGAAATCCCTGCCCCAGTACAAGCACACAGCGCGGATGAGAAATTGAGTGGGTACCACAAAGACGGAGTGCTCCCCTCCCACAAATTAAAATGACCACCCTTAACTGTGTCACCTTCAAAATCCAAGGTCTAGGCCATCCCATAAAGAGAAAAAAAATACACAACTATGCACATGATATATACAAACAGACATATTATTTCTCCAAGAAACGCATCTCAATCTAATTGAGTCTGAGAAACTGTGTCAGGGTTGGGATGGAATGGCGGTACACTCCCCATGTGATGGGAAGAGGGGAGTATCTATCCTAACAAATAAGAGGGTCCCTTTTCAGGTCCTCAACACACTGGTAGATGGCAGGGGCAGATACGCCTTAGTACAACGCCACATACAACACAAGATGGTTGCTCTTCTAAACATATATGGGCCCACAACCGACATGCCATCTTTCTTCACCCATACCTTCTCTGCTTGTGCACGATATATGATCGATATGACAATAATTAGGGGAGATTTGAACGTAACTGTAGCCCCATCAATAGAGTGCCAAAATGCTTGTACGATTTTGCAACCGATCCCATGAAAACTCACCACCCTCCAATCTCTTCTGGAGGAGCTCTGACTCAGAGATGCTTGGCGGATCACTCACGAACAGCAGAGAGACTTCACATTCTACTCCAATAGACATGGCAACTACTCCAGGCTAGACTATTGGTTCCTCCCCTCTAATGCCACTCACTTAGGGAGTGTAAAATATTGGCCTCCACCCTCTTGGATCACTCACCAGTACTACTACGGCTAGACATTCTGGATGTCCCGCATAATATACCGGTGTGGCATTTGATGTGAATTTGGCTAGCGTAATGGCTTTTTTGTATTGGGAGGCAAGTTTTTTGTAGTCATCTAAGGTGGAGTTCTGCGGATCGGATTGCCACTTAGTAAGCGCAGTGCATTTAAGGGAACGCAGTTCCGGAAGATCTGGCGTGAACCAGGAATTGGCCCGTTTCTTACCTTTTGATTTGTTTCTCTATAAGGGGGCAATGGCATCCACTAGCAAATTGATTGTGGTGTTGTAGAGATCTACGAACACTAGTGAGTCATTGGAGAAAGGTGGCTTGAGGGAAGGAATTTCTAGAAATGGTAGGATCTTGTCTTTGGTAAGGTTGCACGAGCATCTAGACAATGCTGGTGGTAAATGGGAGCTTGGTTTGATAGTTTTAATGGAGGTGGGGATAGAGAAGTGAATGAGGTGGTGCTCTGTCCAGGGGCAAGGAGTCTGATGTCTGCTGCGTAATTGTAGTTGCTTCCCAATCTAGGATACGTCCTTTCTAGTGAGTTGGGTTCTTAATGCTTTGCTGGAATCCCATGTCATGGAGTGCTTTGGCAAGAGACTTCACTTGTTTGTCCATAGGGTCATTGAAGCCCAGGTTTAGGTCACCCAATAGGATAGATTTTGTGGTGGTTTTTACATTCTCGCTTAACAGGTATAGTAAGTTTTCTTGAAAGTCGAGTACTGGGCCTGGGGGCCGGTAAATGATATTGATAGTGGTTGTGCAGTTTGCCAAGAGTTTTACCGTGAGGGCATCGGCATTCCCGCCTACCGGTGAGTTAATTTGTCTCACAGATAAGGATTCCTTAACTGAGGATAACACCCCCTCCTTTGGAGAGCAGTCTGTCCTGGTGGAGTATTGTGTATCCTGGTGGGAGAGCTAGGGAAATATCTGGCCCAGCTGCTTTGTGCAACCAGGTTTCGGTAATGGCTAGAGTATCTAGGTCAAGGTTAGTGAAAAGGTCACGTATCTCAGTGGCATGGGCTGGGAGTGGTTTAAGATAATTTAACCTTAAGCAGGGTTTAAAGAGTGCAGGTATCAAACTGAAAATAAGTAGGTATATACTGTGGAAATGTATGCGGATGAACAACTATTTAATTTCTGTTTTATCAGTCTTAATGCTAAGCCAGTTAAGTTTCCTCGGTCGGAGACAGTGAGTCGAAAAGGACAGTAATTCAGAGAAAGGCAGCCAGTTCATTTAAATAACATTTGGTCATCATCGGCATTACATGGAAACCAATATTTAGACTAGTTAGTAAATCATGAAATGGCTTAACATAAATGTTAAACAATAATGGTGATACAGCAGATCCATGGCAAACAGCAAATTTTGTGTCAACAAATTCAGTAGAGATACCACAGAGTTAAAAACAAAAACTATGATCAGAAGAATCAGTGAAAGACCCGATTGAGACACAAGCAACTGTGCCCAATCTTTGAAGGAGAACTTGGTGATCCAATGTGTTGAATGCAAAACACAAATCAAGTAGTATCAGCAAGGGGGAATCATGATTGTCTAGGTTTCAAAGCAGACCTCCGATATCTAGTAATGCTGACTAAGTCCCCTTTTGGGGGCGAAAGCCAGACTGACTTTCACCAAGTAAATATGTGCTTTTACAACATTCTGCAATTGTTTTACTGCTACCTTTGCCCATATTACCATAAGAAAAGGTGAATTTGCTAAAGGACGATAGTTGGCAGCCATATCTGGATGCAGGGAATCTGGATAACGAGGGTTATACAATCCCGACTCGCAATCGACTACTAAATCTGGTGGAGGAGTAGACCTCGTGCACCACAAAAGATTCCACTACAAGACCCGGAATTTGAACCATAGTTTATCCTTTGAAGCCCTTACAGGAGAAGGCATTATAGACAATAAATCTTTTCTGTCAATTACACTTTATTGCCCCCCCTCCCCGGTAACAGCAATAATTTTCTGGAGCAGTGGTCATAACTCATTACAGATTTCTTTATCTAAACAAATTAAAGTGATTTGAATAGGAGATCTGAAACTGCACAAAAAATAAAGCAACTCAACTTTTCCTTACTTCCATGTCCTCCCTTGGCTTTAGCCCACTAAACCCAGTTCCCACAAAGTTGGGGAGCAACTGAATGCAATCCTATTTTGGAACATGGTATCACTCTTCTTGACCTAACAATTCTTCCTGACCACGGTCTGATATTGAGTGAAATCCTAAACAAGTCAAAGACCCTGCAGTAATGTATATCATCTATTACATAACCACAGAGACCCCTCCACATTGTATCAAAAGAAATAACTAGAGATGCCTTTTCTAAACAATCAGTGACCGTAACAGCTACCTTCTGTCCTACCTCCATTCACTTATCAAAAAGCTTCAACTAACAGGTAACACGCTAGCCCTCATTACCATTAAAATGAAAAAACCTGATGTAAAGAGCGGAAACAAATGGTTTAACTTGGACCTTGCCATTCTCAAAATCATAGGCAGACAAATGGAACGGGAATGGCACCTATCGAAATCCATGCAAGACACTCTTGCATGCCAGATTCAATCCAAAGCCTATAAAATGTGCTATCCAACACAGGAAACCGTGCTATTGTTCCAACAGCATACTAGAGGCTCCCACCAAAATGAAAAAACTCTTCCTCTTGGCAGAACAGTGAGTACCACCAAATCAAATACACCACAGAAAATGCTGAGAATATTAATAAATATTTTAAATGCCAAAATTCTTGCCATGCAAACAATGTTAACCACTCTGCCGATCGCCCCCACAAAATCAGCAAAAACCAAGGTAACCAATTCCTCTTCAGAGTCGCCTCCAAAACAAAAACACCAGAAACCATCCAAGTGGTACAGTCATTTAAGCAATGCATGCCATGCCCATTCTCCGTATTCAAAGCCAGAGAAGAAACATTAGTCCCAGCAATCACCAACCTCTGCACTGCATCACTCCTGGGAGGCACAGGACAGTCCAACCTAAAAAATGTGTCAATTATCCCATTCATTAAAAAAACAAATGGTGACCCGGAGAACCTTGCTAACTTTGAACCAATCTTTAATCTCCCTTTCCTGGTTAATATCCTGGAAAAACTAGCTGCAGCCCAACTACAAAATTATTATGAAACATGAGATATTCTACAGACCACCAAGAATCATACCACATAAAAGCACAGAGACCCCACACCCTTGGAATTTAGGGAAACAGCCAACAAAATACTTGATAAACAGAAAGTACTGATTCTACTGGACCTTTGAGCAACAAACTGTGGTAGGCCAGACCAGTTTTTGGCATTCTTGAATTTCTCTTAAAGGACTCACTATCCCCAATCTATGGATTTCCCTGCCTAACCAAACTAACTAAAGGTGTTTGTTGTCCGTTATGAAGCCTAAAGGAAACAGTACGCCCAAAGCTAGACTGCTCTGTTGGTACAACTAAGACAAAGCTAACAAAAGAACAGGATAATGACTCCCTTCTCCAGGATTGGCTTCCTCAGCCTTAATAGACAATGTTGAGATACTATTAGTTATCCCTTGGATTAACTTATTTAGTTCCTCTAGGGGATCTTTCCAAGTTTTTGACTCTTATTCTTTCTCTGTGTAGGCTTCTCCTCCTCAATGTTATGGGCTTCGGAAA
Source organism: Ambystoma mexicanum (assembly GCF_040938575.1). NCBI lineage: Eukaryota > Metazoa > Chordata > Amphibia > Caudata > Ambystomatidae > Ambystoma > Ambystoma mexicanum. The sequence continues at coordinate 1,029,371,301 of NC_090921.1, read as the reverse complement.
TTCTTGTCTCTGAAAGACTCTCCTTCTCTGAAATTACTAGGGACACTGAATCCCTCTTTAAGTGGTACTTAGCCCCGGTATTTCTGTAGTTCTTTAAATCCTTATGAATCAGACATTTAACATTGTGTTCCTCCGCCTCCGTTTCTATATCTTTCTCCTTGAGATATGTATTGCAGACCCAACAGTTATTCTTATTCTTCAGTCCAGTTCTTATATTACTGAGACGAGTAAGAGAAGTTCCTCACTGTTTCTCACTCTTCTTAGTTGCAGGCCACTCACTGCAACGAGTAGGACGAGTCCCAGGGTGTTTCTCACTCTTCTTAGTTGCAGGCCACTCACTGGAACGAGTAGGATGAGTCCCAGGGTGTTTCTCACTCTTCTTAGTTGCAGGCCACTCACTGGGAACAGTAGGCTGGCGGCACTCTTTATCCCAGTCTTCCCTCCAGGGTCTGCCGCTGTTCCAATTACCTTGCTTTCTACGGGTTGGTGTCACTGGGCCTGTTCACAGGATAGCGCCTTTCTTTGTAGTCAGAATAGCTTTGGTTCTCACTTCGGCACCTTCTGTTTCTTCTCCGTGGCACCAGTGCTATAGAGGTCTCTGTGTTGTTGCCAGACTGAACAGTCCAACTCTCGTGGGTCACACCACCGCTGAACTTGCTCTTTCCACTGGGGTTTTATTCTCCCTCTCTCACTGGCGGTCAGCTTCCTCTGTGCTTCTTGCCCACAGCATGTTGTGGTTTCCTCCAGACCAAGGCTCTCGCAGTCTTTCTCAGCGCTCCCAACTCTACTGATTTGAAACTCCCGGGTTTCGCTGTTCATGGACAGCAGTCCATCTTTTTATTATCTGTTGCTGGGTCCTCCCCAGCAGAGGATTATAGTCCATTCTCCCTTTTAGTTGATCACTATTCATTTTGTTCATTCTTCGTTGTTACAGTAGTGTTGGTTTCCAACCATTGAGTAATCAATATTACTCGCTCAGCATTGTTCTTCACAGTAGTTTTACTACATTGTTCCTCAGTTTGGATCTTGGGTCTTATGTCACAATAACAAACAGTGGTTTGGTTTAATGGAGGTCTCTTGAGTTCTGATGTTACTGTTCTAGACAAGAGGGCCGTAGAGAGTTCCCCTGCAGAACAGGAGTCCTTGTCTCCCAGAGGCAAGTCTCTCCCTGTGAGGTCCCCCGCATGCCACCTCCCCTAAGGGACTATTGCGTAGCATGTTCACCTCCCTAGCCTCACAAGGAAAGGCTCCCCTCTGGGGATAAGTGACTGAATCCCATGATTTGTCAATACCCAACAGCAGACCATGAGGCTCTCCTTAGAAGGCTGAATATTCTTTTGATATCCAGAGCACCCCCACTGAAGTGGATGCAAATTCCTCTGATACAGCCGACAGGTTGCGCTAAGGAATAGCAATACTGGTTGGACTGTTGCTACGTTAGGTGCATGCAGGATTCCCCACAGCACACAAACATTGGAAAAGTAAATAACTGCACCTCCTGTCATGCGCAAGTCCTCTAGTGATTGTAAACTTCTTTGGTTCTCAAAAGTACTCGATTAAAGATCAGAATTGTCAGTCCAGTTTGTTAGGTTTCTCTCAAAGAGTTAATTATCATTAGATAATATATTAATTCTCATCAATAAGGCAGTGTAATATTTCCAGTTAGTTTACAAACCATTTTATTCCATTTTCCAAAAAGTGTGTGCACGAATAGTAGAAGTGCCCTGGTGCCAACGTGTTTCATCTGAATACTGGTCTCTCTCAAGGCTCCTCTCGTTCTGGATACAGATATTTTAATGATCAGTTCTTATGTAGAAAACGCAATGAGTGATTTTTAAATATTGTTCCCAAATCTCGAGGGGTGGGGGGAGAGGGAGTCTCCCCTTGTTCTTCTCTTCAGCTCTCAAAACAAGGTGTTAAGTCTCACTCACTATCCTGCCATACTTGACTATTGAAGTTATTTTCCAGAAAGTACCTTTTCTTTTGAATAAAGGGGTCGAGGACCCATTGTCAAGTTCTTGTACTTCTCTTTCTTTGTCACATGAGTATTCCGACTCGTTTTGTATTTTGTTTCTCTTTTGTATGGTTTCCAGACATGTGTCTGGTCAAGTCTGGTGCACTATCCTGCCAGACTTGATTGAGGATCTTGGAATTACAGAAAATGCATTTTCTTTTAGTAATGGGTCCTTGGTCCTTCGCTTCAGCTCTTTTCATCTCTTTTACATGCACCCCTGATCCTTCTGGGCTGTCTCAGGGTCTCCACAACTGTTTGCTTCTACAGTCTTCTGTGGATCCTTGACCAGTTTAATATGTTTGTGTGGGGCTTCCCCAACTTCTTATGGGTTCCAGACCATGGTGTGCTATTTCTCTTGGTTCTCTTCCCCTGCTTTATTCAATGTTCAATTGAACAGACCTGGTGTACTCTCCTGCCAGGTAGTGTTCCATCTAGCTTTTACAGTTTGTTCGTTATCCCTTTCTGCATATTCGTATGGGCCCTAGACCCTGATATGGTTTTGCAGGTTCTCTATCCCAGCTGTACTCAATGCCCTACTTAACAGACCTGGTTTACTCCCCTGCCAGGTGCTGTTCCTCATGGGATGTTCAATAAAGTTTGCACCAGTTTTTACAGTTTGTTAGCACTTTTTGGATCCCTGGATAATGGTGCGTCTGTTCAACTTGTTTCATGCCCTCCGCATCCCACCAGCCCGCCCAATCCTTTCACTACCTTCGGGAAACGCCACTGCGGTCTTCAGTCTTCCCTGGGAGTTGAACAGAGCTTCTTCACTGCTTCTTCATGCAGATTTCTGTCCTCGGTGGCTCTGCAGCAGTAAGCTCTCTCTCGCGTACCTTTGTGACCATCTTCCCTTCGCCAGTCGAGTTCTGCTTTCTCCATTATCAGACAGGATCCTGCTCCATGGAGCCTTTATAGACACTCACTCCTCCTCCTCCGATTCTCGTGCCCTGCTTCTCAGGTCTCTTGCCACAGAACCGGAATCTGGTTCCTCACTCCTCCAGGGCTGGCTTGCCCAGACGTGGCCTGACAAGGTACACAGTCCTTCCTTACTTTTTACGGCCATAGCAGCCTTCAATAGACAGTACCACATATGTTGTTTCTGCTGTGGCCTTTTGCCTCCTATCTTCTTCGTGTCAGTGACTATATGCACTCTACCTGGGGAAGCCTCAGTCATCCTTGTCCCAGTATCAGGCATACGATTGAAATCCTCCATTCTACAGAGACACAGAAGTGTTGGGGGCAACAGAGAATTTAGTGGGGGTGTGGGAGCCGGGGACAACAATGGGGCAGGTGAATACTGTGCTCTTCCAAGGCGATCATCACTGGCTTCCCCTCCCTATGAGATCCACCCGCTGAGTACCACCCACAGGCAGAGACTTGGGTAGCAGCCTTAACTCCCTGGCCTCATGGAAAGGCTCCCCTCCCCATGGAAGCAGCAACAATATCCTGGGATTCATCACAGCATGTATATTTTTGTTGAGCATTACATGCCAAATTGTAAATTCAATTTGGTGAATAAAACATGCACATTAAAATGATCAACTCTGCTAACACCATGAACAACATTGTCATATGTGGAGTTTGGTTCATGGATTTTTCCAGATCAGCAAATACGTGAAGCACCTGCTGGGGCAGTGCAGAACTCGTGATTGCGAGTAGGTCTAGTTTTCTGACGTCCTTCTAAACATGGTCACAGACATTCACAGTGACCAACAGTAGTGGTGGGTCACAGCAGTTCCTACCAGGTTATGCTGCAGGAATTCCCAGGTTCTTCAGGGAGCAATGGGGTAGTTTATGAAAGAGTTTAGTAGTGCTGTCATTGGTCTGTAATTGCTGGTAGTTTTCATGTGAAGATCAACATTATCAAAACTGGTTGGCCTTGTGCAAACTGGATTGGGGGACAAGTCCCATTGAATGAAGTAATGTGGATAGAACAAGAGCATCTTACCAGACATCTTAGTGTAATTCTTCTCTGGAATGATGGGGATACCATTTGAGCCTTATCCAACGAGGGTGCTTGTTCAGGAGATGTGAATCAACAGATTGTCTTCCATCAGCTGCAGCGTCTGAGGTTAGCCTCTTTGTATTCGTCAGGTCCCGGGAAGTGGCATTCATGTTGAGTTGTAATCGGTTGTCAAATGATTGGTATGAATCAGAGCCCATATAGGTGTTCTAGTTGTCAGTGTTCTGGTTTACATGGGCAAGTTTGCTAAGGTTAGAGTATGGTTCCATTGTACCCACTTGATCAGGGTGTTTCTGCTAGGCTTCTAATTAGTCTACCAGAAAGCGAATGGTAAGAGTCAGAATGGATGCTGTTGAGGACATTTGGTAGCAAGTTTTTCGTGTTGGATGGCTATCGTCGTGAGACAAGGTGACGGAAGGATAAAATCTGTTTCTTGGTGGCTTTGCTTAATAGGTGTCCTATAAAGAAACATATTTCGATAGGAAAGGAATTCAGGATTGTTGGTGCTTGTGTGTGATCTCACATGATGTTCCAATCCCAGGGATTTCGTGCGAGTGGGAAATGGCAAATTCAATGGTGTGTTTTGTGACGTAGAATGAGAAAGGCCACTGGAGAATTTCTGGGCCTTTCAAAAGGAAGTACAGCTTTTTAACTACATACACAGAATCATTCCTAACAGACCAAAAACTCCCTGGCCCAACTGAAGCATGTGTTCAGATCTGTGCTGTGGCGGTTCAGCTCAAACTGGTGGAAATATTTGAACCCATATAGATTATGTTAAGCAGGGTGGCTTAAGAACGACCTGAGCTCCAAAGACCGATGATAACTTCAATCCTTTTCAACCACACGAGGTCTACATTTTACATGAGAGGTATTGCAGGGTCCGCGCAACAGTCTGCCTGAACAATATACTGATTGGAAGCTTTGTTCTCTAGATATTCAACAAAATTGATCTCTGCAGCGACCCTCCAAGATGACGACCGACAGCGTTAAGGAGGTGTATGGAGGACCACCATAGGTCAGAACGTGCGGGTTGCAGCTGGACTCTGCTGGGCTAAATATCGAAGACAACTGGGAATATGAGAAGCCATGTATAAGCACGAGGGCCTGGGCGGCAACGTTGCGCGTGAAGAGATTGTTGCACCAGAGACACCTGCTGAGGCATTTAGCTAGCTGGGTGTGTGCCTGAAAGATCAGCCGGCGGGCACCGCTCTATGCACTGCACGCTTGGGTCAGGATGATTTGCCCAACTAACGCATGCTGTGACTGAGGCTGGCGACCCCGAGGAACAGCACCGAAATCAAACGCTAAACGGAACGAGTATGAAACAGCTCAATAATACATAGAGGATCTGAATAATCCACCATTTTCCAATCCAGCTGCAAATTGAAGCTGCTAGCATGCCTACATGAACAGTTTGATGGCCAGCCACAGTGGGGAACGTGAGGAGTAGCATTTATACATCAAGTCCTATGAGCGCAGTGAGCGGTGGAATTTCTGGGCGGGGAACAACTGGTTGAGAACATCAGGACTGGATGGTGACTAGATGCTGATCTGGTATATTGCCCAAGCGCATTATGATGACTTGTTAAGTTTGCCTTGGTCTGGTTTGGAGATCAGGTACGAGTCCTGAGAATTGGGGGCTGAATACTACATCAGTGAGATTGCACTTTGTTATATTGCGCCTAATCAAAGGGTACGCAAATGTGAAGAATTTGATTTGCTGGGAAAATATACACAGATAGCTACTTGCAGTGTCTGATTGAATTTGGGGGATATACCACATGCCAGATTCAAAAACAAAAGGCAAAACCAAAAGCGGTCCATCATGGATTCCTTCACACCTAGAGGAACTCAGAAAGACCTTCCCTTGCACCTAATGGCAGAGAGACTGCAGAAGCTGGACCACGCTCGCTGGGGCGACGACTGTGGCCCTGCGTACCTCCATTGAATATAAAATAGACAAGATAAAGAATGACGTAAACCTCTTGCGACAGGATGTGCGATAACCATCTACCCGTGTGTCCAATAATGAGGAAAAGTTTTAGTCTACAATGACTACCACGGATGCCCTAACGACGACGGTGGAGGAACTGACTAACAGGAATAGGCCCTGGAACAGCATGCTGAAGATGCAGAGCGAATGACCCCACATTGTATATTGAGTATCTACTGTTACATGAAATCAGACCTGGGAAGCTATCTCAAGTTTTCACTATGGAAAGGGCACATCACTCATTGATTTCCAATCCACCACCTGGCGCCCCTCCTCAGCCCATCAGAGATTGTGGCACAATTAGACACACCTTTCTGGTTGGCAAGCTCTACAGAAGAAAAGAAACAGGTTTGTCCCGACCAAGGAAAGGCTCCTTGGGTTGTGCCTCAAATATATGATAAAATACCTGATGAAATTCAAAGCGATACACAAAAGGCAAGGACCTGTTGGAAGTCTAGAGATGTTGGATGGGAGATGGAGATGCAGTTTGATAGGTGTAGGAGAGTCCCTAGTGAGAGCAATCTGTATGAGAATGTTGCCCTGTAAGAGGTCAACTGTTGGATGGAGGGGAGGGGTTCAGTTTCATGAAATACGGCCACCCTTAAGTTTGTGACATGGGATGTGAAGGGTATGTGCTCTTATATGAGAGAACTCAGGATTGAATCATATTTACGCAGAAAACAGATCTCAATAGCTCCATTGGAGGAAACACACTTGTTGGTGGAGGAACTGAATACAATTATTGCCGAGAGAGATGGTGGGGAGCAGGGGTTGGTTATCCTTCTCAATACTCAACTTACTCTGGGGGAGTTTTGATATGGGTTGCTGGGCCTGTACCTTTTGAGTCATTAAAGCTGAAACAGAAGATAAGGGTAGGTTAGCAATTGCTCACAGCTACATATAACAGATCTGTATTGTGAATACATATGCTCAAAATCAAACTGCTTATGCCTTTTTTTCGCACCCTATATAAGTTGACACATCTTAGGGGATCCTTCTGGATATGGGGTGGGAGGTCATTTTGTACCCAGAATTGGACAGGTTGGATCATACATTTAAACCGCCCTCTCCGGCAGCCAGAACCCTGCATAATATTTTATATCCCTCCTTGGTTGTTATTTGGTGAATTATTAAAAAGGGAATAGTTTGCAGAGGCTGTCTGTACTGGAAGAGCCATTTCGGACCATTCCCCGTTGATTATGACCTGGGTATTCAAGAGTATGAATACCTCGATTCAGATGTGGCATATGCCTATGAACGCCTTATCTGATGACGTCTTCCAGTCATCGGGAGGAGGTGGTTGTGGAGTTCCTGGATTGCAATGTTGGAAGTGTGTACAAATGGAACACCGTTTGGGAGGCCCTTATGGTTGTGGTGCAAGGCGAGGCAATTGCCAAAGCTAGGAGCGACAGGAAATCCTTGCTCCCAGAACTAGGCAGGCTAGTAGATAATTTATAGGAGATTCATGATTCAGGAGATTTATTCCTGCCAGATGGAAGGGTACTAGAAACATCCCTTGGGCGACGGCCCAGTGCCACATATCCTGCGCTTCCTTGGATAGGGCTGGGGATCTGGTGCCCCCCTGCTTCCGGATGTAGAACATCGTGGTGGTGTTGTCGGTGAAGACCCTCACCACCTTGCCCTTTAGGGATGGAAGGATCGCCCTGCAGGCCCAGAACACGGCTCGGAGCTCCAGGACATTGATGTGTAGTGACCTCTCCTTCGGGAATGCGTGGAGATCTCTGGTGTGCGCTCCCCATCCCTCTAGGGAGGCATCCGTCATCACCGTTTCCTGATGTGCCGGGGTCTGGAAGTCCATGCCCGCTGCAAGATGCACGCGGGTGCTCCACCACCGGATCGCTTGGCGGAAAGTCTCGTTGAGTGGGATCCTGTCTTCGAAACTACCCGGCGCTTGCATCCAATGGGCGTCGAGGAACTCTTGCAGTGGTCACATCCGCAGTCTGCACAGGCGCACAAGGTAGATGCACGATGACATGCCGAGTAGGAACTTGATGGACCTCACCCTGGCCGCGTCCATAGTCCACAGCCGTTGTACCTTGCCCAGGATGGCCTTCGTCCTTTCCTCCGATGGAGAAGCCAATCGCGCCACTCTGTCGAGTCTGGCTCGCAGGAACAGGGCGACTTGCGACAGCACCAAGTGGGATTTTGCATCGAGAATCCCAGATCCGTGAGCAGTTGGACGGTCTTCGCTGTGTGATCGACGAGTTCTCTTGACTTTGCTCGGATGAGCCAATCGTCCAGGTAGGGGTAGACGTGGATCCCCTGCAGGCGCAGCCGCGCCACCACTGGTGCTAGGCACTTGGGGAACACCGTGGGTCCCGACTTTAATCCGAAGGGAAGGGCCTTGAACTGATAGTGCCGCCCCTGGACCACGAATCGTAGGAATTTGCGATGTCCCTTTAGAATGGGGATGTGGAAGTAGGCATCCTCCAAGTCCAGCGACGATAGGAAATCGCCTTCCTCCAGCTGTCCCAGCACGTGCTGGAGGGTGACCATCTGGAATTTCTGAGACTTGATGTACTTGTTTAGACGACAAAGGTCCAGGGTGGGTCGCCAACCGCCAGTCTTCTTCCAGACAAGAAAGTACCGTGAGTACACTCGGAGCCCCGGAGCCTTTTTGGGACGAGTTCTATGGCTCCCTTTCTTAGCATCGCTCGTACCTCCAGAAGTAGTTGTGGGACATGGTTTTCCTTCCCGGCCATTGGTGGTATGCGGGGGCACCTTCTCTGAAATTCCAGGGTGTGCCCGTGGGCAAGGGCATCCAGCACTCAACAGTTAGTGGAGATTGACTCCCACACGCTGATGAATTTCGCCAGCCGGCCTCCTACCGGGGTGCTCGGGTGGGGGCCTGACGCTGCGGCCGGTTCAGTTCTGTTTCGTCACGGCCTTGCCGCATTGGCCTCCTTAGCGATGACAACGCAATCCTCCTATCTTCCCGCGTCCTCTGTAGGCTTCCTGCGACGAGGAGTGGACCCCTTGGCGGTACGACGAGGAACCACCTCCGAATCCTTTGGAGGCATCCTGCTTGCCACCAGAGTTCCGAAAGGACGGCTGTCGTTGTTGAACACCCAAAGCCCGAGCCGTCTCGGTATCCACCTTGATGGCCTGCAGTGACACATCCACTGTCTTGCCAAACAGATTGTTTCCGTCGAAGGGCATGTCCAGAACCCTGGTCTGCATGTCCTGGCGGAAGTCAGTAGCCTTAAGCCAACCGCACAGGCAAAGCCAAACCCTTTTGCCCATCTGACAAAAGTCGGTTTCCATAATGGTGTGGTCCGAAGCCACCTCACCTTCCTGTAGGATTTCTAGGGCCTCAGCCCTCTTGTCGTCCAGGAGGAAGTACAGCAGGGGAGTGATATTGAACCACAGCCCCCTGTTGCAGCTGGCCATGATTGCGAGGGCGTTGGCCGCTTTAAAAATCATCGCCACCGACATGACCCATCCTCCCATGGCGTCCAGCTTCTTCTCCTCGCCGTCCGGCAGGGATGTTGAAGTTGAAGCCATCGCACCCGCCGCTTTCTTCTTGGCTGCGCGGAGACCACTGAATCCGGGGACGACTGTGCCCTAAGGCACATAGGGACAGAGTACGGGGCCCAGTGCTACTTCTCGTACCGGTCTCTTAACAGGAGCCATGGACGCATTCTTCAGGAGCGCCAGCCCCGCGTCCCAGATGTCATCCAGTAACAGGACTGAGAGGACAGTCTTCCTCTTGGCCTCCCATCGTTGGTAGAGGAAACCTTCTGTTCTTCGGGGCAGAGCTGGAAGAGCTCAGATGCCCTGGCGATCATGGCATGAAAAGAGCCAATCTCGTCGGGGTGGGGGGGGGTAGAGGGGATGTCCGAGGAGGTGGTGAAGGGAGGTCCATTCCATCGTCACCACCGTCGTCGTCCGTCCCTGTCGTTGCTGACTCCATTCCCGTCCCATCCCTCGGTGGAGGGGAAGGAGGTGAAGGCTGTGAAGGCTGGACAGGAGGAGGGGGATGGATTTGCCTCCGCTTGCCCGGTGGGCTTCCCGACGGTCCAGGTTCCGCTGGATCGCCGCTGGGGGTAAGGGCAATCTTGTCCTAATCTCCATACACAAGGTCTGAATAGCCATCAAGATTGCTCCAGAGTTGTCTGGTGGCATAGGCACCGGTTGCGATGGGAGCAACGGTTGGGGAGTAGGATCCTCCGTCTCCTCCACGGTCCGCGGCTCCTCGTCGGCACCACCGTCGCTTTCTTCATCCGCCCCGTCGCGATCCCTCCCGTAGGATCGGACCTCCTCAAACTTCTTGTCCAGGATCTTTGCGACGCCAGCCAGCTCATCTTCAGAGGTGGTATCTGTGTCCGTAATGTCTACCGTGCCGCCCCCCCCCTCTTTCTCTGCCCGGGGTTTCACAGAGGTCTTATCGATAGGCTGAAAAAGAGGATTCCCTCTGTGGTGGCAGGGAAACTCTAGGCCCGGAGGGCATCTCCACTGGGATAGCCTCCGCAGGCTTCGCCAGGGCCGCCACGACTCCCTCGATCGAGGCCTTAGCTGGGTGAACCAGGGCCTTCGCGACTTTGGGTGCGCCTGAGGCCTTCACCTTGGGGCGAGGGTCGCTGCCTCGCTCCCTCTCGGCTGCCGCCGTCGGGATCGACCGGGACTTCTCCCGAAGCATTCTCCGACTTCCTTTTCCCTGAGCCGAAGCGTTGGCTCGTGGTTGATGCCGTCTGACATCACGCCCTGCCTGGCAGCCAAAGAGCCCGACCCATCGGCTCGGACATATTCTTACAAAACGCACAGTCCTTTTCCACGTGCGATTTGTCGTTCTGAAGGCAGTAGAGGCACCGAGAGTGCTCATCTTCCTTGAAGACATTTTGTGATCCGCATCCAGGGCAGCTCCTGAAAAGCTTGGATCCGGGTTCATGTTTCCTTTGTCCTGGGCCGTGGCCACGCGGGGTGGGCCTCAAAGATCTTCTGGAATCCTCCAAGAAGCGAAACTCAACGAAAACTCACCCTTGAGGGGCGTAGGAAAATCCAAAATTGGTCCCCGTTGAACGGAAGTAGAAACGGTGGAGCTTGAGACTCGATTGACTGAAAAAATTTGAGTAAACTCTTTGAAAAATCCCAAAACGCAGTAAAAGCTCGAGAGCTATAGCACGAGGACTCCCAACACTTGAACGTGCGGTAAAAACCTGAAGATGGCTGGCAGAGGAGGGCTTAGGTAGAGGGCAGTCATTGGCTGGGGGCAGTATGACCCAGAGACCAGTGATTGGTTATTAGGAGAAAGACAGTTCAGAAACGAAACAGAAACTTTTTTTTTTTTAACCGAGGATTCCCAGCCTGACGACAGGGAATGTTCATGAGCATGTGAATCCATGCCAGACCCCATGCTGGAGAACCTGGGTCACAAATATCAATGCTTAAAAGCTGAAGCTAGCGTTAAGTATTGATAATCAAATGTGCATGGAAAGTGGACTTGTGTTGTCGACTAAAGGGTAAACAATGGGACACAGCATTGATGGCCATTAAACAGATCTCTAGAAATTAATGGTTTTGGTCATCACAACTGAACGTATTATATAGAACATATATGACCCCACACAAATGTGTGCAATTTACCAAGCAGGCATCTCCTCATTGACTATGGCATAATAATGAACCTGCAGAAGGGGCATGGCCTGAGCTCTTGGAGTGAAGGAGCGCCTGAACGGAGCTCCCGTCAAGATCCTGTCTAGAATCCTCATAAGCAATGTTTTTGCTGGCAAACTCGGCCACATCAGCGGCTGTAGGAAGTGTTTCCCCAGCCCAGTGCCGCAAAGCCAACGCAAATCAGGGTCATTTGAGTGGAGAACTAAGTCGGCGAACAGTGGAGTTCATGTTCACAAAATGGCAGGCGAGGCCGCGACCGAGCATTGCAGGAGGAGGGGCTGTGACTGCCGACCCAACCGTCACAGCCAGCGAGCAGTGGAAGGCGCCATATCCTAGGTCTGCAAGTTACCGAGGCCACTGTGTACTAGCTACAAAAATTGAGAACAGGGGACTACTGGCTGCGCTCATTGACAACGCTGGGACCCTGAGGAGCGTACAACGGCGGCAGCCCAGCAGGTCCTGAACAGTGCGCTGGAAAACAGAAGGTGTGGCTGCCACGCCATAGATGGGACTTGCAAGGGGGTGTTGCGGCCCAACAAAGCTGCAGCGAGACGTTGACAGCTGCGGCAGCCCTGCTAGAACAATAGCGGGGAGAGCATACACAAAGGCAGGAGCGCTGCTGTGGGCCACCACTAAGAATCACCGGGAGATACGCCAGCATAACCCCAAAATACGGAGCGCCCGCTCTATAACGCGCTTGGTGTGGTGGACCACGGTGGACTGGGCCGCAATGTAAACGGCACGAGTGGTGCCAAAACAGACACTGTAGCACACAGTCCTGGAAGCGCAGAGTAGCCGGATTACTGGGGCTGGAGCGAAGGAAACCACCACCTTGTCTCTCCTCACTAGCCAAAAAATGGCAAGGGCCGTAGCAACAAAGCTGAGCGCTGGAGCACAGAGTATTGCCATTGCCCGGTCAAGTACACAGGCCACTGCTGACAGCCACACTAAAAGGCTCTACTCAATGGGAACGTGGTAACCAGGACAGGAGAAAAGAAAGTTGCGGCGCGCTGACCCCAGATGCCGGCAAGTCAGGCCAAAAAGTAAGATGGATAAACACCCTAGCAAACTGGACCCACTATGAGCTTACTAGCTGCAAATTAAAGTGAAGGGGCCGCTGGGGTTGTCATGCAGTGCCACAGAGAAATTGTGTTCGCAACAGGGGTTGCAACTGCATGGCCGCTGAGACCACGTGTAGCATAAGCCAGCGGTGGAGCTCAGCATCCAAGAGTCCAGAACACAGCCCTGAAACATAACTATGGCTGAGCCCAGGTTGCGGTACAGCAGCAAAACAGACACACTGAACCTACTAGCAACACCCCCTCCTGAAATACAGGCGGAAGACGGCAACTTTCACAACACCGGCCATCGCAACAACGATAAAGTTCAGCAGATGAAAACTGCCAAACAACTGGAGACACAAACACCCATTAACAATCGCAGTGGCATGTCCCCAACAAAAGGGAAGAAAGAAATCCACAATCATGGAATCCTTCAGCAACGCAACCAAAACAAGCGAACCGGCACAGCAAAAACCAGCGATGCTGGCAATAAAGATGATCAGGTCCTGGGGGCAATCGCGGCACTGAAGACTTTCATTGAAACTAAAATTGATGAGGTCAAATCTGATATGCAACTAATGAGGCAAGATATATAGCACCTGGCAGGGAGAGTGACGAAAACAGAAACTAGCCTCAAATAAACCAGTGAAACCACGAAAAGCCTAGAAATGGTAATGTAGGAATTGGAGAAGAGGAATGTTGTCTTGGAGTCACGCTCAGAAGACGCAGAGGGGAGGGCCCGCCGCAACAATGTCCAACTGCTTGGAATCCCAGAGGAGCTGGAGGCCCCGAACCCCACAGGTTTAGTGGAGTCACTGCTGATATAGGCAGTCAGCGCTGGCAAATTCATTCAGGGTTTTGCAGTGGAGAGAGCCCACAGATCCCTGCAGAAACGTCTGCCACCCGGGTCCCACCCTTGCCCGATGATTGCAAAGATCCTAAACCTCCAGGACACGGAGATCATACTGAAATTCACGGGAAGGTGGTGTGATAGGACGAGACAATTCCACAGTTGCAATGTACCCGGACTACACACCCATGGTCCAAAGGGCCAGAAACTCATATGTACTGATCAAAGCCAGACTGGCAACTAAACATCAAGGACATTCTAACATACCCTTCCAGGCTAAAGGTGATTTACAAATGCCGACCCACCTTTCTGGAGACTCCGGCTGCACTACCATGTGGCTGGAGCATAACAACCTGGACGGAGGGGAGGAAACGGTCACAGGAGTGTAACATGAACCTGGATGATGGCAAGAGAGTGGAAAATAAGTTTGTTATTGAATTGTTTATCTTTCTGTGCAAATGTACAATGGATACCGAGCGCAAGCATGTTGTTGAATCTTAAACTAGACAGAGGTGATGCCTGGCCACCCACTTGGGGCTCACAGATCTAATCCACGCTAAGGTTGGCATCGGCCGGTTGCCGATGCAGTTCAACTCACACAGGAAGGCCTGGCTGGGTCATGGCAGTGCGGGGGCGGCACCCGAGCGCTGCATGATGGATGCAGCTGCTGGGCGTATGGGTTTTGTTCTAGTTAATGTTTGGTTTGTTAAAGGTTCTTCACAAGTCAAGGTACAGGAAAGGAAGGAACTGTCCTGGAAGGTGGATGAGGTCGGGAGGGCGATAACACCAAAGCAGTTAGCAGGGAAAATTGCAAGGGAAAGGCCTGAGCGAGTGGTCACTGGAGGGAGTCAAAGGGGCGCAAGTATCCATGATCATGGCAGGTAACATCAAGGTACCAACATGGAATGTACAGGGATTGGGCACGTGCTTGCGAAGGAACAGGGTGAAATCCTTTCTCAAAAGAAAAAAAGTGTCTATTGCACTTCTGCAGGAGACCCAGCTCATGAAAAGTGAACTAGCAAAGGTGAGAGAGAAATAGGGAGGACAAGGGTATGGGGCGGCATACTCCACATATGCACGAGGGATTTTTACTTGGATAAATGCGGCTGTGCCTTTCCAGCTGCTGGAGATGGAATCAGATGAACAAGGCTGGTACTTGATATTGCGGGGCCATATTGAACAAGTAGAAGTATGCATAGTCAACTCATACTTCCCCAATAATGGGATCTCATCTTACCTTAACATGATATGCACCAAGATAACAACATATCACGATTGCTTCTTCCTCTGGGGAGGCGATATCAACTGCGTCTGAGATCTTGATAGATCTCTCCCGCCTGCAAACTCGGCGGGGGGGGGGGGCACTGTGTCCCTGAAGGCAGTGCTAGGGAACCTAAACCTTGTAGATGTATGGCGGGAGCTACACCCCACTGATAGACGCTACTCATATTTTACCTCGCCCCACTGCCTATACACAAGAAAAGACTATTTGTGGGTAGATCCCCACACCGGTCCTGGCTCACCCCAACCGTGCCTCCCCCGCACCACACAACACCACCTCTGCCCTATCCCAGCACTCACACAACCTACAGTGTGCCCTTATCAACGCTTGATCCATCCCTGCTCATGCCACTGAAATTCACAAACTTCTAATCAATCTAGTCCTCGATATCCTAGCCATCACCGAGACCTGGCTACATAGCGCTGCAGGGCCAGCCCTCAACCTTGCCATCCCACAAGGATACTCATCAGGCAAGACTGCCTCTCTTTAATAGGAGGTGGGGTAGCACTCATCCTGAAAGATCACCTAGAGGCCAGACCAATCACATCTAACCTGGGTGACACTATAGACTCCCTAGCTATAAACATCGCCCTCTTCCACAACTCCACCATCACCATCAACCTTGTTTACCGCCCACCTGGGCCACTATTGGAGCTCCATGAGAACCTCTTATATCACTTAACAGAAAACCTAAAACTCACTTCCAAAAGCTTCCTCTTAGGTGACCTTAACCTAGGACACGACGACAAAAAAGATAAGCCAGCCAAATCTCTCTCACTAGCCTTAAAAGAATTAGGTTTTGACCAAAAAATAACCTAACCCACACACAATAAAGGACGCATCCTCGACTGGGTAGCCAACCACAACTGTCACATTGACATTAGCTCCATCACCCCGACTCCTTGGTCAGACCACCACATCATCCACTTCTTCATACCGGTCACATCTAACACCAAATAGCCCATCCCCATTCCACCAGCCCTGGCAAGATGCGCCAAAAATCTTAATAAAGATAAGCTCATACCACACCTAGGCATCCTCACAACAGATCTCAAGTCCTCTGACCCGTCAGAGCTAGCAGATATCTATAAGAGCACCATAAACTCTGCTATTGACGCTATCGCCCCCCTAATAAGCTCATACCACACCTAAGCATCCTCAACGATGCTTATACCACACCTAAGCATCCTCACACCAGATCTCAAGTCCTCTGACCCGTCAGAGCTAGCAGATATCTATAAGAGCCCCATAAGCTCTGCTTTTGACGCTATCGCCCCCCCCTACAGAAGAAAAAAGTAAAAACAGTGAAACACTCAAACACTTGGTTCACCTCTGAACTTAAAGAATTCCGCTCGCAGAAGAGAAAAGCTCTGAACATCTGGCAGAAATCCCCCTCCCCAGCAACCCTACTCTCCTACAAAAAAATATCACCTCCCAATACAAAAAAGCTATAATCATAGCCAAGTCAGCCTCCTACAATGAAATAATTGTGAATGCTAGCTCCGAATCCAAAGAACTCTTCATCATTTTCAAAGAACTCACCATGACAGCCACCAAATCACAGGACATTGTTAAAGACCAAACCTGGTGCAACTCCATACAATCTGCCCTGTTGCAAACAATCAAACTCCTACAAGCTAAAATTAACGAGAACCACAAAAACCTATCACAGCACCTCAAACCTACCGCCATCTACAACCACCTGCCCAGCCAAAGGCCCCACTCCGCAAAAGCCCCCACTACCCCTTTCAAATTCTGGGAAGTACCAGAACAGGAAATTATTGCGATAATGAACAAGATTAAACCATCCAACTGTAAAGGAGACCCATGTCCAGCCAGTCTAATTAAAGACTGCACTGAAACACTCGCCCCCTTCCTCAAAGCATTAACGCCTCCTTCAAGGCTAACACAGTCCCAGACAGCCTAAAAGAAGCTTGGGTATGCCCTCTTCTAAAAAAAACACTTGACCCTGAAGTGGCTAATAACTATAGGCCCATCACCACTGTGCCCTTGCTGCTCAAAATCCTGGATAAAATTGCCTACATGCAAATCCAGGAATATCTTGAAACCAACCTCATCCTAGGGAAAAGACAGTCAGGTTTCTGTCCAGGTCACGGGACAGAGTCAGCCCTACTCAACTTAAAAATACAACTTGGAGACTAATGGACAAAGGCAAACCGGCACTCCTACTACTGGACCTGTCCGCCGCCTTCGACCTTGTCAACCATGATATCCTAGGCATGCACCTAAAAAATGAAGTGCACTTCTCCCCAGAAGCCATCGCATGGGTGGCCTCGTTTCTAAATGGCAGACTTATGAAGGTCTTCTCAGACACTGCCTCGGCCACCGCTACTATCATTCACTGCAGCGTCCCCCAGGGCTCCTGCACCGCCCCTACTCTCTACAATATATTTACCCTCCCACTCTTCAATGACCTCGACTGTCGCAACATAGCATACACAAACTACGCGGATGATACGCAGGTACTATTCCCACTAACGGGGACATACGAAGAAGACGTGACAGCCCTAACCAAAATCTACACAGCCATCCAAACCTGGATGGCTGCAAACGTCCTTTGCTTAAACGGGGACAAAACTGAGCTCCTCATAGTAGGGACTAGCGAAACTCTCAACAAACTCCCCCCACAATATAAATCCTTCTACATCGACAATTCCACCATCACAGTCTCCACGACTGTCAAAACCTTAGGTGTTCACCTTGCTGCCTCACTATCCATGTCCTACCAGGTCAACGCCATAGCCGCCTCCTCAGTGCTCACCACCAAAGTGATCAATGCAGTCAAACCTTTTCTCCACCAAAAACTGCTCATCCATTGCCAGAGCCACAATAGGTACCAAACTGGACTAGTGCAATGCCTTTTTTATAGGCACCTCTGTCTACAACATAAAAAAACTTCCAAATCGCGCAAAACAACGCGCTCCGAGCAGCACTGACCATTCCCAAATGGGAACACATCTCAAGCCAGGAAAGATGCCCACTGGCTACCAGTAAAGGAACGCATACTCTTTAAAGCCATGGCCATTACACACAGATGCCTCACACTAGATGCCCCACCCTATCTCGCAGAAAGAATCACCGTCAACAGCTCTAACAGACCCATCAGAGCCCACCGTGCCGACCAGATCCATGTTCCCACGTTCAAAAGAACTAGAGCTGGAGGATCTAGCTTCCAACACCTCGCACCCAAAAACTGGAACTCTCTACCAACCTCACTAAGGAATGAAAAATCATACACCACCTTTCGCAAAAACCTAAAAACCTTTCTATTTCACTAAATGCTAAACCGTATGTACGGCTTTGCTTGCACTGTAACTATAGCAATGCATAAACTCTCTGACCCTCATACCACCTACTTCAATGTACCATTGCAACTGACTGTTATGCCATAACTATGTATGTCTAAGCTTAAGCCTGCTGTAACAGCGCCAAGATGCCTCAGGGCAGCTCAGCATGCTTTATAAATGCAAATAAATAAATTAAATTAAATAAAATAGCAGAATTCGAGATGGCACAATACCTGGGCAGGTCAATTTCGGATCAGTCTACGTTCCTGGTGGAATGGAAAATGAGAGGTTTGAGGCCCCCTGTACCACTATGGTGCATGCCCGCTGATGCCCCGTCAGACCAAATCTTCTGGGATGGGCTCCAAACGAAACTAACTGAATACTTTCAGATGAATGTGGGTAGTGTAGCGGAATGGAGCACAGTGTGGGAAGAAATGAAGGTGGTAGTGAGAGGAGAGTCTATTGCAAATGCGGGTGGCATCCGGAAGATGCTACAGGAGGAGTTGGAGTGGGGGGGTGGGAAGAGGACATTAGGTGGCTGGAAGCTCACACTTCGGTCGCCCCGGAGGAGGAATCACAGCCAGGACAGCCTCAGCCAATATGCTTGGCTGAGGCTGTCCAAATTTGATTACGTGGTTCAGTCCACAAGGGCGCACACCGAGGATGATAAGCAAAGCAGGTTATTGGCATGGCTTTGCAAAACGGGAAAACCCCAAAGCCTTGACCACGGAACTTACGAACGATGAGGGTTGTACACACAGGTCACAACAGGCAATTCATGACTTCATTTTCTGAGTTTTACTCTGACCTGTGCCAGTACCCCAGGACGACATACTAGGTACCCTGGAGGAAACAGGCCTACCCCAATTGGACATAACACAGTGAGATGTGTTAGAACTAGACATATCTGCAGAAGAAATAAGTGAGCCGATTTAAAATCACTGGCCACTAGCAAATCCCGTGGGAGCGACGGGCTCCCCCCGGAGTTCTATAAAACATATGTATCGACTGAGGCCAGCGCTATATAAGGTGTTTAAGGAGGCACACGAAAAGGGCATACTCCCAAAGAGTATGAGAGAAACCCTAGTGATTCCTATTCCCAAGCCGGGTAAAGCCACTGACAAATGTGACTCATACCGGCCAGTGGCGATGTTAAATTACGACAGAGATCCTCATGACCATCCTGGCAAAAAGGCTCTCTAGGGTGATTGGGGGACTGATACACGAGGCCCAGAACGGCCTTATAGCAGGCCGCAGTACAGCCATGAATCTGCGGCGACTGCAGCGCGTTCTATCACAAACGACTGACTCGCAAGCACAGTGTGCGATCATTTCACTAGACACAATAAAGGCATTTCCTTCCCTGTACTGAGAATGGCTCCTGGCAGTGCTGAGGGAATTTGGATTCAGAGAGCAATTCATGAAATGGATAAAGATATTGTATACAGAGCCGAAAGTTAAATCGGGAGGAGTGGTGTCGCCGGCTTGGGACATACTAGGCACTAGGCAAGGATGCCCACTTTCGTCGATGCTGTATGTGCTGGGGCTTGAACCAATTGCAATTTAGCGTAGAAAACTGTTCATAGAGGCAGGCATATGGGTGGGAGGGGTAGGCCATTTGAGATCACTCTATGCAGATGACGTGCTCTTATACTTGAAACCCACACTGTAACGTGCCGGTGATACTGGAGGTGCTCGACAACTATGCAAGGGTGTCTAGAATATGCGTTAGTAAGGCAAAATCCTGTATATTTCCACTGGCAGGCCTGAGAGAGAAGGGGGTTGATGAATTACCTAATTTTGGGCTCCAATGGCGGCTGGAGATGTTCAGATACTTAGGGGTGAATGTAAGACATGCCAGAAAAAATGAATGTAAGCAACACAGCAGAGGTGGTGAAGGGGCTGAGAAAGTCAATAACATTCTGGTCCAAGCTACCACTGTCCTTAATGGGCAGGATTGCCATCTCCAAAATGATAATCTTGCTGAGATTCCTGTACTATTTTAACAATGTACACTATTACATCAAGCCCTCCTTTTTCAGGCTATTAGATGTTTTGTTCCGGGGGTTCCTGTGGGGAGCGGCCTGACATAAATTAGCACTCGCAACCCTTAGCCTGCCTTACAAAAAAGGGGGTACAAAACTGCCAAACTTAGAAAAATACTACTTAGCGGCACAGCTCAGCTTTGTAACTAACTGGTTTTCAGGCTACACTACCTCAGAAACAGGGCTATTACGAAGTCTCGTAGCCCCGGCAAACTTGAAGGAAATACTCTGGCTACCGCCGAAGTGCTTGGGCGATCCGCCCATGATTGTGATGCTGTGGCGGAGGGTGTGGCATATGACACTGACGTTGATGAAAATAGAACGTCCCTACTCCCCTGAGACGCAGCTGGCAGAAGATGTCTGTAGAGAAAGGACGGACTAAGCGGTGGTGAGACACTGGGAAAGAAGGGGCATCTATACCTGGGGGGACATGTTTCAAAGAGGTGCCTTCAGGCAATTTGTCTCCCCACAAAAGAAAGAAGTGATACATAAAGGGCAATTCCTATTTTATCAGAGGGTTAACAAGATGGCAGAAGCAAGGTGGGTAGAGTGGCCGGGCGAGCCAGCAGCCAATCCGTTACGGACTCCGATGTACAGCCTGAATGAAGGCAGGAAAACTGTGTCCAGTCTGTGTGGCCTACTAATGGATAAGCCCAACCCTAAGAGCGCTGCATTGAAGTGCTGCTGGGAGGCAGATCTGGGGGGAGAAATAACAAAGAATGGGAACAAATTTTATTACACCCTCGAGCAGTGTCTAGGAACTCCCGCTTCAGGCTGATCCAATTGAATGTTCTAGATCGTACATACATGACACCACACAGAGGAACCAAATTTAGCAAAACCATGCAAGCACTGTGTCCATGGTGTGGGGTTGAGAAAGCAGGGATAATGCACATGTTTTGGACATACAAAGCTTTTGGGCACGAATAGAGCAGGCATGTAGAAAAGCCGGGATCGTACGATACCAATGGTCCCCGAAAGAATGTCTGCTAGGCGCATACCCCAGAGACAGCAAGAACAAACAGGTGGTCAAATTCACGGACATGGCCTATATACTGGCCAAAAGAGCCATAGCAATGGCCTGGATGTCGCCTAGAGGCCTTGTTAGGGAGAATTCTCTGTAAAGGCTAATTTCCCAAACCTTGCGAGTCCCCCAGCAGCTTAGCAGGAGAAAAAAATAAACCCCAAAAATCCAGCAAAGAGTGAGACTCTTTTCCTCCCACTCTTAGACATGATTTGAGGTGTTCCTTTGACTTTGTATGTGTTTTATGGGCTATGGGTTCCTTTACCCCATAGGGCTTCATGTGTTTTTGGTATGTGGGTTACACTGCACCCTCTGTGCCGTAACCAAGGGGTGTCATAGCGACCCCCAAACATAGACTCCATACCCTGGGACTGACTACTGTCTCCCAGGGCATGTAAAGTCACCATTGGCTTTACTAGTCTTAAATTGTGAACAGAACCAGTACAAACCATCATATTGTGGACGTACTGGTCGGGACAATTCGATTGCCCCCGGGTCTGTTGTTCGAGGGGGCACTGTCCAGTCCCCCCCGACCAAGTTTTGGCTGGTGGCAGTGGATACTACTTTTTATATTCGACCGCGAATATATTCCTATGGGATTTTCCCATTGTTCGAGGCTACCACTTTTTAAAATAGCCTCGAACATACAGCCGGTTTATTAAATTAAAATAAATTCACCGGTTGGTATTTTTTGCCGAAACTTGGTTCCAAAATGGCGTTTGTGTTCGCTTCTGTGACTCCAACCCAAGTCGAGCCCTTTGTTCCACTTTTTGGCGGGCTTCTCCACAGAAGCCTCCAAAAGTGGTGTCACTCTGTCTGGGTACCAAAGGGGGTGCGGGAGGGGGTTTAGGCACCCTGGACTGAGTTGCCTCGGCAACTCAAGTCGCACTCTTGTGTGATTGGCCCAAGTGGTGAGCCGCCCGGCTCCCCACTTAGCATGTTTGAGTGACAGCTAGGCTGAATGAATGGGGGTTTTCTGCATAAAAGCAGGGCTTTGGGGACTGGAACTTCAGAAGTTGCCACAGGACCTAAAGAATCCAAGGAGGGAGAAGCTGAGCCGACCTGCAACGACGACACCACCGGTGGAGCCCTGCTGAACTGTCTCACCACTTTTCCTGACGACAGAGGAGATCTCCAGCCCAGAGAGTCTTCTTCCTTTGATTGGTGGGGATAACCAGTTTGCCCGTCTTTTTGCCTTCCTGGACCATCTCGTGGCCGCCTTGCCCATGCCAAGCACCCCGGCAACCGGAATACCACGGTTTACGACTACCGCGAAGAAAAGGGTAATACCTTGTAACCGGGAAACTCTGCGGCTGGTTTCTTCCCTGGCAGTGCAACGACCTTCAGCTTTCCTCCATGTCGAGACCTCCTCTTCCTCTGGACGAAACACCGACTTGCACCCGCTGCCAGGAACAACTGCCCCTGCTGGAGCGTTCTTCACATTTTCAGGTACTGTGTCCCGCCTGGCTTCCCTTGCGACAGATCGTTCGGGGTGACAGTAAATCCTCGACTTTCTAACCTGGGTTAGCCTGGGGCCTGTTAACTAACTTTACCTGACTTGATCTCAATCTTTTATGAACTATCTACAAAGACTCTTTGGGCATAACCCCACTGTGTGATCCTGGACACATTTTGCTTGTTCTCTAAGAGTGGGTCTGGCATTTGAACTTCCTTGCTCTCCAGTAGACTTTGCCTAACCTGCCTCACTGTGGTTCTTTGAAAAGTATTGAAATTTGTGTGCTTTCAGAACTTTGCCTTTTCCCTCCCTTTTTCTATAACTTATTAGAGTGCCATCTTATGTTAAGCGCTCACCTCTGTCTGAAAATAAGTGGTGTTTCTCATTAAGACTGGTCTAATAAGTAATCAGGGTTGTATATATATAATAGTGACTGTGTTGAAATTACTTACCTCTTTGTGTGCTAGTGTAATTTACAAGTGTGTCTTTAAATAAATAATTATATACTTTTACACCAAAGCTCTGGTCAGTGTTTGCTTGTGCTACTGTATCTCTGTACCCATTTTGTATACTCTATATACTGCCTAACTCATCTTGAGAGAAGTCTGACTGCTCAGCCACAGCTACCAGGTAAATCTGGATGGTACAGACTGCTACCAATTGGGTTTACTGCCAACCACCTGTAGTCCTAAATCTTTTGCAGTGGTCCCTAAGGGAACTGCACAGGTTTCTGCCTAACGGGCCTGTAATTTGCACACTGGTACAGAGAATTTGAATGCTGGGCAGATGCGGAAACCAGGATGTGGAAGGAGGGAGTCACTAAATCAGCGATAATGTGGGTGCTACTTTTGAAACCTGGAAATCACTGGTTTGGGACACGTTTCATCCCTCAGATGATAAACCCCCATGAAGGGCCACAGTCTTTTCATAAATTGGCTGTGCTGTGTAGTAAACAGTGAGCCCGGTGCCAACGCTGCTACCCAAGGTGCTGGGCCCAGGCAGGTGATAACTGGCCACTCAAAGGAAAACCCCAATCACCCACAAGACAAAAAGATATGTATAATATGCAATTCTATTTGACAAAGTGAAGAGGTTTGTGTTGTTGTTATATTAACGGTTACCAAAGGAATATGTATATACGCAATGTAATACAAGTATGGATGTATTTGCTGTATGCAGTAATATCTATGCAAAAATGCCAATAAAAACACTTTAAAATAAAATAATGAACCTGCAGAATGTATGCCTATGTTTTGAAATTGGCCGAAGGCAAATAGCCTTAGGCTCGAAATCAAGCGGGCCTTGGAAGAAGCAGTTGCACTTGGATATGAATGGACCCCAAATAATGTCTTCTTGGTATACATCCCCGTCCGGTGAAGGCTAGACACATAGTTAAACACTTGCTGGAGTAAGCCCTGCATTTTTAAATGTGCATTGCGCTTTTTGCTGTGATTTCGGCATTTGAAAAAACCTTGCTGACAGCTTGAGGAATGCAATGAAGAGCAATCTCTTTCTTTGATTCCACCCATTACCTGGGCTTTTGTTTTCATACTCATTTACTTGCTGTCTCATTGTGCTTTTCGCCTTCCAACATGGATGCATCACTTTCTTTGTAGCTGCCTTGGTCTGGCCCTTAACTCACTCTCCCATTGGTTGCACTGACCTTGACAGACCAATCACAGCAACTGGGAGGCGGGAGCCGGCCCAGACTATGAAGGCCCACAACAATTGCCCCAGTCCGCTGCTTGGGTTTTTCTGCAGCCCTACACATGAACTTCCATGATGCTGCTACCTCACAACTCAAAGAAATCTGGACTACCATGACATTCACACCTCCTTAAGTATGGGTTAGTTCCCCCCTTCTGGACACACTCCTACCCTCTCTTGGCTTTGCTTCCTTCTCTGTTGTCTCCCATGTTTACACTTGTGATTGCATTACGTTGTACACTGCTAGCATCTGAATCGATGTCTAATTCCAACTCCAGCTGTGCTTTTTTGCATTTGACCAATTATCAAATCTAGCTATGTTTTTTGCACTTAGCTTAAAATCCAATCTCCTACTCTTTGATAGACGCTTCCCTCGCCTCATCAATTTCCTCTCATCTCTTGCTGTCCCCTCTCTCCCTACAGCTCCTCCCTTGGCTAACTTGCCCTCACTACCCTTCTCTTCTGCCCCCCTAGGGCTCCTTGTCCACATGCACAGGGCGTACCTCCAATTTGTACCCCTCTCCAGAAGTCCTTTAAGGCTGGCAACTTTCTTCATCTTGCCACCCTCAACTCTCACTCTGCCGTCTCCTCAAAGAATTCAACCTCGCTGTCCTCGGTCTCACCGAGACTTGGTTCAAGGCCAGCTCTGTCATGAGCTTTCACACTCTCCTCCCTGATGGCTACAAGATCCTCTCCGCAACAAGAACCACCCGGTCCGTAGGGGGTGTAGCCCTGATCTTTCCTAAGTGGATTCCTGCCTCCATCTTTCCCACACAGACTTACTCCTCTTTCGAATGCCTTGTCTGCAGGCTCCCTCTCCCTCCTGGCCTGTCTCTTATCGCAGGCACTATCTATCAGCCTCCTCGTCAGATAACCTCCTTCCTCAAAGTGGGCGGACCTCTCCTCCTCCCTCCTGGCCTCGACCCTTCAACTCCTCTTTCTTGGAGATTTACATCCACCTGGATACTTCCGGTCCCTCCTCTCGACTCTTTTGCAACCTCTGCGACTCCCTCTCTCTTTTCTCCCCTCTGGCTGAACTCACTCTGAAAGGCACTTTCTGGATGTTCTGATCTCCCCTGACCTCCCCCTCTCTATCCCCCTCACCACTCCCCTCTCCTGGAGTGATCACTTTCTCCTTTAATCCCATCTCTCCCTCTATACCCCTCAGGCCATGCCACCTCCAGCATTGCCACTGACCTTCTCGGTCATCCAACCCATGAAGCGTGTGTCAGTTGAGGCTTTCGCCACCACCTTCTCCCCCCCCCCTTTCGCCTCTGGCTGACTCACATCCTGACGCAGCCTTTCCATGCTCTACTCTTCTATCTCCGATACCCTTGATGCTCTTGTCCCGGTCATGAGGATCCATTTGAAGCCCAAAGCCAAGTTCAATTCTTGGTACAACTCTTACCTAGCTACCCTTAAACGCAAGTGCAGGGTGGCTGAGAGGAAATGGAGGGCTGCTTGTTCATCCTCTGAAAAACTGGCCTGCTGCCTGCTCCAAAGGCAGTACAGATTCTCTGTCCATACTAAGAAGAGAGCCCACATCCAAGCCCATGTCTCTGTGGCATCTAACAACTAGGCCAAACTCTTATCTGCAAGGAGTTGGCCAACCCTGCTGCAGTCGTCACCTCTCCAGTCGCCTCCCAGTCCCTTTGGCATGGCCCTTGCCTCTCACTTCATCTCAAAAACCCAGGGCATCCTGTCCCCCCCTTCCTCTCCAATCTCCTTCTGCAAACTCTGGTCCTCCTGGAGCTGCCCTCCCCACCCTCTCCCTCTTCCTTCCCTTCTTTCTCCCCTGATGAGGTTTCTAGACAAGTCCGATCTATGAAATTCTCATCAAAACAGGTTCTTCCCTGTTCCTCTAAAACCATCAAGGACCACATGGACACCCTTGCTCCTGCCCTGGCCAATTTCTGCAACCTCTCCTTCACCTCTGGAGCCTTCCCCTCCCCTCTGAAGCACTCCCTTGTGCACCCACTTCTCAAGAAACCCACAGCCGACCCTTCTTGCCCGGCAAACTATCGCCCTATCTCGATCACTCCTTTCCTGGGCAAACTCCTGGAAAAGCTGGCCATCTCACAGCTTAACCTTCATTCCGATTGCGTTGGCTGTCTCCACAACCATCAGTCTGTCTTTAGAGCCGCCAGAAGCATGGAACCTGCTCTCCTGAACATCCATGAATACCTGCTCCTCAACCTTGACTGAACATCCCTTCGGTCCTCACCCTACTCGATTGCTCTTCTGCCTTTGACATGGTGAAACATAACATCCTGCTCAACCGTCTCTGTGACAACTTGGGTATCACCGATCAGGCTATGGCTTGGCTGACCCCTTTCCTCTCTGACAGCCCCTCCCAGGTCCAACTTGGGTCCTTCCTTTCCTTGATTTCCCTCTCTACCTGTGGTGTTCCCCAGGAGTCTAACCGGTCACCCTGGCTTTTCAACCAATACCTGGAAGCTCTCACCCATCGCATTGCTGCTCTCAGCTCCACTTTTCAGTGCTATGCCGATGACACCAAACTCATTTTTGGGCTTCACACTTCCACCTGTTCGCCTTCCCTCAGCTCCGATTGCCGCTCTGCTATTCAGGGGTGGTGTGCAGCCAACGATCTCTGCCTTAATGCCAGCAAGACAGAGATCCTCATCGGCACGCCTTAGCCCTCCTTTCCGGTCACTCTCTGGCCGGCCTCCCTTGGCACTCCTCCTGCAAGGCTAAGAACCTCAGAGAGATCGTCAACTCCACACTTTTCTTTTCTGCCCACATCTGTGATGTCTCAAAAAAGTCAAACTACCAACTGCACCTCGTCAGAGGTATTCAGCCTTTCGTCTCCTTCCCCCAGAAGCTCACCGTCTCACGAGCCCTGGTTCTCTCTAGGTTGGATTACTGCAACAGCCCCTTTCTAAATCTACCAGCTTCTACTCTCCACAACTCATCCAGTACAGGACTGTGAGACTGGTCCTTGGCCTCAAGCCCTGGGATTGTATCTCTCCAGCCCTGAGATCTCTTTGTTGGCTCCCAGTGGCTGCAAGAATTAAATGTAAGACCCTTTGCATTGTCCACAAGGCTTTCTGGGGACTCTGTCCAAAACACCTTCAACTCTCCCTCCGTAAATACCTTCCCACTTGAGCTCTTCGCTCCTCCACCTCCAACTCCCTCAGGGTCAGTTGTTTCTCAAAGAAACGAGCAGAGGGTAGATCTCGGTCTTTGGCTGGGCCTCCCTCTGGAACAGCCTCCCTGCCACTCTGAAACTTGAGGAGAACCATCTCCAGAAGAACCTCAAGACCTACCTCTTTGCTTCTGCCTTCTCTCCTCCTCTGCCCTGCTTATATGTTCTACTTCGGCATCATACATCTGGTTACCCTCTGATTTCGGGCCCAGGTTCTTGCCCACCCTGCCACACACCCGCATCACCTCCTGGCAACCCCTGCACTCAGGTCTGTAACTGCACAGATTTCTGCAATTATCAGACACACCCCATCTGTGCCTTAAACCTAGCACTTGCCACATGCTGGCTGCACTACCCCTTGTTTTTTATTCCTTTGCTCAGTCCACCTCTCCCCTCCCCCTGCACTTCCCACCTTCCCTCTCCCCTGCACTTGCGCATGCTCAAAGTTACTGGGCCTAGCAAGATCGTTGTTTTTTTGTTTCTCCCTTGTTCCCCTCCCTTGCCTCGTCGCGCTCTGAAACATGTGCATGAGCCCGATACAAGTAAAATAACATCAATGGACCGGGCATGTATATTTGCCACGGATCGCCATGTCATGGAAATTACAAACCGGCCTAATCTATAAGCTATGGTGGGATGACATGTTGAAATGGTCCACTGCTGAAACAGCGGAGTCGCATAGGACCTTGAAGAGAGGTATTGGATAACCTATGACGAACCTGGATGCATGGAAGGCTCTTTTGCAGGCGATGTTCTGCCATTGCAGTGACGGACCCCATTGAAGAGGTGGCACTGATTATACCTTTGTTTGTGGCACTGCCTGGAATTATGGTGGACCCGATTCTTGCGCATCTTGTGATATATACTGTGGCAGCTCATGTCCAGTCTAAGGCCTCCTACCGTCTGCCACAGCTATTTACTCGGGTTTCCCACAAGGATATCTGACATGATTGGCTCCCAATGTGAATTTGTTGTGCTCGATGCTCTGTTTTTCGTTATATGCTTAGTAATGTGTGGATTTTTTTTGTTCCTTTTTTCATGATCCTTGCTCTTGAAACTATCAAACAGATTTTAAAATAAACTAGCAGAAGTACCCATTCTCCGAACGAGTTCAGCAGACAGACATGATAACACTGATCCTGTAGGTCGCTTTTCTGATTCACTTATCGCTTGATGTGCTTTGCACCATGAAGTAAACTGCACAGATGATGGGCACATGTGGCTGGCTGATATACCCCGGAGCAGACATTGGTGTGAGGGGTGTGCTGATGTATAGTGGGACCTTCTGTGCTCTCTCCCCACCTGTTGCCTCACGCAGGCGTCGGTGCAGTTCGTTACAGAGCAGATATCTTGGAAACAGTGCATCCTAGGGCCTGGATCTCAAAATTTGTTCCTCATGTTGGGACCGGTCCTTCCACGATCACATTGGTGTGTGAAATCCAGGGAAAGGAGTGGGGTGTCCAAATGTGATACAGTCAGTTATGTGCGGTGGGTCCCAAAAGGTAACTATGCAAAATTTGGTGCAGATTGGTGAAAGCGTGTGGAATTGTATAAGGAACAACTCACAAATCAGGCCAAAAACCAATTTTGACTTTATATCTATATTCAATAAAAAACAAATGTTTTTAAAAAGGGACATTGTTTACAGGTAAAGCCGGAAAAACTCAGAAACTCACTGGTTATGGTAAGCTAAGCAACCATAACTTGCGCCACCAATGTTCACTGCTAAGACTAAAACCCAAGACAAAGTTGACATCACATATCTGGCCCACTTGTTTTTGTTCACTGAAATATCTAGGCCAGGTGGTTTTGTTCACGGACAATCAGAATAACCAGGTTACTCACCGTAGTGACCAGCTTACTCCTAGTCGATAGTCCCCTTTCCTCCATACTTATGGGACATATCTCTGTCCTGTGGGACGGGACCGGAGCACTTTGTAAAAAGCATCCAAAAATGTATTATTTTTTATAAATAAAAAAAAAATGTGTCCATCCTCTCTTTCTTGCGCGGGGCCCGGTTCACGGCCGTAACCCCACCCATCTCAGCTCCACCCCACGCATCGCCCATCAGTCCTTTTCTATCGCCAGGTCAAAGACCTTTTAGCAATAACAGAGGAACCTTATTAGAGGGGACGGCGGGCGGGCGTATGGCAGAAAGGGCACTATGGACTAGGAGTAAGGTGGTCACTACGGTGAGTAACCTGGTTATAATCCTACGTCCCGCCCCTTTCCTCCATACTTATGGGAGATTCCCAAGCACTCCTTACAGGAACTATGGGTGGATGGGAAAAAAGAAAAAACCCTTACTGAAACAGATTCTTCAGCACAGCCTGACCAAACTGAGCATCAGCTCTTGAGCTCATGTCAAGACAATAATGCTTACAAAAAGCAGATGGGAAGGCCCAAGTAGCTGCTCTCACGATGGTCTCCCAGGGGACATACTTCTGAAAAGCAACTGCGGTTGCCTTACGCCGCACCAGGTGTGCATGAATGCCTTTAGGAGGCTTCAGCCCTTGGACGGTGTAAGACTCCGTAATGCAGGCGGCGATCCACCGAGAAATAGTCACCTTAGACGCTGGGTTACCAAAGGTCACAAACAGTTGAGAAGAACTCCTAAGCTCCAATGTTCTGTCCAGATAGAACTTAAAAGCCCTTCTGACATCGAGACAACGCATAACCCTTTCTGCCTCCGAGACAGGGTTCGGGAAAAAGACCGGCAGGGAGATCGACTGGTTCAAATGGAACTCATATCACCTTCAGCAGGAAAGCAGGATTTGTCCATAGGACCACCTTATCCTTGTGAAAGACCAAGAAGGGATGCTCCACCGATAAGTCCTGGAGCTCACCGACACGCCTTGCTGACGTAACAGTGACCAAAAAGGACACTTTCCAGGACAGGTACTTGAGGTCCACCATGGCCATTGGTTCGAAAGGTTAATGGCACAATGCCGTCAGGACCACATTTAGATCCCACGCCGGGTGTGGATTACAAATTGGAGGATAAAGGCATGTCAAGCCTGCAAAATGCCTCTTAACCACTGAGTTAGACAGAGAGTAAGAGCATTGGTCCGTAGAAAGGTAAGCGGAAACCGCTGAAAGATAAGTTCTGCATGACAGGACGTGAACGCCTGACTCTGCTAAGAAGGATACAAAGGACAGTACCGTGTCAATTGTAGCCTCCCTTGGGTCCAATTGCTTGTTTAAACACCAATGACAGATCCTGAGCCATTTGCTTCTGTACTGGGACCTAGTCGAGGGTTTTCTGGCTGCCTGGATAATACTCATGTTATCCACAGACAAGTTAAGATGTTCTAAAGACTTGAACTCAGGCACCGTGCCACCAAGCTGAGTGATTGTGGGGAGGGGTGCCACAGTTGCTGTTCCCTCCGGGAAGGAGATCCTGATCGGAGGATACACCGACAGGTGTTGAAGTTCTGAGAACCAAAACCTGGCCGGCCACCATGGGGCTATGAGTAGAAGAGAACAGTTCACAGAGTTCTTCACTTTGCAAATTGCTCGGTGAACTAGATGCAGAGGCAGGAAAGCGTAAGCCCTCATGTTGTGCCATGGAATATCGAGAGCATCCCCCAGAGAGGAGGCCCCCAGCCCTCCTCTGGAGGCATACTGAGGAAGCTTCTTGTTTACCGCCGTAGCAAAGAGGCCCACTTCCGGTGTGCCCCAACACAGGAAAATCCACGAGAAGACCTCCACCTTCAACTCCAACTCGTAACTGACCATTGTCCGCCAGCTGAGGGCATCTGCTGTGACATTCAGCTGGCCCGGGATGTGCACTGCAAGCAACCAGACCCCATGAAGAACAGCCCACTCCCAAATCTGGATGCACAGGTCCACGGGGAGGGGGGGGGGGGGCACTTGGTTCCCCCTTGCTTGTTGATGTAATACACCGACACCACATTGTGTGTATGCGGACCACCTTGTTGGCAATGATCGGCCAGGAGCTCCAGATGATTTATGTGGAGGAGCTTGTCCTGAGGCAACCAAAGATCCAAGACCTGAAGAAGATCCAACGTCGCACCCCACCCTAGAAGGGAGGAGTCCGTCGTGACTGTTACCGTAGGGGCTGGGTACTGAAACCCCGCACCAACCGACAGGTTGCTGAGAGATGGCCACCACTCCAGGTCCACTCTCATGGAATCTGGAATCATCAATTTGGAGTCCAGATCCACAGCCTGATGCCAAGAACTCTGAAGAGCCATCTGAGTTCGCCTCATCTTGAGACGAGGAAGAGCCAACACGCACGAGGCCATGAGGCCCAGAAGCCTCTGGAACCACCAGGCCAACATGCTCTCCGACTGCGCAAACATCTGACATGTGGCTAACAGATCCGCCATTCTGTGCCCGGTCAGGAACACTCTGCAGTCGATCGTGTTCCAGCGAAAACCCAGGAAAATCAAGTCATGCAAGACCGTCATGGAAGATTTCCGCCAGTTCACCGACAGCCCAAGATGGAACAGGAGCTGTAGGAGAGACTAAAGATTGCATGCGGCTTTCAACAGGCAAGGGCTGCATAAGAGCCAGTCGTCCAAATCCGGATACACATGGATACCCTGCAGACGAAGATAGGCCACAATCACCGACATCCTCTTTGTGAAGACACGCAGCGCTGAGCTGAGGCCAAAAGGAAGCACTCGAAACTGGAAGTGCTCCTCTCCCAAAGACAAACAGATATCTCCTGTGTGGATTGCAAATCAGAATATGCATGTTCGCATCCTGAAGATCCACCACGCTGAGCCAATCGCCCATCTGCAAGGAAGACTGTATCTGGCTGGGCGTGATCATCTTGAATTTCTCTTGGGGTAGGAAAAGATTGAACTGGGAAATGTCTAGGATGGTGCGCAGGCCAGCCTGGTTGGGTTTGGGCACCGTAAACAGCTGGGAGTAGAAGCCCTTCCCTCGCTCCCCGAGGGAAACGGGTTCCACTGCTCTGAGGTTTAGCAGCTTCTGCACCTCGGCGTTCAGGGAGGGCGATCCCGACAGCTGAAAAGGAGGGTTGGAGGGTGGGGTAGGGGGTACGGGGTAAGCGGGAGACCGCCCGAGTGACTGACAAGACCCATCTGTCTTCGGTGATGGTCTGCCACGCCTCCCAATGAGACGCAATGCATCCTCCCACTGGTGTCTCGTGCGAGCACTGAGAACCCTCATTTTGTAGGTTTTTCGGTGGTGTTGCCACCTGAACCTGAGGAGGAGGCTGAAGAGCGGGAGAAAAACTGAGTCCATTGTTGCCTCTGGTGGTTATTCCCCAAAAGGGTAATCCACTCAGATTTCGGGTCAAGGAAGCCCCTGAAACCAGAGGAGGGCCGACTCTGCGACAACGGTATCTGAGTTTTAAAGGGAGTTTTAACTAGGACCGACAAGGACTTAGCCGTCTGAGTGCTATCCTTCGTCTTGGTCAGCTCTCTGTCCGTTGTAGAATGAAACAGCTCTTTACCGTCAAACGGAAGGTCCAACACCTTGTCCTGTACTTCCTTTGAAAATTTGGTGGCATGCAGCCACGCCTGTCGGGAGGTATCAACCCCCAGCATAAGGCCCCGAGCTGAGGGGTCTACGTGATGAGCCGCAGCCTCCAGATCATCCTGGGCCAAGACCCTGGTGTCTGATAATCCCGCCTTAAAATCCTCCAGCTTTTCGACCAGAATGAACTCCTCAAACTCCGACAGACCTTTCCACATCCGCATATTAGCCCCCGCTAACACTAGTTCGGCATTGGCCTGCCAGAGCTGCAAGACCGAGTTAGTGAAAATTTTCCTCCCAAGGGAGTCAAGAAGCTTGTCCTCCTTTCCCAGAACCTGAGTAGCCGTCGTGGAAGAGGATGCTGCAGGCCTGGACTGTAAGGTAGCCGCAGCCACCACCGTGGGGAGGGGGTGGACAAGACAAGACGACAAAGCCACCTCTTCCGAAGAATGCAGCCTCGCGCATCAATTTTCTTAATGACAAAAAGTCCAGAGTGTGGCTTTTCCCAAACCCTACAGACCTCGGCCAGAACGTCCTTCTGCAAGAACAGGCAGGTACACTCCAAAAGAGACAGGGTGAATGCCCCAGAAAGCATGCCCTCCTGCGGAGGGGGTGCCTTGGGCACTGGAACATCCAAGAAGCACATAATGTCCAGTACCCGGTCATGGAAAGCTCTAATAGAGCAGGGCAGATCCTAGTCGTCCCGATAGCCCTGCGCATCATCCGACAGGTCAGGATCCTGCTGAGCCATGTAGGGCACTACCTTGTCCACGGGGGACAATGGGGGCAAAGGACAAAGAGTCGGGGAAGGCACCGTAGGCAAGGGAGGCGCCGGTGGGACCACCGGAGGAACGGGTGGAACCGGAGGCGCGGGTGGACATATCTCCCTAAAGAGCCCTTTGAAATATTCCCTCATGGGGTCGGTACGCATAAGCGTCTGAAATTTGCCGAAAAAGGTGTCCTCCGGGCACTGTATTGGAACCGGAGGGGGCCTCTCATGAGGAGGATAATTCCAGGGATGTAACGGGGAAGGGTGCCACACCGGCCCATCACCCGACGTATCCACAAAAATAAAAGGTGCCGACCCCGCAGGCAACAAAACATTGTGCGGAAGGGGCATCCGAGCGTTCCAATCATAGACTGGCCGATAAGGATGCGCACAAGGAACCCTATGTTCACCCACAGAGCCAAGCCCTACACCTGAGGCCGATGGCATAGTTGTAGGGGGTGAAGCCCAAAATGGCCACCCTGGTCGTGGCAGGAACGGCCGCCATTTTATCACATATGGGGAACTGCGGCACAGGAGGAAGTGAGGCAGGGGTCTCCGTCGATGGATCAGGGGGTCTTAACTTTAGCCTCAACATAAGGAACCTCGGCAGAGGCCTGGAATGTTTCTGCAACATACCAATCGCCATTTAGCCTTCCAAGGAAGGACCTCGGCACTGCCGGTAAATATCCTTCTTTGCCCCCTCAACAGATCTGGCATCGCCACAAGAGTGGGAACGGTGAGAAACAACCTTCACCGATAAGGCTTCGTCAGGCCTCTCAGAAATGTTGGTAACCTTAGCCTCTGTACGAGGGACCTCGGACCCAGGTCCGGTAACAGCCTTACTAGCGCAGGCCTCCGAACATCCGTTCGGTAACACCAAGCCCCACCAAGGCCTCGGGGCGAACCCCGGTCTTATTTTTGAGGGAAGCCTATAGAGATGCCTCAGAGCAAGCTCCGGTACCCCACGACTCTGTAGAGCTGGGTCTACAAGCAGCCCCCACAGGAGGGGCCTCGGAACGTAGTCCGGTATCCAAATGCCCCTTACGGAAACCCTTGGAGAAAACTCTGGTACAATTGTTAGGCCCAACGGGCACCTCAGGGGAATCCCCAGTGATAAGAGCGATCAACGCCCCTCCCGGTTCAGGAAGGTGTCTCCCGACCAGGGTGCTCTGAAAAGTAAAGAAGTTACCGGGCGTTTCTTCTTTTCGTCAATAAACGCTTGAAAATGCAAAGGAGGAGTCCGTCGGAACACCTCCTCCCACCGCTCCAACCGACACTGAAGTGCCCGGACCGAAAGGTAATCACAGTAAAAACAGGAGTCCCAACGGTAATCCACACCCCCCCCACCCCCCTCGCGAAATTTCGGTGACACAAAGAATCTGGAAAGTCTAGTTTGAACGACATAGACCACTAGTACACGATCGCTAGCGAGAGCCAGAGGAAAATAAGGAAGAAAATTATGCGATGCAAATGCATCCAGTCCCGAACGAGCAGAGAAAAGGACTGATGGGCAATGCGCGGGCAGAGCCGAGATGGGCGGGGTTACGGCCGCGTGCCGGGCCCTGTACAAGAACGAGGGGAAGGACACATTTTTGACAAAAATAAATAATTTTTTGGGATGCTTTTTACAAAGTGCTCCGGTCCCGTCGCACAGGACGGAGAGATGTCCCATAAGTATGGAGGAAAGGGGAAAGTAACTAGGAGTATATTCAAATTCAGAGGGTGCTGTATATCTAGACGTGAACCTTCTCATATGTTCTTAAAGTACTTTCCTTAGGTTTTTGTCTCAGCTCATGGTGCACATACATGGGGCAATAGGCAGGCCTCAAACACACAATTCATTTGTATACATGAAGATAAACTTTCATGCTATTAACATTTTCTGATGAGGTTTCTTTCTTCCTTTAGTTTCCCTGTATGTGCCTCTGATTTGTATGCATTGTGTGTCTTCATATGTATTGTTTGTACTAGCAGAAGTGGGTCTTGAATTTTTAGCTAGTTAGTACGTTTCACATTACACACACAATCAGCCCTGACATCTTGTTACCAACATTATACACACAACCTCTTGTAGGGAATTTTCATCAAAATAATTTCACATGTGATGTCATCAGTGATGTCATCTTTGATGTCCTGGGTGTTAGTCTTTGCAGTGCACGGTGGTGGTGCTAGTTATGGTTGCTCAGCTTACCATAACTGGCAAATTGCTGAGGTTTTACCTGTAACCGTAGCATCCCTTTAATAAAGTTTTTTCATTGAATTTCATAGGTTTTTATTATTACAACGCAACAATAACATCCCTTTAACAGTTCCTTTAGGAACCACCTCTCACAGTTAAAAAATACAACAAAAATCTTATAGACTCCATCTACTTTACATTTCTCAGTAAAGTACATAGACTCAATACGTTTTTCAAACATTTTCATTAACATTTTGTGTTATGGTAATAATGTGGCATTCATCCCCCGTTTCAGGGACCAGAACAGGGGATAACGGCCCGGCAGCCCAAGTTATCGGCCCAAGCGAAGTGTGTCTGTGTGCGCCCTGATGCCTGCGGGCTTCAGCACGTTCTAAATAAATAACGAGGGCTCCGGACCATTATCCTGCAATGGGGGATAAAAGCCATTAGCACCCCGGGTTCCCAAAGCAGGAACCCGGGGGAGCTAAAAAAAAAAATAGATTTTTCTTCCTACAGCGGGAAGGGACGGCGTGCTCCATACAGAGCCCCTATTCCCATTCCATGGCAGCCTGTAGAAGGCGAAGACAGAACCCTATGACCATACTGCCACAAGCACATTTGTTTCCCCTTTCAAACCTATCCCACTTTCCAATAACTTTACCACCTAGCCGGTACCAGTTGGACATGGCCACTTTAACACCATTTTTCATCCCTCGCGGTCATTGCCAGTAGCCAGATTGTCCGGGTCATGACCTTATACCATGACCCGGACAATCTTGCCACTGCCCATGGCCACAGACTATACCTCAATCACACCAAAGGTATATTACTATTTTTTGTACCAACATTATGACACGTGTCAAAAAATAAAAAGGGCACATTTGCAAAACCATGCTTTAAGGTCCTTGCCAATGCTCCTTCCATGAGTTTGCTTGAAATTCACCCATGTTTTTATTTTTTCAAAAGTGTCAAAATGTATGTACATACATCAGTCATACAACTTAGCCACCACTTGACACAATCCATTCAGTCTTTACACAAACATTGAAGATTGGCTCTATAATCTTTCTGCAAATATTTGTCCACATTGTCAAACACCAACAAAGTTATAAGCCATCTACAAATGCTGAGACCCCCCCCCCACTCTAATTTAGCCCCATCTTGAGAAAATCCCACCAAACTTTGCAAAATTATTTTAAATCTAGATATAATGGTTTTTGTAAACTTCTTGTGAAAATTCGTCATGGCACCACATTTATAAGCCTTTAGAATATTTTGGGACCCTCCCCTAAATTTGTTCCCCCTTGACAAAACTACTCCATACATTCCAAAACCATTCAGAATCAGGTCTAGCATAAGATTCCAAAATGTAATGCAGTTTCTTTGAGTGGCGCCAAGCTTCTAAGCATAAGCCATCCAAGAACTGCTTTTCACCAACCCTGTAATGCAGAAATAGGCACAGATGCCCCAGAACATAAGTGTCCGCGAACATCACAGGACTGTCCCCAAACATCTGGACTGTTTGCGGACTTCGGGGATGAAAAACACCAGTTTTTTGGCTTCTTATGGCCATATCCCATCCCATCCCATCCCATCCTCATCACCCCTCACCTCCCCATAGATTGTTTGATAAGTTTGACAAGTGCAATGTTGTGTTTTTTATATGTTTTAACCGCGATGTCTGCGGTCACCGGTGGAAGTCCGTGAATCCAACATGGCGAACAGGGAAGTGGGTCCGCGGACCGAACCCAGATATCACTTTTTTTTAACCTACTTGTCGTTTTACAAAAAGAACTACTGGGCAGATTTACACCAAATGTACAAAAGCACACTTTCGGGACCAAGCCGTCGCATATTTGGCGAAAATCCATTCAGCGGTTTGGGCTGTAGACGCAAGCACATTTTTCTTTTTCCATTGCGTCTATGGAGAAAAAAAAAAAAAATCAATAAAATTACCCCCAAGCCGCCACCCCCCTCCCCCTTGGCTAAACCTCACCAAACTTGCCAAAACAATTCAGAGCGGACCATATACTTTTTTTTGCAAAGTTCAGAAAAGGAATCGTCGGAGGGGGGGTGGGAGAGAGGGGGAGGCGAAGTTAGTAGCCACCCAAAAAGTGCTCTTCGTATGAGTTGAGCAACTTAACCATAACTAAACAGTCGCTACCAGAAGCTGTGTAATAGATGGATAGATTAGGTTAAGCAGGTGACATTGCTAAGGGGGGGTCAGGTGAATGCTGCAGAAATAAATAAATAAATAAATAAACAACAGTATGAAGAAAACTAGTTCAAATGGCAGTGAGCCAACTCGGGCCTTTGACTTTGGAGAGGAAAATAAGTACCAGGCGAAGTGTTTATGGCTCACACAATGAACGTTGTAAATCCAATTACTTCTTGCCACTAACTGAAACTTCTTTTTGTTGTCTTTGATGATAGTTTTACATTACTATTTTATTTATTTAGTTGATTTAATCAAATTAATGATTTTTACAAACGAAATCGAAATCAAAACGAAGTGAAGAACAAAGAGTAAAGCTGAAGGCTGAAAGCTGAAAAGGAAAGGGAAACTGAAGTGAAACCGAAGTGAAACCGAAAAAAAAAAAAATGAATGTTGAGTAGAACTTAAGTTTTCAGAGAGATAGAATAAACTTCAGAGTCTGTGTAGTAGCGATAGTCCAGGTATTTCTTTCTCCGCTCATCAGACGTGTCCACCACATTTCTTCTTCCTTGGTATATGATGCAGAAAGGTGTGGTAGCAGAAATTTCTCACCTACGGCTCTGGTTCCTGGGCAATTTAAAAAGAGATGGCGTATGGTTTCTACGTGTCTCTCGTTTTTGCAAAAACGACACGTGTTCGAGTTACTTTGTCCTCTGAGTTTTAAGATCTCATTTGTCGGCAGTAGGTTCAGACGCGCTCTCAAGAACAAGTTTCTGGCAGCTTTATTTGGGAACTTGCTCAAGTAGTTCGGAACAATGTTTAGTTTGCTCTGACTGATTTTGCTTTAGATGCTTTGTTCAAGGTTTCAATCCAGTCGATCTCACTGATTTTCCTTTTTATTTTTAGCGAATTGCCGATGAGATCCTGCTCCGAAGCGTTAATTTCCACAAGCTTCTTTTTACGAGCCATTTCCCAAGATTTAAGCACAGAGGGGGAAGATGTCAATAGTTCCGTGCGTACGATAGCTAGCACATGAGGACAGTCCAAAAGCAATAACTTCCTATACAGTATCATCGATTTAATTTCCATGGTCCCTTCCAACGATAATAAACCAAGCTCTCTTCTGATCAAGGGGGCCGATGCTGACTTGGGGAGACCTAGAACAGTGCGCCAAAATAGACCCTCTAACTTCAGCCACAAGTTTGTAGGTGTGTGAGGGAGGGCTTCTGCTGCATAGGTGAGGGATGGCACCACCTTCATCTTGTAAAATTTAATCAAGGGTAACAGGGAAAAACCACCGAACTTGTTGTCCAATGCCCGGCCTTGTGCCGCTAGGTTTTTTACTTTGGTCATTAAGCAACTTTGGAGGGTTGCGTTTATACTCGAGCAGTCCAGTGCTACTCCCAAGTATGTGATATTTGCGACTTTTTCCAGTGCTACCCCATCCAGGTACCAGGCAAGTTTTTCCTTTGGTCGTTTGTGTTTTTCCATTATCAGGATCTTGGTTTTGGCTGTGTTTATAGTTAGATCATTCGTTTGAATATATGCCACCAGATGGTCAAGTTGACGCTGGAGACCAATAAGAGTCAAATCCATTAAGATTAGGTCATCAGCATAGAGTAGTCTCAATGTTTTCGACTTGCCCATAGTCGGTGGAAAGGAGCGGATCGTTTGCTCCGAGGCTTTGAAATCGCTGAGATAGGCAATGAAGAGTGACGGAGCAAGGGGGCAACCCTGTTTCACTCCGCGATCAACTGGGATTTCAGATGATAACAAACCAGCCTGAGTTAGTCTCACTCGCACCCTTGTTTCTTGATGTAATGCTTGAATCGGTTGGAGGAGTTCAGCCGGGCATTTCCAAAGACTCAGTTTTCTCCACAGGCGCTCACGGTTTACTTGATCGAAAGCTTGCGCCAGATCTATGAACGCTAGAAACACTCGTGGGCCTCCTCCCAACACCTTACTTTTAAGTGCGCTGAGAAACATGATGTTAGTGGTTGTACCGCTGTTTTTTGTAAATCCCGTTTGAAACGGGTCAGCGCATTCGGCCTCCCTGGCCCAAACCTGAAATTTTTGTAGTAATAGAGAACCAAACACCTTACCAACCATATCCAGAAGTGCGATAGGGCGGTAGTTTTTTGGATCTTCTTTCCAGCCCTTTTTGAATATCGGGACTATGATAGATGTTGTCCATGAAGACGGAATTTGCCTTGCCTGTTTGCAGCGTTTGAAGATTTCACTTATCAACACAGCCCACTGACTTGGATATTTCTTTAGGTCGAGGTTTGTTATTCCGTCCGGGCCGGGTGCTCGTGATGGTTTCAGTCTATGCAGGACTTTGAGAATCTCAGATTCACTGCTCAAATCTATCCATGGTGCTAGTTTTGTATTAAGTTCGAAGAGGCTTGACGATGCAGGCGCTTTGAACAGATTTGAATAGAATGTTATCCAAGTTATTTCCCCAATGGGGTTTGATGGTGAGATCTCGTGAGGCGACAAAGAAGATCTTAAGAGTGCCCAGAACTCTCGGGGGTGGTGGCCGCAAACAAGCTTCAACATGGCTTCGGCATCTTGTTGGTAAAAATTGCTACGGTGGTGCCTGAGCCATGATTTGTAAGATTTCTTTTCTTGATTCAAGGTTGCCCGATTTTCAGGTGAGGGACAAACACCGAATTTTCTTCTGGCTCGCCTTACTGATCTCCGTTTTAGGACCAGTTCTTTGCTGTATTGATGTCTAGCACAATCGTTATTTTGTCTGAGGCCAGCAAGTTTAGCTCTAAAAGGAACCAGAAGTGGTTGATAGTCTGGTAATTGCGGGTCACTCAGTAGTTTGTGCCTGTATCTTTAAGATCGAGGTTTCTGAGAGTCTTAGGCGATTTTGCTGGTTATTTAACTCCACTTGTGCTGGCGTAACTGAGTTCACAAGCCTTGTAGTCTTCCATTTCAATACAAGCAGGTTATGGTCGCTAGCCGAGGACCTACGTACCTCGAACGAAGTGGTCAACGCTGCCAAGAGCCTGCTTATGAAGATGTGGTCGAGGTCCGCTGAGGAGTTACCTCTTTCCCAGGTGGGCAGCCTCTCACCTCTGGGGAATAAATCCTCAGCACAGAGCAGATCACAAGATGACATCAACGACAACCAAGCCACGCCACGTTTGCTTCTTAAGGTCAAAAAAAGAGGAAGGTCACCGGCTGAGTCATGTGGTAACCAGGTGGCATTTAGATCTCTGCAGATGATTAGCAGGGCCTCAGGACACCTTACTCGTGCTTCATCGATTGAGTCCTCAATCAGTGCTATGAGGAGTGAGTCAGTCATAACCGTGGGATTCCAATAGACATTGAAGACGATTAAAGATTGTGTTTTGGGCTTTCCCTTTTTCACCTCGGCATCAATCCAAATAACTTCCGTGGCCAATAAGTGAGTTGTCACTCTGAGTGTTCTTTAAGTGTAGGCCGGATCCACAGCGAATTGCAGTTATAAGGCCTGATGACGGTCGGCCAAAAGGTCCTTTAACAGCTGGAGCAAATGTCAAATCGTATCCGTCTATGGAGGGGCGTTCTATCAACCAAGTTTCTTGCAAGCAGATATCTAAACACCCCAAGTTTAGGTCTCCTTGTTTCGTTAGATGCTGGAATCCACAAGTATTCCATGACCCCCAAAGAGAGATCTGGTTTACCAGTTAGTAGTGTAGAGGCAAGTGGTGCGGACAGACGCTCAACAAATTGCTATTTGTTCTTGTTTATCGTCAGTGCGTTGGGCAACCATGCCCATTGTTCCGCTGGTGGAACTTGTTGTTGAAGTTCATGAGTGCCGGTCTCTTTGCCCCCCGGTAATTGATGTATGGTCCTTACGATTCTCGACCTGGGTCCCCGAGGACATCTTCCTATACCCAAAGGATCCTTAAGGGCAATTCCGTCTATCTTTGTGGCCATTATGGGACACCGACTCTCCTCTTTGCCACTGGGGTTCAAAAGAGAAGACCGGGGAGAGGCATTCTGTAAAGCTGGCTCATTGTGTGTAGAAGTTGGTCTGGATCCTCTCTCCTCGCCAGGTCTGGAGTGCGATTGTAGTTTATTACTCCTCGTGGCTGCGATACGAGGTGTAATTGACTTAGTCGATTCTGATGGTTTCCTGGTTTACATTACTATTAAGTGTTCTACTACAGAACAGAAAGGCATGGGTCCAGCAACATCGAGGATGGCCACTGGTTGCTTAGGCCTCTACATCTTTTGGTCAGGAAAGGTGCAGGGCACTCATTTTCAAAAAGGCCTGTGTAGTGGGCACCAGCCAGGGGAGTGTGTGATATCATGGAGGCCTAGTGTAGAAAGTTAAGGCTTGCTTGTGTGCCCGTGTTCCAAAGAGTCAGTTGATGCTGAGAGTGACTGAGTGAAGATAGCCTGGGTGGTGGTGCCGGTTACCGGACACTGCCTACAAGAGTTGTACCTGTGACAAATCATACTTACCCTATACCTCCTGGCGACTTTGTGTCAATCATTGAATCCACAACAGACCTCTAGCATAGTGATCGCTCTTGAGGGAGTTCAACTGAAATACAGAATTCACGAGGTGAGAACTCAATTATGTATACTTTTAGTCCAATTAAATTGCATTATGCTTAGTTTGCCGGAGTTACCTCAGGGCTGTAAAAAAGGCATGTGTATGTTATGGGGTAGTGGGTATAGGGACGATAGTAGGAGATGGGGCATCCCCCGTTAATTAAAACTAAACCAAGAAAGCAACTACAAACAAGGTAATTTTGGCAAAGTAAATTACCATACAGAAATCTATTTTGATGAAACAACGTAGACTCCTCCATCATACGCTAGTCATCATCTCTGCAGTTCGACAAGGAGTACTGTACCCTCAGTTTTGCAAGACTAATAGCAATCCATTTACATCTCAGCATAGCCGTCTCAAACCAGAGACATGCAAGGAAACTTGGGGTGGCTCCCATTGTGACATAGACTGAGTGCTTTCTCCTTAGGAATCCAGGACCTCTCCCCGCAACACTGACGAGAGATGAGATGTTGCTTGGGTTCATGAAAGAACAAAAGGTACTCACCAGCAGGCATAGCAGGTGCTGTCAGATGAAGTCCTGAAAGGTCATCAGGAGTTGTAGACCTGAGGATTTGAATCCAGTGAGGTGGTATTACAAAATGGACCGAAACAAAACCATGCCTCAATAGACTCAGTCAGGCCACGTAAGGTTGGGATCCAAGCACTGCAGAACGAGCACATAGGAATAGGCCTTAAAGGGGGAAGTAGGGGGTGCACTGCTCAAAGTTAATTTGGCATAAGGGGGTAGGAGCTGGAATGAATCAGAGGACTGAGTGATATGAAAATCATTTTGGTTGTGGAATGGATAAGCGCAAGCTACTCTAAAGCACTCCGTCCCAAGTGAGTACAGTAAAGGCCAGACTAGGGGTGCAGGAGAGGGTGGAGGCCAGGAGTGTTACAACTCCTACAGTGGCACACATTTTGCGGTCGCTGTGCCGATCATGGTTCATCCGCCTGTATCCTCGATGGGAGAAAGTGGTCAGGGCAGAGACTGCGTTCAACACTGCTCCTAAATAATG
This sequence comes from Ambystoma mexicanum, assembly GCF_040938575.1. Classification (NCBI taxonomy): domain Eukaryota; kingdom Metazoa; phylum Chordata; class Amphibia; order Caudata; family Ambystomatidae; genus Ambystoma; species Ambystoma mexicanum. Next base: position 1,029,327,643 of record NC_090921.1, on the reverse strand, counting down.
GAAAATACGTTTTCCGTGTAAATAGCATACAGCCCATGGAGAATGTGGCAGCACCCTAAACTATTGTCACAGATCAAGATACAGGCTATGCATATGCCTAACAAAAACATGGAGTTTACTAGTTTTTTTGTTAGGTCATTTTTGCCAGGTACTGCCATGAACGGCATTGGCTAGAAAAGAAGTGAATTCTTTTGGGGACAGAAGAAAGCGCAAAGGTTTTCAGAAATGTTACTGTAATTCATTTAGAAGTTATAGTTGTTGTATATCACAGTTATGTATTCAATGAATGCATCACGTTCCACCTTTGCAAGCTTTTCGTGATGCGATGTACTCGCGAATATGGAACGTGATTTCAGTTGGACAGTGGGCTCGTTGAAATAAACTCACCTGAAAGATCCTGCGTGTCGGGTGTCCATTATTTTAACATTGGCTACGAGGATTTGTGTGGTCACAGCGAGCCCACCGCCTGTTCATGGCACTGGCGGCGTGAGGGGACCTGCAGGGCACACTTGGAGGGCTATCGGAGCCGTCCTATGAAGGAAACGGTCGTCCATCACACGAACGGAGAGGAGAGCCGCTCCACCAGCAGGTGTTGAAGCGGCCGAAGAGCCACAAGCCGCTCCACCCTGAGGTGTAGCAGCGGCCACCACAGTGCCTGCCTGCCCCCCCCCCCCCCTTGGTTCCCCGGTGCCCCTCTGCAAGTTGTGCTGCTCTGCACTCTGCTTACAGTACGTTGCAGCGGCTAGGAAGCACGTTTCTCCCATAGCGTAGTTCACCTAATAGAGGAGTAATGCGGAAACGAGTAAACACAGCCAGCACCTTACGTTATCTGAGAGAAGGGCACGTTGAAGGTGATTATATTAATTGTGAACTGAAAGAGCCCCAAATAAGGGAAAGCAGCCTTACTGGGAGCCACAGACAGCTGCAGATTAGAGGGCAGAGACAAAGTAAAGAAAAAGAAGGAGTAAATGGGACTCTTGCAAATAATAAAGTAAGTTGGAAAAGACCAGCAGACTCGAGAAGTAAATTCTGCTGTGAAACAATTGCCAGTTTTGTATACAGTTCTGTGACGAGCCTCCAACATGGCTGCTGCAAGCATGCCTCCGTCACCTCCCTTCATGTCAGAACCGAGTACCCCTAACATCAGATGGGACAGGTGGAAGAAACTGTATGATACTTACCTTGTGGCAATAGGAGGAGACAAGTGTGCACCGGTAAGGAAGGAAGCAATATTGCTGCATAACCTAGGCACAGAAGGACGCAGTATTTTTGATGGACTGTCTGAACCCACAGAAGTTGGACAAGGTGAGGAGGAACAGTCACAGTTGCCATCAGGAAACTAGAGATACATTTTGCACCAAAGAAAAACATCACATTTGAGAGACACAAGTTTTTCTCCGGGAATCAATAGACACTAGAACCAGTTGAAGCCCCTCAGTCAGTGAGTTTGGGCCCCTCACTGACTCTCTAATTTGCGACCAACTAGTGCGGTGCACCAACAATGATAGAATACAAGAAAACCTTATCAAAAGACTTGTCATTAGAGCAGGCAGTGGAAGTAGCAAGAGGCATAGAAGAAACTTCAAAGTATATGGCCGGCATGAAATCTGACAAAAACAGTAATGAGGTGGCGGCTGTGAGAAATGGCAAAAAATTCAGCATGGGGAAAAGCATAAATTGTTTTAAGTGTGGCAGCAACCGCCATGTGTCCTCGAACCCGTTTTGCCCCGCGCGCAATCCAAATTGCCTTAAATGCAAGAAAAAAAAGGACACGTCGCACGAGTTTGCAAGGAAAATGTGGCCATAGAAAACATTGAGAGAAATGTCAGATGCCCTGAACAAGAAGAGAACACTGCAGACCAACAAAGTGGACATGCCAAACACATCCTGGAAGTTAGCGATGTTGCTGGAGGAGAAAGAGGACCTGTAGACGTTTTCATGATCAATAACAGAGTTGTTACTATGAAAGTAGACAGTTGCTCCCCGTGGACCATAATGTTTATGGAAACCTTTAAAAATGTGTCAAGGTAGACGTGAGAGACTTGAGCGAAGCAGAAATAGAACCATATGCCTATGGTAATGATCTATTGGGGGAAGTATCCAGCAGTGATCAAGTTCAAAAGGGAGGAGTTACAACGCTGAAATCTATGTGACCAGAGAAGGCTCATCCTTGCTTGGTTGGAGTGAGCAGAAGAAGTTAGGAATAAAGATACAAGCTAATGCAGACTCTCCAATTACAATTGCTGAAGTACAGGACCAATGGGAGAAGGAGTTTCCCAAAGTGTTCACAGATGACCTTGGAAAATATAGAAGGATATGAACACCAGATTAAACTAAAGAAGAATGCGATTCCTAAAATATACAGTCAGGTTAGTTCCCCAGAACCTGAAGAACAAGGTAAAAGCAGAAATTGAGACTTTACTATAGAGAGGTGTAATTGAAAGGGTGGAAGGTTCAGAATGGCTATCACCAGTGGTAACAGCGGTCAAACCCAGTGGTGACATAAGACTTTGTGTGGATCTAAGAGAACTCAATAATATTAGTTGACCATCACCCTCTACCGAATATCAACGAAAAGTTGGCTACATGAAGTAAAGCAAGCGTCTTTTCTGGGATTGATCTATCCCAGGCTTGCCATCAAGTCCCTCTTTCTGAAGATAGCCACAGTCTTACCTCTTTCATCACATCTGAGGGAACATTAAAGTTCTGCAGAATGCCGTTCTGTTTAGCTTCGGCGGCTGGAGTATTTCAGAGGGTCATGGAAATGGTTGTGGAAGGGATTCATAATGTAGTGGGATTCATAATGTAGTGGTATTCCAAGATGATGTTCCGATATATGCAGATTCTAAGGTGGAGCATGATAAGTTACTCAGACCAGTACTCTCTAGGTTAGAAAAGGTAGGCTTGACGGTTAAAAGAAACAAATGCAGGATATCAGTGGATAAGGTGGAATATATTGGCCATGTAGTATCAGACCAAGGTATTAGTCCAAAGTTAAGTCTGGTAGAGGCTATAAAAAGTGCACCAGATCCTTCGGACAAGGACCAGGTGAGGTCATTTCTGGGATTCGCCGAATACTATCATAGATTTGTAAAAATCTTTGCAGCCATATCAACACCGATAAGGGCATTATTAAAAAAAGGAGCAAAGTTTCAATGGTCAACCCAGTGTGAAACACCATACAGAGAAATTAAAGACGGAATTACACATGCTCCTTCAACTGGAAAATTTAGTGATGAAGATCGCACAGTGTTGGTGGTTGATCCGAGTATTCCAAGTTTGGGTGCAACTCTGTTACAGTACAATTCAGAAAATGTAGAAAGAGTAATTGTCTTTGCCTCTAGAACGCTTAAAGGAGCGGAAGCAAATTACACTGTAGTTGAACGTGAAGCTATGGCTATGTTCTGGGCTATTGGTCATTTCAAGTACTTCTTGCAGGGAAGGAAGTTTTTAGTGCGCTCTGATCACAAACCTCTAGTACAATTATTTAACAGTGGGAGATGGGCATCTGGGTCTCCTATGATAAGTAGATGGGGTTTGGGGCTTCAAGCCTACAATTTTGATGTAGACTACCTGCCTGCAAAGAAAAACATGGTAGCAGTTTTTTTTTATCCAGGATGCCAGTAGACCAAGTAAAGGAATTAGATGTGAATAATGAAGATGAGAGCTATGTTATTGCTGAGTTGGTAAGTGTGCACCAAGAGGAATAGAACAGGGCTGAGGATAAGGATTTAGACCTAAAATTAATTAAACAATGGACCATCGATGGATGGCCGCAAAAGGAAACCCTAGATAGAAAATATGAGATATGGTGGGAAGTGAGAGATGAACTTAGTATAGTAAGTGGGAAGTTGAGGAGGGGTAATTGCATAGTACCCCCTGAAGGAGTACGTAGAGGTCTTATTGAACTAGCTCATCAGGGTCATTTAGCAGAAGGGGCAACCAAGAGAAGGATATGAAATTCCTATTGGTGGCCCAAGGTAGGCAAAATGGTGGATCACTGAGAAAAACTAATGCGTGCCAATTGAGTGACAAGTCCAAGTGTGTACGTGAAGTACCCCTTACTCCAAATAACATACCTTCCCAACCTTGGCAAAAGTTGGCAGTGGACATACTAGGACCAGTGGCAGGATTGGGGGATATGTTAGTTGATTTTCATTCAAAATGGATAGAATGGGATGTGTCTAGGGAAGTGACAGCCAGAGAATTAGTATCCTTTTTGGAGAAGGTGTTTCTAAGGGAAGGGTTTCCATCCGAATTGGTATCTGATAATGGGGTACAATTTGTATCACAATTTATGAAGTTCTTTTTAGAAAGCTATGGGATTAAACACATCAGAACTGAGTTATATCACCCAAGGGCGAATGGCTTAGTGGAGAGGATAAACAGACTGATAAAAGGAGGTATTCAGTTAGCTATGTGTTCACATCAAGACTGGAGCGAGATACTTAACCACATGATGTGGAGTTATGTTACCACACCACATTCTGTTACTAAAGGGTCACCTTTTGTTTCGCTAAAAGGCAGAGAACCTGGGACCAAACTGTCCGGGTTGGTTAGGACTGGCGGGGTCTGTTGTAGACAGAAAAGCTATCATGAATCTTACAAAGCAGGCTCAAGTTAACAATAAGGAGTATTTCGACAAGACAGAATGGAAAACTGAGATTGGGTCTTTGTTAAAAATCCCAGACACTCCCAGAAGTGTGTTGAAAGTAAATACATTCATTCCAAGAAGATTGTAGAGGTGCGGGGGAGTGTAGTAGTCCTGGAAGGTGGACAAGTATGGTCCCAAGGGAGGTTAGCTAAAACAAAAGAGGAGATCAATGTGGAAGGAGAGGACAACAAGGAAGGAAACGTTTAGAATGAGGAGAGTATTGTGGAACAGGAAGAAAATGATATCCCCACAGAAGGCGTTAATGATAGTAGACACAGGTATCCTGGTGCTTTGCATAAAGTGAGGAGGCCCATCCACAAACCGGGATGGTTAAATGATTTTGTAGTTGTGAAAAGTGGATTAAGCGGGTCTCTTTTCCTTTCGTCAAATTGGCCGTAGAGAGGGAGCTATGACAATGCATTACTTACCGTAAAAGCATTTCTGATGGTTGTATCCGCTTAGATTCTCATGCTGTGCATAGTCTGACATCCAGTGGTCACTGCAGATTATTGCATTTTGTTTTCAGTCGAAAAGGGTAGTCGACAAGGCGTGTCTGTAACACTATCTCTATAGTGACGTGCATTGTACCCACAATCTCTCAAGCGTCGAGGTCCCTCTGTTTGTATTTTTTCTGCCCTGAGGGAACCTATTAGACGCGAGTGAGTACAGAAAAGAGAGATAAAGGATGTCTATGTTCCTTCCATCCGAGCGAGTAGGAAGGGTGGGCGCATGGGAATCTAAGCAGATACAACCAACAGAAATGCTTTTACGTTAAGTAATGCATTGTCTTCTGATGTTTGTTAATCTGCTTAGAATCACATGCTGTGCATAGACTAGCGAGCAGTACCCGGAGTTGGAGGTGGGTTGTGAGAAGGAACAGTAGACAAAAGATGTCTTAATACTGCTTGTCCCACCTGGGAATCAGATCTAGAGTGGGCATCTAGACAGTGTTTTGTAAAGGTGTGTACAGAACTCCAGGTTGCCGCTTTGCAAATGGATTCAAGAGGGACATTTGCAATGAATGCTATGGAAGCCCCAGTGCCACAAGTAGAATTTGCTCTCGGCTTGAAGGGTAGTGCTCTCTTAGCAAGAGAGAAACAGAGTGATGCATTGGACAATCCATCTAGATACAGTGGATTTTGAAACTGCATCTCCTTCTCTTCCTGCTGCCACTGAGACAAAGAACTGATTAGTCTTTCTCAGAGGTCTAGTTCTTTCCATATAAAACATGACAGCTCTGCGCACATCTAGTGTATGCAGGCTCCTTCCTCCTAAATTTGACGGGTTTTGAAAGAACTATGGTAGTTCTATAGACTGGATGACATGGAATTTTGAAATACATTTTGGTGCAAACCTAGGATGTGTGCGAAGAAGCACCTTATCTTTGTAAACTGTTACAAAGAGGTCTAGTATAGAGAGCGCCTGTAGTTCACTCACTCTCCTAATGGAGGTGATAGCTATTAGGAAAGCAGTCTTAAGAGTGAGGTCCTTAAGGGATGCCTTATGCATGGGTTCAAAGGGTGAGCCCATAAGCCTGGTACCACGTTTAGGTCCCATCCGGAAGCTGGGTTGGCTATAGGAGGGTGTATCCTCTTTACTCCCTCCATGAAGGCTTTAATAACTGGGACTTTCCACCATGACACTGAGCTGAGAAAGGGTGTATGCCGAAAGTGCAGCTAGATGAACTTTAATAGAATTAAAAGACCAATCCGGAGTCTAATAAGTGAGTCAGGTAAAGAATAATATGTGTGGGAGAGCAGTCAAAGGGGTTGATGCTCTTATTTCTACACCAGATGACGAATCACTTCCATTTGCTAGAATAGCAGTAACAAGTGTTAGGTTTCCTAGCCTCGCTAAGAATCTCCATGCATCTTTGAGGGAGTTGTAAATGTCCAAATTCTATGACCTCAGGAGCCAGGCTGCTAAATTCAGGGTCTGTGGGCATGGGTGTAGCGTTCTGCCCTTGTCCTGTGACAGCATGTTGTACGGGCAGGGAAGTTTCACTGGAGGAGATAGAGACATCTCTATCAAGTGAGCAAACCATGGCTGCCGGGCCCACATAGAGGCCACTAGTATCATGGTGACTGGTTCCTGGTGCATCTTGTGCACTATCTTGTTGAGAAAGGGAGTCGGGGGGTGGGGGGCGTAAACAAATTTCCCTGACCACCTGACCATGTTATCCAGAGACCGTTCCCTTTGGACTGGTTCTGGGGGTACCTGGAGGCGTAATCTTGGCATTGGGAGTTCTCCATAGTTGCAAACAAATCTATTTCTGGGAATCCCGATTGTGTGAAAACGTCGAAGACGATGTCTTCTTGTAACCGCCATTCATACTCTGCGGGCAGAGGGAAGTCTCTGCTGAGTTCGTCTGCTAGCAGATTGAGTTCCCCTGGTACATGTTGTGACAACAGGACCATGTGTTTGAGAGCCCACTTCCAGATGTTCTGGGACAGCTTGGACAGTCCTGGAGAGTGAGTGCCCCCTTGCTTGTTCAGGTAGTACATGGCTGTGGTGCAGTCTGTGAGGACCATCACTGTCTTCCCTTGCAGGTGTGCCTGGAAAGCCCTCAGTGCTTTGAAGACTGCTATCAGTTCCAGCAAGTTTCTGTGTTTGGACGCTACACTCCGAGTCCAGACTCTGTGTGCAGTCTGATGGGATAGGTGAGCGCCCACCCCCCATCCTGTGAGGGATGCGTCTGTGGTTAGAGTAGCCTCCACTGCGGGAGTGGCGAATGGTTTCCATGTTACAAGGTTTTCCTTCGACCACCACCGTAGCGAGAAAATCAAGGCCTGCGAGACCACCACTAGATCATCCCATTGTCCGCTGGCCTGACACCACTGGCTGTTGAGCCACTCTTGCATTGGGCACAGACGCGCGTGAGGTACCAAATATATACATGACGCCATCATTCCTAGCAAATGCATTGCTTTGAGTAACGTCACCTCTCGACCAGCCACATATTGAGGGATCTGAAACAGCATATTTTGGACCTGCTCATTGGTGGGGAAGACGAGGCCGTCCTTTGTTCGAATTAGAGCCCCTAGGAATTGTTTGATCTGGCTGGGATCTAGGCTGGACTTCTCATCGACAGAGAAGCGCCGTTGGAACAAAAGGTCTACAGTCTTTTGGGTATTTGAGAAGCAGGTCTCGTAAGAATCCCCTGTTATGAGCCAATCGTCGAGGTAAGGGTATACTGGGATGGACAACCTGCGCAGGTGGGCCGCTGCCACTGCCAGTACTTTTGTGAATACCCTCGGCGCTGACGCTATGCCGAAGGGTAGCACTCTGATCTGGTAGAGTTTGCCCTCCATCATGAACCTGAGGTATTTTCTGTGCGCTGGCAACATTAAAATATGAAAGTATGCATCTTTCATGTCCAGTGTTGTCATGTAATCTCCCTGAGAAAGTAGGGGGATTACTCCCTGTAGGGTCACCATGCGAAATCTTTGAGGTTTGACAAATTTGTTTGCTGGGTGCAGATCTAGTACAGGGCGCATGGTTAAGTCCTTTTTGGGGTACAAGGAAGTACACTGAATAAATACCTTCCGTTACCTGTGAGAGGCACGACCTCTATTGCTCCCTTTAGTAGCAGCAGTTCCACTTCTTGAAGAAGAATGGTGAGGTGCTCCGGTGATTAGCGTCATCCCCTTGGGGGTCTGTACTGGGGGACCGACTGAATTCTATGCAGTAACCGCGGGCTACGGTTGACAATACCCAGCGGTCTGATGTTATTCCGTCCCATGCTGGTAGGAAAGATGTTAACCGGCCCCCGACCGGCGATGCATGGGAGGGGTCGCGAACCTTCAGGTCATTTGGTGTTGGTAGCCGGGGATCCTCTGGGAGTGGGGCCCCAACCTCTACCCTTGCCACAGCGCCGTCCTCTTTGCGTGTACTGGCCACTGGTTCCCTGAGTAGAGGACCAGTTGCCTGCAGTGTACTGCTGTTGCCGTTGGCTTCGAAAAAAAATAATTTGTTGCTGAATCCTCGCTTATTGGGAGGCCTTGAGATTTGGTCTAAAGTCTTGAGGGTGTCAAAATCCTTCTTCGCAGTCTCCAGTGCGTCGTCCACTGCTTTCCCAAAGAGGTTAGAATCCTCTATTGGTTTATTAATGAGTGACGCCTGGGTTTCTGGCTTAAACCTGGAATTGCAGAGCCAGACATGACGCTTCAGAAGTATTCCCTGGACTAAAGAACGGCCAGCCGTTTCTGCAGCATCAAGAGTGTTTTTAATGATGCTCTGGCTAATCAGAGTTCCTTCTGTTACTGTGGTCAATAAGCGAGTTCTTAAGGGCTCAGGGACTTCCGAGGTCCTGCCGTAATTTGCCCCATTGGGCATCAGCATAACTTGCCAGTAGGGTATTATTGACAATTCTGGTTGAAAAAGCTGCCGAGGCTATAATTCTTTTACCCAGGCCTAGAGTTTCTTTCCTACTTTGTCTGGGGGTGCTTCGCTGGTTGACAGCGGAACCCCTGCTCTTTTCCTTGTGGTAGTTACCACCAAGGGGTTTGGAATTGAGTGACCCCCAATATATAATGGGTCTGAATGAGAGGGAGTAAACAGTTTCTTCAATTCTGGGATTGACCCCTCTGACCAGTGCCGGTGTAGACAGCGAGGAGTGATTGGTCTCTTAACTGAGGCGAGGAGGGGCATGGTTTGGCTAGTGGGAGGTTTTTGTTTAATGATTCTTTCTACAAAATCAGTATCGGGAGTAATCTCACCAGTTTCAATCTCAAAATGCGCTGCTGCCTTCCGCAGTAGCGCGTTGAAGGTGGGTTGATCATCTATTGGTGAAGGATTCCTGACCGGTGTGGTCCGAGGAGAGGGAAGGTTTATGATCTCAGGGTCTGTAGACTGTTGGCGACTGCCAAGGCTGTGAGCCAACTTCATCTGGGTCTTCCTCAAAGCCCTTCCCCCCCCCCCCCCCACCTATGTCAAGGTTTCCCTCAAAACCTTGTTCTTCGAGGTTCTGTTGGTCTTCATTATCCAAGAATTCTTTGTCCTCTTGGAAGCGAGGGTCTTCTTCAATGAGGTCATAGGTATTAGATTCCTCTTGGAGGGGGTTAAGTAGCCTGGGGTATTTAGACCTGGGGTCCTCATGCAGTACCTCTCTTGGCCTCTTGGGAGTTTTTTGCATAAATTTATCCAGTTTCTCCATACATGATTGGAATCTCTCAAGAGTCCAATGTGGTAACCCAGAACGGTCTGGAGACGAAAAATGAGGCTGTTCTGCCTGTAGCCATTTTGATCTATCCCATAACGTCGAGGATAAAGTCCCTTCGCCTTCTGAGAAACCTTCTCGTAGGCTAGGGCCTTCTTTCGACGCTGGGAGCAGTCCCTGCCTCCCTTTGGCATTTTTGGCGTTTCCCTGGCCTTGTGAGCGGTTTTCGGCGTATCACTCGCTGTCCGTTTCTGGCCGTCCGTGGAAACTATACACGCCAAGCTCTCGACGATTAGTTTCTCTGTCGAGGGTGTGTCTGGTGTCGTGCTGGGCAGTGCCGAGTCTCTTTCGGCGACGATAGCACTCTTACGAGGCGTGTCGCCTGGTATCTTGGTGGTAGCGCTCTTGTCTGCAGGTAGCCCAGTCACTAGTTGCGGTTGCGGGGAGGGCTTTTGACCCTTACGGTCGGTGGAGGACACCAGTGGTTCCGGCGTCTCCGTGGGCACTATGGCTTTCTTCGTCTTCGACAAAGAAGTGCCGTGGGTTGTGTGTTTATGCCTGCTGTGTTCGTCAGCATCGCCGGGGTGTTCATCCCCATAAGTAGGGCATAAGCCGAACTTGTCGGGGCCGGGGACAGACACCGAGGAGCGGGTATGCTCCCTAGCGAGGTCTATGACTTCTGAAACAGAGGTCGGTTATCACTATGCTCATCACACTCTGCAGCGGCGGGTGAGGAATCATCTCTAGACATAGCGTAGGCTGCCCACCTCTTGACCCTGCGGTCCTTTAAAGTTTTCGGGTGAAGTAGTTTACAGGCCGCACAGCCTTCCTTGTTGCGGTCGAGGGGTAAGCAACGGTTACACCGCTTGTGCTAATCTTTCCATGTAAATTTGCCCTTACAACGTGGGAAAAATCTAAACAAAGTCCTCTCCATAACTGAGGATATAGATACGAGTGATAACGACCCCGAAGGAAAGGGGGGGGGGACAAAGGCATTCTCAGAAATAGAAGAAATGTCCCACGACCCCACTCTCCCTACTGTCTTAGGCCGGCGAGGCCAGGCAACGTGTTCGGCAGCGCCGAAGGATCTCCTCCGTCTAGGTCACCGCCGTCGAAGTTCTTACTCAGCGGTGAAACAGCTTCGACGTCGAAGGAGGGATCTATGTAATGTATTTAATAATAGCTAACGACCAAAGGGTCGAGTAAATGTTTTTGCAATTTCACTCGAGGAGCTCTGCGTTAAGGCGACCAATATCTGGGCGGAAAAAAACAATCTGAGGGACCTCGACGCGTGAGGGATTGTGGGATTGTGGGTACAATGCACGTCACTATAGGGATAGTGTTACAGACACGCCTTGTCAACGTCCCCTTTTCGACTATGAAAACAAAATGCAATACTCCGCAGTGACCACTGGATGTCGGACTATGCACAGCATGTGATCCTAAGCATATTAACATCAGAAGTAATGATCCAAGTATAATTCCTTTAGAAGTGATTGTAATATAGTTGTTGTATATCACAGTTATGTATTCAATGAATGCATCACGTTCCACCTTCGCAAGCTCTTCGTGATATGATGTACATGCGAATATGGAACGTGACGATTTGTTTTATTTCAGTTGGAAGGTGGGCTTGTTGAAATAAACTCACCTGAAAGATCCTGCGTGTTGGGTGTCCATTATTTTAACAGTTACCATGAGTGGTTTCTCCAATCTTTCCACAGCCAGTTTTGGAAATGATCTATCTAAACATGGCAGAAACGGCAGCGATTTCCACAAGTACATCCACTTGTACATGGTACAGACTGGATGCTGCTCAAATGGGATTGCACAATATTTAGCACAGAGCTACTTGCGTTGAAACTAGCTTGTAATCAAACGTGACAGGAACTGAAGACACTAAGCATCTGGCTGGATAGAACTAATATCACTGAAAAGTTTCATATTAATGGACTGTTAAGCGTCTCAATCAAAAACAGGCGAGTTGCAGGTGTGTCACTATAATGGGTCATCTGCGAAAAAGGAATGTGTTTCCCTTGTCACAAGGCAAACAAGGGTAGCAACTTAAAATCCATTAACAATAATTTCGCTGGTAACATACGAGTCAAAGTAAGAATTCGATTGTATGCTCAAGCAAACTTGGCACTGTAACTAGTGAAATCCCGGCCATGTTTATGTTAGAAGCTAGAAGCATTTCACATTCAGGATACATCTCGGTACACGCGAGTGCTGGGGGGGGGCGGTGGAATAGGTCAATGCGGACTAAAGAAACGCAGCCGGGGATTCTGCAATGGAGGCATGACTGTTAGAGAGTCACCCGGGGTAGATAGAGACTCGATCTGCAAGCCTATTAGTTTGGCAAAGAAACGTAAGCCAACCAGCTGTGAGTGTGTGTCCACTCAATGAAAGTTCAGTAGGCCATTCCAATCGCCAACAATTTGCAATCCGTCACTACAAACCAAATAAAGTTTGCGGGCATGTCCAAGAAGTACACATTAGCCAGAATCCAGTTCACATCTTTTTTTAATGAATACAGAAGGTACATTTACAAATGTGGATACACAAAATAAATAATTCTATACAAACTAATTCATACATTTTAATGCGTTATCAAAATATTGGTCTACTAAAGTCTCTGCAGTACAAATAACAGTGATCCAAATAGAAAAAGTAAAATCACAGCTGTGGATTCTTTTCATAAAACAAAACTATCTTCATATTTTTTAAGGCAACTATTTACACAGATGTCCAAAGTGACATACAATTGGACTATGCAACACAAGAGAAAGGTTACTGCCCAGGTTGAAGGAAAATAGAAATGGGTGTGCAAGTGAATTCACCACAACCTTGTAAGACAAGAGGAAGAATTAACACAGGAATGAGCAGAACAGTGATAAACCAATGTCATTTCTGTGCACCGAGGAGCACCTCCGACGAGTTCCCAGGCATTAGCACTATACCCACATGGGCTCTATAACGTGCACGTGTTCTACTCACAATTGTGGCATTGCCACTTTTTAGGAATGCACTCCGAGGTTGTGGAAAGCAAACACTTTCCTCTTCAAAGATGGTGAAATCCTTTGTTCAATGAGCAGAGAGGAAGGTTTCCAAGCTTGTCTGCTAATGCAGGTCATAGAACACCAACAGCCACTTGGTATGTGTATAGCACATGCAACCTAATTATCACATGAAGGCAGAACCGTGCACCAATCACTAGCACGTGGGAGCTGCTTGCCTGAACCCGAAGTAGATGCAACTCTTGAATAATGTGCAACAAAGATGGCAAATGGAGACGATCAGATTTGTTACAATATCACAACCAGTCTCAAAGTCACATTCACACCCAGGGAAGAGCCATTGGCCAATCAGATGGCTGGGAAAGCAGGCGAGAATTTACATTCACTGTTCCTTTGAAATACAAGAAAGGTGCTTGCCTTTCCTCCTTGTATTTGAACCTGAAAAATATTGCATTCAATGTTTATGTGCAATATTAACTGCTCAGTTGGACCAGAGGAGGTGGAAGGGGGATCATTATGCATGGAGCCGGTGGGCAAGTCATCTACCATAGTCCAGCAGCAGCATTAATGATATTAGTGGTCATCAAGTCAATCGTATACTTTGAAGCAAGGACAGCCAAGCAAAGGCGGGTAGGAACCACTGGAATATACATGAAAGACCGTCCATGGTGGTTGCAGAAAGACAGCAGAAGTATATTCTCTGTAACACTCCAAGTCCCACCCATTAATGACACAAACCTGCATAACAACGTGCAAAGATTCAGAAGTCCATTTGAAATAGGACCAATCCACGCCCAAATGTCCAACGACTCCAAGATGGAAAATAAGTGCTGAGATCAATTTCTTCACGAAGGAAAAAGCCTTCAGCGCAATGTTGACTGATCGACTCATTGTTACTTTTAGGCACAGCATGTCAGAGAACCTAATTTGCATTTAAGACACAGGAGGCAGAGAAAAATAAAGTGCAGCGCTAACAATGGATATTTAAATCTTCAACTCTAATAGGGCACCTTAAGAGCTAGGGGACACATCCTCCCAATCACAATGATGGTTGCATCAGACAGCCTATCTGGTAACAAACATTAAGGGATTAAGGGAGAACACATTGCCACCATTATTATCAATAATCATTGCTTATGTTTTCATCACTGACATTGCACTGTCATCACCAACATTGTGAGAGAAGGGTGCAATGCACCCGATAATACTGAATGACGACAGCCTGAATGGGTTACTCTGGAAGTGCAGTTTAGGTTAACCAACAGCTTCAATAGCGGAACATCCAGAGCCCTCTATGCAGCTATTTGGAAGTGGAAATACTCCGAATTAGTTTAAAAAGCACGAGGCCAAGGGAGGTACAGAAATCCCTTTCAAACCTACCCTGACCACTTGCATTGCTTTCAAACATTGCCAGTTAGTGGAATAACCCGAAGTACCATTGGGGTCCATAGATCAGAGCAGGCAATGTGATCACCCATCTTACTGCAGCGGAAGCATATTCTCCTTTACACCGTTCCACCCCTTATTTTTTTTTAACTGTTGGGTACCAATGACGAAGTCATGACAAGCAGCAGGTGGCAACACCGGTGAGGTATCAAATTAATTAGCAAAGACTGACTTGCAAAACTAGAAATGTGCTTACCATATGCCAATCAAAGAAGTATGCATAATAAACGCACTAGTAAATTTGGTACTCGGCTACAAGTTACTTCTTACACAAGGTATAAACACATTCACCTAAAGATCAGTATCACAAATATATCATGATCTTTCAATCTATCTGCATCACCCACGTCCTTTGAATGCCTCACCCACGAGTTACCCAACAACCGCTGATCAACAGGATGACCATTAAGGTGGTATCTGAACTGGGCTGCAGCTAGGAGAACACCACTATGGGTCATAATTTTAAACAAAGAAGGAGTATGAAGACAATTCTTTGGGGGCTATTTGTATGCCAGATCCCACTATTCACCATGCGTGGAAAGATTACACCGCTGGGAAGAAAGAGCCGCTAGGATGTCTAGCCTGAAGAAGGTTAACAGGTATGCATTACTTTTTATCCTAAGCATGCATCTACCCTGAACCTGGAAACATGAAAAAGCTGGGGTAGCCCAATTGTCTATCCTGCAAAGTAGCTCAATGGGCAAATGCCTCTGGAAAGCTAGCCACACTGCCATGGGTCTAACAGAGTAAGCACAATCCTACCCAAAAACAACAGATGCCTTGAAGGAATGTCTGCCCAGGGCATTCCTGACTCCCTACACGACAGAATGCAGATTTTCTGAAGTCCATGGCATCACCAAAATACTGTATAAGAGAGCTTCTGATGTGCGAGCTATGAAGTGTCTACTCTGCCACAGAGGTGCAGCATATAAAACAAGGCTGAGCGTATATGGTCTGTTGAAACGTTGCCTTTGACAAAATGTGCAAACATGGTTTTTTCAATATATTGGAAGCACCTTGGGTAAGGTAGATGCATTCTTAAGTATATATTACTTTCTTTTGCACTGAAAACTCAAAGCATACTACCAGAAAAACATAGAAAAAGCTGTGCAAGAACATTGTGAAGATGAACAGAATGTGTGCCCCAAATGCCTAAAGGGCATGTGGCTGAGAGGGCTTGCAGTGCGCCATGTGAACTGGTGCAGGGAAGACAACCACTTTTGTTGCTATCCACTTGGCCAACTGTCATCCGATGCTACTGACTCCAAGGGAGTGTCACTATAGAAAGAAGACTGACATCTCGTTAAGGAGCGAGTTTCCCCAACAGGGCAAAAAGAGTTACTGGTTTGCCAAAATGGACCGGACTGCTTCAATGCGCAACAGAAAAAGCTTAAGTGGAGCATTCCAGTAGCGCCCTATTGAGTTTCAATAATTTCAAAAGGATCAATGTATTAACAGAGTCATAACCTCTTGAAAGTCCAATATGTGTGTAAAGGTTTAGATGGGATGATGTGTGCAGCACATGCTGCCTCAATTCAATGCCCACTGGCATGGGTGGCTGGATTGCTGTGTGCCACGTCTGTTCCGTCGCGTTCTGAAAGTAGTGCTTCCTCATGAATGCAGCTTTGATGCTATACAAGAAACCGATGCAGAATTATGTAACGTTCACTGTAGAACAATTGCTATTCATAGCGAGAGAAAGCTCGGCCTTTAACAATTCCCTGATCACTTGGTGACTGTAGAGTGTTGTACATCTAAATCCCACAATGATATTTAGTTTTACAGGACATACATTATAGACGCCAACACTAGAGGGTGCCCATTTCCTGCCAAGACTGGAGTTTCACATTAGGAGTTAATCTAGAACATGCTTAGACCTACCCTCCCGCTTTAAACCATCTACGTGAAACGCTCAGACTTGAAAATAAACTTATAATGGATGTGTGCATTTGATAACGCAAGAGTCCCGGGGTCTGCAACATGCAGCACTCCAGATGTTATGGATGAGGACCCCCAGGATCACTTGGGGTTGACTATGCTGGCTAGGGCTGATGGGAGTTTGTCCAAAACATCTGGGAGTGCCAAAGTTTGCAGACCCACCAGAAAACCACCATGGTGGTACAGTGCGAACTAATATTGCTATTGTCGGTTAATCTGTCCCTTCATGATCATGTGGATGCACTCATTTAGCATCCAGAAACCCACTCTCACCCAGGGCTTCACTCCACACCACCCTCCCGCCCCACCCCGTAGACGTGAATTCTGGCAGCTAGCGTTTTAGTTATGATATGAATTTACATAAACATTTCTCCGGAAATATTGAACGTCTTGTCATTAAGCGTGGGTGTAGTGGTAGGGGCGACTAGTAGAAGAATACACCATCGCAAAAAATGTTTGAAGGAACTAAATGAAAGATAAAGGGCAGAGACAGTCCCACATTTGCCCTGCAGATGTCCCCATTGGCTTTCTCCCACTCTCACAACTCATTTCACTTCACCGATCGTCTCGGATGGAAAGAGTTTCTCCCAGGCGCCTATTTAAACGAGATCTGGTTTTGAGTCGTTTCTTGTACTAGTGAAGCTGCTGTAACAAGTAAGTAGATCTACTCTCCAGCAGGCCCTTCATCAAAATATGTTCATGCATGTAACTGCAAGACATAGATGAAGATTCACCTGTGGCTTCAGAAGGGTCCTGCAACTCGTCCACACATGAGCGAGCAAAAGTGGGAGGGAGCACAGAGAATGGGAAGAAGGTTAATTTTTTTTTTTTCACAAAACAAACGTCTATGTGGCTGCTGAGCTCGTATGAAGCAGCTCAGTCCTCTCACACATTCCATGTCGCTCCAATGCGAGTACGTTCTGCTGTACCAAGTGCAAGATCTGTTCAATGGTTTACGGATTCAGCCTTCAAGCGGCCAGAATCAGATCATACATGCAGTCTAGTATTACAACAAACCCCCTCCAAGCAGCAGGCTTTTTAACTTATTATTAAGTCAGTAAATACTCAAACGAGTACAATGAGGTGTCCTCTTTTTTTTACAAGGGGCTTGATGGGAGAAGGCGCCAGTCCAAGAAGACATTCTGAAAGCTGTAGAAAGTGATATCAACTTTTGACACAGAATGATGGGTTTGCAATTGTATTGTTGGTTAACTAGCTAAACTTTGAGTTGGTTCAGATTGAATAGGCATAGGAGCAGTTCCCAGCTGTCATTATTTCTTGCACTAGTACATTCCATGCAACGTCTTTAAGTCCCACATGAGGTAGTTCATGTGAGATGAAAATTATGCCATTATGGCACTCGCCAAATGGAAAATAAAACATTGGTAAAACTTGAGTAGCCCAACTACCAAGAGCCTCAAACACTCAAAGTTAAGAAAGATGGACGCAAACAGGTCCTATAGTAATCTGTAGCCAAACGGCAGGTGCTTACTGATGGCACCTTACTACTCCCGTCCCATCACACTGAAGATGATGGTGGCAAGGGCTACTGGGCTAAGTTGCATTGAGATGAGGGTCTTCAGCATGGATTTGCAAAGTGTAAAGACTAGACCAGACAATTTTTTTAGTGTGAACATCAGAAGCTAATCTTTGAGGCAGGCCAATGTGAAGTCCATTGGTACCATTCTCTCATAGTTTGATAATGGAGGGGATGCTTTCAGGCGAGACCTGTGACAAATCCAAAATGTGACCGGGAGGCAAACACCTACGCCTAGGTCAAGGATCCATCATTTTTAGAAAGAATCACAATAGACGCAGGAACCAATTATCCCACATAATGGAGCAAGTAGGTCCGACATTGCCCTGTGGCATTACAAAAAGGTCTAGAGAAGAGCACGCGCACTGCTGCAGTACTGGCACGCAGAAGCTAAATGTACCTAGGGATGCCCTGCACAGGACACACTGTTTGCCTCATACCCAGACAGGTCAATGTAATGTGTGATGAACAGACCTGGAATAAGACACTAAAGTCAGAGAGCCTGCTAGAAACCACACTGTCTTGAGGATATAGCAATGTGGCAGACCGTGGTTGCTCTGAACTGACCCAGCCAACTAGCAGTAGGCAATATGCAAAGGTAGATTGCTATCCACCATGATTGGCCACCAACACTTTCCCTTATCACCAGAGGTGTGCAAATAAATAGCCAACCCAGAACTAAGAAGAAATGCAGGGGGATAGAAGGGGCTATATGAGCTAAAAGTAGCCCCTCTGAGGCTGTAGGGCAATACCAAGAAGAGTGGTGAATAAGAGGTTAATAACAAATACATAAGTAAATAAAGCCTTGGAATGATGTAGCAGGAGGAGGAAATGCAGCCAAGTCACTTCCCAAAGGCAGGAGCCCATAAAGCCAAGGAGAAACTGCAGAACAGCACAAAAAAAAAATAGGTTTAAAAAGAAAACTGCGATTGGGCCCGGCCCAATGGCACGCAGACATACAGTAAATAAAGATGGACTAAAGGAAACGAGGAGGGCGATAGTCACACAGCCCATGCATGAAAGGAGCTGAAAAGGTTGTACGCATACGGAAGGAAGCGCTGGCACTGTAGGCGAATAGTAAACAGGCTCTGGAACACAGGAAAAGTCCAAAAACAGCAAAGAAGGGGGGCGCTTCCGAAACAACAACTTGTTAGCCAATTTTGAGTTACGTTTTGGGCACCTAGATTTCCACTTATGTGAAGGAGACATTGGCACGTTTCGGGCACTAGGCATGTGTGGAATGGCGTTACATGCTGCTGTGCCCCATTACTGAGATCTGGAATGCTACACTTCTTGAACACGAGCTGTAGATTGAGACTCCAGTCCTGCAGGCACCATGGACCCACTTTTGGGTATGGATGGGGTGGCGCCTCGTATCCCTCACAAGGAAGGTGTGTGGCATAGATGATGGTATTGATGGTTTCAAACATAGGATACTAGAGTGATTGGATATTAAAGGGCAGCCGGCCTGAACATAAATGTTGCATAGAAACAGTAATGGAGTGTTTATGAAAGAACCCATGTCTTTCGTTATCGTAGCCGAGCAGATGCTTTACTAAACGTGGGTGCGAGATCACCAACTATCCGGAGGCAGGGTTCCGCAATCTGAGAAATGAATGGCAAACATTAGGGTTGCAAAAAGCCAACCTCCATCTCAGTCAGATCGAGCAGTAGTGCATTACGACAACCTGGCATCAACCCAAGCACACAGAACAAAGCATGGCATGGGAAGCAGTGAATGCTTAATGCAAGCAGCCTCTGGGTACAGTATCAAGCTCATCAAGAGAAGCAGATTTTCAAGCTCTGAAAGATGGCTCACACTGCATTTCTACTGTGATGCGAAAAAATATTAAAGTGACTGTAGATAACAGGCAGCCATAAGCTTCGTCGTCCTCTCTTACGTGCTCGGGTAAGCCTCTGGGTAGACAGTGAGATGTGCGAAGAACGTTAGTCTCCCACCTCCCTTCACAACATCTATTGATTTTAGAGTTCTGACTCAGAACTTAACAGAAACGAGCAGCCGCCAACGCCACAAATGGCTCTCCAGGCGCCTTCAATCTCTAAACGAGGAGTCCATCAGTTGTGACGTCTCAAAGGCACTTTTCCGCCCCTGCACCTTTGTATAAATCAATTGCATAATACAAACTGCTTAGGTTCTATTCCTCAAACACAATTCAAAGCGTTATTAGTAATCGGGTGAAGCAATTTCAAGTTTTTCAGTTGGGTTTTGGTAGCGGCAATTAGTGTGAAAAACGGACTGCGTAAAATAAAACATTTTGAGGATTGCCAGACTAACTTTGTAGCTCTTACGACAAGGCCTGTGCACATAGCTGCTCAGAGACTGCATGGGTGAGCTGTTTGGGGACCAGTAATGTCGTGCACAGCTCTGTAGAGCCAGACAGCTATTTAGTGCCTGGATTAAAATGCTTTATGTTAAGATTGCAGAAAATCAGACTGATCTAGGGCCCACAATGAAATCTTAAGTGCTACCTTTATTGTCCATCACCACTCATCTCATCAAAACGATGTGGGTTTTAAAGAGTTGCGGAGCAAGGGCGCCTATCAGACAAACTGCAATGTTAAAGTTTGGCAGTTACTTCTCAAAGACATTTTTGAGAAGCAGGCCCCAACGTTACAATCTTGCCAGTCTCTGCATGCTCCCATACGTTAAGTTACGTTATTGTGACTTGTACTGCACACCGTTGACATTTTTCATGGTCTGCAGGCGCTCTGGCGGATCTGAAAAGGAAGGTGGGATGGAAGGGCTTAGTGGGATTGAAAGAGAAAAGCGCAAGAGCTTTGATGTGCTGTTGGTAGCTTCATTTTGGATATAAAACGGTCACTGTGTGCTGGTTTGTTTTTAGTTGGAAGTCGCTTTGTGGTGTAGGAGTGTGTGTGGAGATGTGTGTGCGTGTGGCTGGCTAAGTTGGTTTGGTGTTGCTGGATGTGTGCGGTTTGTGGTGGTTTTACGTTTCGCTGCCATACAGATACAGTGTTTATTGTTCTGTGTTTTAGGGTGGTTAAGCAGGATATTGGAAAGTGGTTAGTCGTTTTCGATCTCAGTTCCAGCAGGCCCTTTTTGCTATTCCACTAAGTGAATAACTGTTAGATCTTGACACATTTAAACCACACACCCCTTCGCAAACAGCAACAGCCAGAGGTCATTTGCCTGGCATATAAGAAAGGACGATATTGCAGCTCTTCGTCTTTCCTCCAACACTGAGCTAGATCGCTTGGAGGCTGCTTCCATGTGCAAGTCAATACATTCCGGTCTAGGTAATCTGAACGCTGTTCCTACAACTGCCAAGAGGGAGGAAACAACAGTTTAACAATTGCAGAAAATTGACAATCACTTCTCTTGCTCCATCCCTGGAGAGGGACGAGTGGTTAGCAAGGCCGAGTCATGCAGCCGCAATCAAAAGCTCGGGCTTGGATCCAGGCACGAACACGAAAAGATTTGGAGATTTCAGATAAATAATTATGGGCAGAGGAGCAACTCTTTCCTTGACCGAAGGGTGAAAATCGACATGCTTGTGCATGCAGCACCGAACATTGTAGAGCTTTTGTGCACCCAGAGCATTGCAGAAAAGATTGCTCATCTGTGAGAGGAGGAAATAAATGCCTGCAAAAAGAAACAATCTGTGTGATACTCCGAAGAAACTGGATGAGTGCATCTAAAAAAAAAAAAAAAAAAAAAAAAAAAATACAAACTAAATGGAAGAAAGACCAAAATGGCTCGGACTGATTTAGTTTGCTGCATTCGACCAAGCACGGGGACCAGAATTCTGGTGAAAGGCATGACAAAATGAAGGAAGTGTGGATCTGATCATTGACACAGACCTTTATAGAGCAACGCATTATTACACTGCCGTATTCCCAAAGCAGAACTATACATTAACACTCCATCTTACATAGATCTGTCGCGGTATGGTATGGTGATAACCAAAACAAAGGTGTGCATCGTGTGCCGATACCTCATTCATTTCAAGTTTTTATTGTCGGTTGCTATGGGATACTGAGGGGGAAAACGACTGTGCATCTATTATTTTCCCTAATGTCATTGCTTGCGGACCCTCAAATTCAAGTCTTTTACTGTATGTAGGTGGACAGGTTGTGAGGGAGACTGGTGGCTCAGAAAGGCTATTAGGGCCGTGTCAGAGTGAATCCAACAAATAACAAACCCCCTGCCGATCCCAGAAGCTCTTGAGAGGCACTAGAAGGCATAGTGAGAGATGGCGTTTCAATGAGGAGCTGTGGCCTACCCTCCCAACTTTCCTGTAAAGGAACTAGGAACATGCAAGCCCCGTTTGCAAGACTGCCAGAAAAACACAACGTAAACAAACCACACAACACTCATCGGATACATACCTAACAGCTAAACTGGAACACTGCAACAGTTTGAAGAAGTGTCCAATGCACCCCAATCTAGAAAGAACACAATTGACAGACTGTAAAAAGTCTGCAAAGAGATGAAAACGGGTTGGGATTGCCTACAAGGGAGCACTCAAGAAGCCCATGTGGTAGTGCACCAGTGCACAGTCATGATCGACACTCTGGCACCCAAGTGGGCACCGAATCTCTACACTGCAAAGTGTGCTTAGATGTTGGAGGCACCGAGATTGAATCGTAGATGGTGAATCATTCCCTGATAGTGCCAGTGGGGCAGGAACAGGCCTTAATTGTATGGAACGTCAATCCAGCAAAATGCCCCTCACACCATTCTATGGAGATCAAATCCATGCCTGGCAGCGTCAAACCAACAATTGGGAACTCAGTCAAGATGCATGAGGAGGTCGACTTGCTCGAGAGGGGAAGGCAAAGGTGGGTGCTGTGAGCAGCAGGAAATTCAAGAAAAGAAAATAGTAAGGAGAGTGCCAGCACCTTCTAGCACACTCAAAGAATATGCTAGACCAGACACACATCCTGCAGGTTCTAGGGAATAGCCACAAGCACACTCCACAGGCTCCTTTGCTAGCCCAGTCTAGGCCTCAACCAGCCCTTCCTTGTTTGTTACAAGGAGTCGCTGGGCAGAGGGCTAGCAGAGCAAGGGATGAGGGGAGCATTTGCACTGTTCAGATGAGCAGGGGCACGGCTCCAAGTTAGTCTAGTGATATCTAGCGATTGGAACCCCACACCCTTCCGCTTTTCAACCAGCAAATGGACAGCAGGGTCCAAAAATTAAATGCTTCCTTCTAGAGCTCAGTGGCAGCATTCATTCTTCACGCAGTGGATCTAAGGAAGGCCAACACTAGCGATCACTCCCATTGCCTAAATATTATGTATAGATTTTAAAAAAAGAAAAAAAGACCACACTTGCATTCTTAAGGGCAAGGGTGTGACCCCTTTGATGCACTTCATTGCAGCGTTTGCATTTAAACATCACTGGCCTACATCACAAGAAGGAAAGGCACACAGATACCGGAGTGTATCCCTTAAACACACGCTGGCTTTTGCCAGGTATCCAGGTGGTCACTTGCAATTAACCTTTTGATTGCAATCTTCTGGGCAATCCAGCAGAGGCAACTCGTGCAGACTGGTCACGGGAGGTCTGGCACTCCTCACTCCGCCACCAACACATCCATGAGCTGTGGATTGTATGCTCAGTCTCATTTGGGACCAAAGAAATAACAGAGGGACTGAAAAGGACAGTTGAGAGATTTGGAAAGCACAGAGCAGCAACACCAGCAGATCCAGGAGCACGTCAGTGGACGAATTCAAAACAGACCTATGTAGCTCAACGACATATGAACGACCTCTCTCTGTGTTCCACAGCCAGATGTAATCCTCATTGCCTCTAGAGGCCCTTTGGTTCCCAGCAGAAAAAGATCCACCACCATCATCATCATCATCATCGACGGTATCAATTCTGAACTGATGCACAGTAAATGTCCTGCTGAACCAGGAGGAAGGAGTACCCCCTTAGAACCAATCCCTAATGGTTTCTTTCACCGAGATCCTAGCCATTGTATTGCTGCTGGTACCGCAGATTGAGTTCACGCAGTTCCCGCTCACGCACCCGGCGCGATTTGTTGGATTTGGTCGAGCGGCTGGAGCGTGTGGACTGTGCAGATTTGGTGCTTTGGCATCGGGATGAGGCCCTCTTCAGAAGGTTCTGAGAGATTGAGCGGTGCAAGTTCTTCATGGAGGAGGAGGCAGCCATGCTAACCACCCAGGGATGCTTTAGGGCATGGCTGGCTGACATCCGTTCACCAGGATCCACTGTGAGCAATCGGTCGATAAAATCCTTGGCGAGGTTTGAGACACTAGGCCAGGGCTAAGGGAAAGAAAAACAAAATTATAAACAATGAAAACAAAGAAGGCATTTCTTAAAACACAGGTTGGCATTATGAACACAGGCCAACATTTATTTTTATGCAACAATTACTTTTCATAGAACAAGACTTATGCAACCATTGTATTAAGAGACACCAATGCAGAGGGCATGCTTCTGAATAAAATGGAGACCTCAAGGGGGCTCTGTTAAAAGGGATAGTGATGCTTTACTTCTGTGAGGAGCTACAAAGGAACTTGTTGCAGCTGGCGCCTTATGATCCAGGACACAGAGCTTCATTTATTGGCGATTTATAAACAAGATATGCAGTCGCCTTTTGACAGCGGTTTGGTAGATTGTGAAATAAGTAACTGGTCACAGTGACGATGTCTAATTTGGTGCCCTCTGATCACCAATTACTAAAAGGATCCTTCAGTTACAGCACCTCAGAGGAAGTCACTAAGGTTAGAGATGTTTAGTTCTGGCCTTCGAAGGAAGCAACCCAACTGAGGCTTCAGGTTAATAGACAAGACCACATGTACACAACTCGGAATGTACATACATTATAAATCCATTCATTTAGGAGTTTGTCACCCACTTTCTATATATCAGTTACTTGTTAATCTTAAACAAGCAACAACCCGCTGGCAACAGGAGAGGGGCACACAACCAGTACCTGAGCTCACCACAATGGGCACTGAGAAACCTGGTGTAAGTCTGTAAATGGCAGAGACAGAGTGGTAAAACAGGTCTGCTATTTGTGGAATGTGCTTCTACCCATCATGTACGATACAGGTATGATCAGTGCCAGATGATGCCCTCAAACAAAGTAGTTGCAAGTATAAGAAAGGCAGTGGCAAAGGATGCCACCTGTTAGCCTTGCCCCCAGCCCTGTCCCCGGTGACCCACAGTTTGTTCAGAGAAAACTCATAAAGGTAAAGTGAATCTATGCTTTAATTATTCTCTGCACTCAGAGCTCATAACTTGTCTGCCTCTGTACCAGTAAATCTGTTGGGATCCTTGTATCTATGACTGAACACCTTGGCACACAGCTAGATGTAATCATTCTGCTAGCAACAGGTGTATGTTTAATCACACTTTCTGGCACATAATCTTGCCTGTCTCACTGAGTTTTTGCTTGCATAACACATAGCCATATAGAATCTTTGTTTGCATATACGCACAACAACTGTCTAGCTGGTGATATCTATCACTGAACACTTCACACTGAACTCTATTGAACATTGTGTAAACCAACAGTTGTAATTGTTACAGCTCATTGTACTGCTGACCCCATAACACAGCTCTATTTACTCTTGTTTTGCCTGGAATCCTAGCAAAAAAATAATCTTGATTGACCCATTCTGTTAGACTGCATGAGTGGAAATTACCTAGATATTTTGTTTTAAGTATCTACCACATCTTTATAGTTCACTTAACGGCTGACCCCAGAATACTTAGATAGAAGGACCTGGGTTTGGCTGAAATTATAGAAGGAATCTTAACTTATTGTGTTTGACTGCATGGCTAGCCATTACCCGGACTGAATCTGTTTGACACCCACTAAATCACTGCAGCCAACTATATTGCAGCATTCATATCAAACAGCTACATTGACCCACTGGGCTAGCCTACATAGCTAGTTTGAGGCTCTGTGTTCAGTCTCCTCTACATCTGTACAGCTAACTATATTGCTGCATGCATACCTTACAGTAAGCTGTTAAGCATGGAGTTAATCACCACAACAATTTTGCTGTTCATCATACTGCATACCTAACACAGCTGAATTTCACCATTTGTAAATACCTGCACGCCAAGCACATAGCCACATATACTCTGTTGGTGTACACACAGCTAGATTGAAACATTGTGTTGGCCCCACACTTATGGCTTTTATAGTACAACCTATCTCGCATTTAACTGAATTACATTTCGGCCACAACAGCATAGGACTCCCTGTACTGCCTGCTACCTAACTCAATTAAATAAATTGCATTTATAGATGCATCCCTAACAACTGTTTCACTTATTGATGCATGAACACCTACCGCATATTTGATCCTTTGTACATCCCTACATATCGAACACATTACAAGCCCTTCTCATTGTGCTTTGCTCAGAACGTCGGCTTGATCGATTAACTCGCTTTGCACCTGCTCAACTACTGTATAGCTCCATCCCTTGCATTTCTGGAGGTTGAATCACTCTTCATGCCTCCACAAGAACTACATACGTATTACTGCTGCCTAAATACCTAATAAACAACTAGTTTACTTTTAAGTTGTGCCTACATTCTGTGAGAAACCGGACTGTGTTCTCCCACTTACTGCCCCGGAACCCTTTGTTCAGGTGGCCAGTTAAGGGCCATCGCTTTTGGATCACGACCCTGGGGGTGGACAAGCGAGGGAGGATCGGAAGACTAGAGGGTCATGAGGGATTGGGAGGAGAATATCCAAGGGCGAGACATGGTATTCAAGACATGGTATTCCCCCTCTCCTCATTTGCCATCAGAAACCCCTTTTTCATTTCAGCCTTCATGGGATATTTCCAACCACATTCCATCTCCGACTCCCCATTTCCAACTAATACTGGAAAGAAGAGGCAGCCGAGAGTAGTGGGGACTGCCCATAGAAAGAACATGGAGAAAGTAAGGGCAGCCTACTGTAGAAACTCCTCAAGTCGTTCCACTAATAGAGTCAAGCAGGGTCAGGCATTTAAAAATGACCAATTACACCACTAGACTATAGGACTGAAGGACAGGCATGTCCTGTTAATTGGAGTATTGAAGGTCAGGCAAACCCAGCCCTGACCACACACCTGCAGCCCATTGATACAACACAGGTGCATAAAAGGAGGCTGCTAAGAAAGCAGGCAGAGCAGCAGTGAGGCTGTGTGGCTGAGTCCAGCAGGGGATCCCTTCTCAGTCCCAGTCCAATGACAGAAGCAGAAAGCGAACTGGGGATACTGTCTGGATCTGAGACACCAAGGAGCAGAGAGTGGCAGGATCTGAAGGGTGGAGAAGAGTGGTGTGCCGATACGCTGGCCAGGTGACTGAGGGGCTGCAGCATGGCGAGGAAGCCGTGTTTCCAAGGAGCCATAGTGAGGCTGCCTGCACCCTGATGCCAGCGTTCAATGGAATGCTCGTCCCCCTTAGGCACCCTTGGTGACAGCAAAGGTCCCGAGGGGCAGGTGGCGAGACCCTGACCTCAACCCTGTGTATCCTGAAGGAACCACCTGGCAATGTGACGCTTCCCAGTGAGTTTCGTGAAAGTCAATGAGAAAGAAACTCGGGAGCGTGCGTGTTACTGCAGCGGATCAGGAGAAAGACACAAACTGAAAAGCACCACATGACAGATTGCAAAGGGGCATGAAACAGGAAGCAAGTGAAAAGAGTGAAGCGACACGAAGCAGGAAAGCGAGAGAAAATAATCCTTTTGTGAAAGTCCACTATTGTCCATAGGAAAAGGGCATTGTGGGACTTGTAGTGAAGAGACAAGTTATATCTGAAAGCCAAAAGGGGTCCGAGACCCATGTAATAAAGAAGAAATACTTGAAAACCAGCATTGCCTCAGCCAAAAAGGAATCCAGTAGTGTTTCACAGAAAGACAGAAATAAAAGGATGTGAGGGACCCAAAAGGAAAGCAAGAATAAAAGTTTAAAAGTGCAAAGTGTGCAGAGGCACGATAAGGAAAAAGACTGGTGCACGAAAGTAAAGTAGTAACTGTGCAAGAGGCACAATGGAGAGACGGTAAATGAAAGGAAGGTGCCCGCGGCACGGCAAGTTGAGAGAAAGCCAGACAAAGAAGGTGCAAGTGAGCACAACCAAGTGAACGATAACCAAGCAGTGTAGAAAGCACTTGGAAGAGGAAAAGATATAAGAGAAGCAAGTACAGGAAATACAGAGTGGGGCCAAAGATCAGAGTGGTCGCACTTAGGATGAGCCAAGAACGTAACGTTTTTGAAAGTCTCTGATATTACCCCATGAGAAGGTTGTATGTGAAAGGAACTGTAAACAAGAGAAGGGCATATCTTGACAAGTTGAACTTTTTTGTTTAGAACTGGAGAGGCCGGAGCTTGGGGAAGGGAACCCCGAGAGGTTGAAAGGAGGGACTGTTATATATTTCTTTTGTTCTGTTGAACTTGGACAAGGGAATCCCAAGGAACCAAAGACATTCAAAGTATTTGAGAATACTGCAAGGGCCCTGTGCAGAAGGTCTTAAGAACAGCCCTTTTTCAGTGAACTTATTTTTGTGATCAAACTACACCTGGTGAGAAGACCGCCTGAAACCAAACATGGGTTTCCTATTTTCTGTTGAACCACTATTTTTCCTTTTTAAAGTCCTCCTAACACATTTTTGTAGAGAGTGAGGGCAAGCATAGGTTTAGACACAGGTGGATTGTTTTGGACTTTAGACATCAACGGCCCTTAGAAACATCAGTTAAGGGAACCATCCGTTTAAAGTTAGGCATTACACCAACTCGGGAACCTTAGTAAATAAAGGTTTTGAAACTAACATCTTTGAGTCTGTGTCTCTCTTGATACCATGCATGTCTCACAGCACTAAACAGATACAGGTTTTGCATACCAATCACCTACATATCTTCGCTCATTATGTTGTCCCCATAATAACTGACTAGCACATGGTATAGTCTACACCCCCATGCCCAACTGGTTTTACTCCCAAAATTTGCCTGAACAACCAGCGGCAAGCTAAACCAACACACCTATGAAACCTATCTGTCATAACCAGTCCAATCTAACTGAAACTAGGTCCCTCACAAAAGGTATCAAACAATTCCTTGGATTCTGGAATCATTAGAACCATATCCACCGAAGGAACCTTTTTTTCGTAAACGGAACCCTGAGAAAATCATCTTGTCTGCATAGCCTACAAGCCAATAGTCCTACAGAATTCTTGGAAAAGTTTAATAATCTCCCAACTACCCATCATCACAGAGGGATAAGAAAAGCCTTAAAACGAACCAACCACATATGCAGGCGTGAAGAAAACCATAAAATGATGATCAAGCCTCTCATCCCATCCTACTGTATCACCCCCCTCTTCTGATCCTAAACTACAGGTTGAAAACACTAAGATACCTAGAAACCAACTTTCTTGGTTTGTGAAAACATGGCCAAATGCTCCAACCACAAGGCTGTCAGGTCTATACTGCACTGATGATCCCTAATGAGGGTGAAACCAGGTATGTAGTTGTCCTGGCAGTCTTGGAAACGTCTGTCTTGGGTTGATTAAGCTATGTTTAAAGTAGCACTGCCTTCTTAGACAAAGACCATTTCCAGGAGAAAAGGGTTTGCATTTGAGCTAATTTGCATAACCACAATGACTTGCTGGTGTGGCTCAGAACTGGAGGTGAACTTCCAGCGCTGGCTACTACGTGGCGGCGTAGACTGTGTGACTTGGCTCAAATGGACTTTCCTACTATATGGGATACATTACTCACCGTAATCATATTTCTGATGCTTTTATCTGCTTAGATTCACATGCTATGCATAGGCAGATATCTAGTGGTAGCTGCGGAGCATTACATTTTTTGTTTTTGAAACTCTAAAAAGGGACGTCGACAGAGCATGCCTGTAATCCTATCCCTAGTGACGTCCACTGTACCCATGGTCCTTCACGTGTCGAGGTCCCTCAAACAAAACAATCTGACATTAGGTAGCATGAAGTGTAGCGGGAGTACAGCTGTAATAAAGCAGATAAGAGTAGATAAAGCCAGAAAACATTTATGCACCTTCTGCTCCACAGGGGAGGAAGTGTGGGCGCATGTGAATCTAAGCAGATACAAGCATCAGAAATACAAATACGGTGAGTAATGTATCCCTTCTGAGGCTTGTGGATCTGCTTAGATCACATGCTATGCAAAGATTAGCAAGCAGTGTTTGGAAAAGATGGTGTGTTGTGAGAAGGTACAGCGGCAAATAGATTTTTTTAGCACCGCTTGTCCCACCTGTGAATCTGCTTTAGAATGTGCGTCAATGCAGTAGTGCGGAGTAAAAGTATGTATAGAGCTCCACGTATCTGCTTTAGAAATGGCATCCAGCTGGACATTTGCAATAAAGGGCAAAGTAGCTCCTATAGCCATGGTAGAGCAAGCTCTTGGTGTGAAAGGCAGAGTTTTGTTTGATAAGAGTGTAGCAAAGTTATATGCACTTGACTATCCATCTGTAGATGGCGTTTGAAACGCGATCACCATCCCTGCCAGGTGCTAGGGAGACAAACAGTTGGTCTGTTTTTCATAGCAGTTTTGTTTTGTTTACATAGTAAAGAACCCTCCTCCTTACATCTAGTATATGGAGGTTTTCTCAGTTGAGTTTGAAGGGTTTTGAAGGAAAGCGGGTAGTTCAATGGACTGGTTGTCATGGAACTGGAATATGAACTTAGGTTTTCACCTAAGGTGTGTTCTTAGTACCAACTTGTCTTTGTGGAAAACAAACAAAGGGTCTTGCACGGACAAAGCTTGTAGTTCACCGACTCTTCTTATAGAGGTGATGGCCACCAGAAAAGTTGTTTTAAATAGGTTAGGTGTTTAAGGCTGGATTTGTGCATAGGCTCAAAGGGGTGGGGCGGGGGCTATGAGTTTTGCAAGTACCACATTTAGATCTCACTTTGGAGGCGGGTTTGAAATGGTGGGGTAAAGTCTTTCTACTCTTTTCATAAATGCCATAATGACGAGACTTTCCACCAGGACACTAGGTTAACCTTGATGGGTTTGAATACTTGACCAGAGTCAAGTAAGTGGAGCATGTAGTGAAGAATGTGTGATGCATTTGATCGGGATTATATCTTTTGACCGGCACCATATTACAAATTTTTTCCATTTGTTAAAGTAACAATGTCTGGTGTTTGCTTTACGTGCTTCCTTGAGAATTTCCATACCCCTTTGAGGTAGCTTTAAATGACCAAACTATGAATTAAAGAGCCAGCTGCCAAGCTCATAGATTGAGGATGTGGGTGTCAACGTTGTCTCCCTGTGTTGGGTGCGCATGTTGAAGGGGTACAGGAGTTTGATTTGATCACACATCGCCCGTTTGTGCAAATGCAGAAATAAATGGTCTCACCCACATAGGAGCAACCAGGATTAGAGTTGCTTGTTCCTGGTGCATCTTGTTCACTATCCTGCTCAGTAGCAGTGTTGGGGGGGAAGCGTAAGCTAATTTCCCTGACCAGCTCATCCACAGGGCGTTCCCCTTGGATCCGAATTGGGGAAACCAGGATGCGAAATCTGGGTATTGTGCGTTTAGGCTTGTGGCAAACAAGTCTAACTGAGGATAGCCCCAGAGGGGAAAATATATCATCTGAAATATTTCTGCCGTGCTGCCACTTGTGCTCTTCAGGTAGAGGATCTCTGCTAGAGAATTGAGTTCCCCTGGGACGTGTTGTGACACTAGGGACGTGTTGTGACACTAGGAACATGTTCCGCTTCAGTGCCCACTTCCAATGTTTTTAGGCTAACCTGGAAAGACTTGGAGTGTGGTGTGCCTCCCTGCTCGTTTATGTAAAACATGGCAATGGTGCTGTCTGTGAGGACGTGTACTGTTTGGCCCGATGGATGCACTTGAAAAGCCTGTAGGGCTTTGAGCACTGATAGTATCTCTAAAAAGGTTTATGTCATTTTGACCTGTGATATGGGTCCACAGGCCATGCACGGTGTGGTGAAGGAAATGGGCTCCACACCCGGTGAGTGAGGAGTCTGTTGTGAATCGCTTGCAATGTAGGGTTGTGAAAAGGTTTTCCTTTCAGCAGATTTTCCTTTGTCCACCAACGAAGCACTTGAACTAGGGTTAGCAAAACAACCACTAGAGTGTCCCACTGACCGCTTCCCTGAGACCACTGCGCTAACCACCCTTGCATTGGGCGCATGAATACTGTGAGTGCGGAACCAGGTAAATGCATGAAGCCATCACCCCGAGCAGGTGCATTGCTTTGCGTACGGTTATATG
Organism: Ambystoma mexicanum; assembly: GCF_040938575.1. Taxonomy (NCBI): domain Eukaryota; kingdom Metazoa; phylum Chordata; class Amphibia; order Caudata; family Ambystomatidae; genus Ambystoma; species Ambystoma mexicanum. Next base: position 1,029,295,659 of record NC_090921.1, on the reverse strand, counting down.
GCGACCGGCTAGATACAGAGGTATTTGCAGCAGTAGGTTTTGAACTACCATTTGACAGAAAGACTAGTCCCTCTTCTGTCTTTATGATAGCTTCTAAGAACTGTTTTTTTTATTTTTCTCATTGAGAGTCCCAACTGGAACATAAGATTGATTGTTCTTTGGGTATTTTGCTTGCAAATTTGAGGGATTACCGGTTATCAGGCAGTCGTCCAGATAAGGGTACCCTGGGATCGATTGCTCTGCATAGGTGTGCTGCCACTACCCGTGTTCACCTGGTTTGCCGGGACGATTTCCATGGCGTCCTTTAGTAGCGCTGCTCTGACTTCTTCTAGCAGGATGTGTTTTTCCTTTGTAGTTGGTCTGTCTTGGCGGGTGGTCGGCTGGCTGGTGTTTATATTAGCACCATGCACTTGCCCTCCCGCCACGGTGGAAAATACCCACTTGTCCGAAGTACCCACTTGTCCGATGTGATCTCCTCCCATGCGTATGTAAAGTGAGAAATATGACCTCCTACTGGAGAGGCATGGGAGGGGACCTGTAATGGGTGGTCATTGCTTAGGAGGGGTGGAGCCCCCTCTTGAGTAGGAGGAGGAGGATCTGCTTCTAAGTCTGGACCTTCTGGAACCCCTGCACGAACTCTGCCCGCCCTGGTTGTAGTTTGAGCACTGCTGGGAGTTCTGTCCTCTAAACGGAGTGCATTTGAACCTCCTCTCTGCACAAAGGGTTTGTTTGGGGGTTGTCCCAGGGATTTGACAGTGTCATATTTCTCCTTAGCATTCTTCAGTGCGTCCTCGACTGCTTTACCGAATAATACGTTAGGCTCGATAGGCATGTTCAAAAGGGTGGCTTGAGTCTCCAACTTGAAACCCGATTGACGTAGCCATGCATGGCGTTTGATGAGGGTACCTTTCGCCACAATTCGCCCTGCATGGCCCGCTACCTCCAAGTTATTTTTAAAAATGCCGTTTGCTACTAATCTCCCTTCAGCAATTGTTTGTAAGAGCTGTGCCTTTAGGGGTTCTGGGACCAAGTCTATTTGCTCTGAGATCTCGTCCCACTTGTGGCAGTTATAACTGGACAGTAGCATAGTGTTTGCTATTCTTACGTGAAAAGCAGCTGAGGAAACTACTTTCCTGCCTAAGGTGTACATCTTTTTGCTCTCCTTGGCAGGAGGGGCTTCGGCAGAGGCTAAAGGTGTTCCTGCTCTCTTCCTTGTGGTGGTGACTACTAGAGAGCTGGGCTTCAGCTGCCCCCGGATGTAAAATAGGTCTGATGGGGCTGGTCTAAACATCTTTCCAATGCATGGGGTGACTGCCCTTGTCAGATTGGGGGCAAGTAGAGTACACTGAATGAGGCTTTGGACAGACTGAAGCAGTGGGATGAACTGTGGTACATAGCTCTTAAGCCAAAGAGGTCCTCTACAAAGTCTTATCGACTTGAGCTTCCTGGGTATCGTTTTTTAAAGTGTCCAGCAGCTTTTAAAAGAACGTCATTGTACTGCAGCTGGTTGTCCACCGGAAAATTAGCCACCGGCTGGTCACTATGGTCTGGGGATGGGATGATCTATACACCGTCATCATAGTATTGCTCTATGCCACCCCCCACTCCCACTTCGTCTACTGGGTCTGTTAATGAGCCAGGGTCTTGGGAACCTTGAGTGTCATAATATATGTCATCAGCCACGTCTTGACAGGTAGAGGTGTTCGTTTGTGTTGCGTCTGTTAGGGAGAATTCTCTCTTTAGGCTGAATTTCCTAACCTAGCGAGTCCCCCAGCAGCTTTGCTGGATTTCTGGAGTTTGTTTTTTTCTCCTGCCAAGAGTGAGACTCTTTCTCCCACTCTTGGACATGATTTATGGTGTTCCTTTGACTGTTAATGTGTTTTATGGGCTATGGGGTCCTTTACTCCATAGGGTCTCATGTGTTTTTACTATGTGTGTTTCACAGCACCCTCAGTGCAGTAACCAGGGGTGTCATAGTGACACCCCACCATAGACTCCATACCCTGTGACTGACTACTGTCTCCTAGGGCATGTAAAGTCACCATTGGCTTTACTAGTCCCAAATTATGAACAGAAACCAGTACAAACCATCATATTGTGGACGTACTGGTCGGGGCAATTCGATTGCCCCGGGGTCTGTTAGTCGAGGGGGCACGCCTCCGTCCCCCCTGATCGAGTTGTGGCTGGTGGCAGTGGATAATACTTTTTATATTCGACCGCGAATATATCCCTATGGGATTTTCCCATTGTTCGAGGCTACCAACTTTAATTATTTAATTCTCATAGCCTCGAACATACCGCCGGTTTATTTATTTAATATTAATTCGCCGGTTGGTATTTTTTGCCAGGACTCTATTCTAAAATGGCGTTTGCGTTCTCTTCTGTGACTCCAACCCAAGTCGAGCCCTTTGTTCCACTTTTTGGCGGGCTTCTCCACAGAAGCCTCCAATAGTGGTGCCACTCTGTCTGGGTACCACAGGGTGTGTGGGAGGGGGTTTAGGCACCCTGGACTGAGTTACCTTGGTAACTCAAGTCGCACTCTTGTGTGATTGGCCCAAGTGGTGAGCCGGCCGGCTCACCACTTAGCATGTTTGATTGACAGCTAGGCTGAGTGAATGGGGGTGTGCTGCATAAAAGCAGGGCTTTGGGGACTGGAACTTCAGAAGTCGCCACAGGACCTAAGAATCTGATGAGGGAGAAGCTGAGCCAACCTACCACGATGACAAACCGGTGGAGTCCTGCGGAACCGACTCACCACTTCCCAACGACAGAGAAGATCTCCCGGCTGGAGAGGCTTCTTCCCCTGACTGGTGGGCACAACCAGTTTACCTTGTTCTCTTCGCATCCCAGGCTGTCTTGTGGTCGAATTGCCCGTGCCAAGCACCCCGGCAACCGGATAGCCACTTACCACTGGACCGCGAATAAAATGACCGCTCCTTTTACCTGAGAACTCCGCGGCTGGTTTCTTCCCTGGCAGTGCAACAGACTCCTGTCTTCCTCCCTGACGAGATCCTCTCTTCCCCCGGACGAAGCACTGACTTCCATCCGCTGCCAGAAACAACTGCCCCCGCTGGAGTATTCTCACCACTTTAAGGTACCGTGTCCGCCAGGCCTCCCTTTCTAAAGATTGCTACAAGGTAATAATCCCTTAACCTTCTGGACTGGGCTGGCCGCCTTGACCTTCTAACTGGTCCCTTTCTTTTGGTCCAACACTTTTTGAACCTTTGCAAGACTCTTGTGCACTTCAACTGTGTGACCTTGGACACATTTCGTTCTGATCCTCTTAAAGTGGATCCGGCCTTCTGAACTCCGATTTCACGGTTTTACTTGCCTTCCTCTCTGGGTTTGTTCTAATGAAAGTGTTGGGATCGGTTTCAAATTATACCCTGCTTTTCTCTCCCTTTAAAACGAATTATTAAAGTGCCATCTATGTTAAGCGCTCACCGCTGTCTGAAAATAAGTGGGGCTTTACTGAAGACTTGTCTAATATTCTTCTAAGGGAATGTATATCTTTTAGTGACCGTGTTTTTGAATTGCTTACTATTAGTGCCTGTGTGTTTTTCTAGATGTGGTTTTTAAATAAATAATTATATCTCTTTTACACCAAGCCCTGGTCAGTGTTTACTTGTTCTACTGTGTTCTTTTGAACTATTGTGAATACTCTGTATACTGCCCAACTCTTCTTGAGGGAAGTCTGACTGCTCAGCCACAGCTACCAAGTGAATCTGTGTGGTACAGACTGTTACCAAGTGGGTTTACTGCCAAACACCTGTAGTCTTAAATCTTTTGCAGTGGTCCCAGAGGGAACTGCACAGGTTTCTGCCTAACAGCGTCCAGGTGGGTTCTTTTGATTTTTCGGGCCTTCCCTTCGACACCGCGTGGGGCTCATCGGTCGATGATGTGGTCGACTGTCAGCCACGGTGGATGGGTTTAGTGTGTCGTGTAATGGAGGTGCTTGATCCGCCGGGTGTCGTCTCCATAGCAGAACCGTCGGCCTCCCAGTTGGAGTTGGGGGCTCGCAGATGGGAATCCATCGGGTCCCGATCGCCCTCGGCATCACTTAGGACGCCGACATCGCTGGAGGCTCCCTCGACGTCTATGTCGGCCTCTGCCTGCATGGTGTGGCAGGCTCAGCGTTTAGTTTTCCGGTCCTTAGTTTTTGGCGAAACAGTTTGCAGGACTTGCACTGTTTTTCAGAGTTGTCCCTAGGAAGGAAAAGGTTACGGCAGTCTACGTTGTGTTTTCCAGGCGAGTGGAGGTGAATTGTGAACGGCAGTCTTTTCTCTCTGCAGACTGCTGAGGCCGGCCCTCATTACCCAGGAGCCAGCGCAAAGCGGTACGCAGAGTTGGGACCGCAGAGTTAGACCGCAGTCTACGGCAGTCCACGGAGCCAATGGAGCAGACCGCTAAGGGCTATCAGGTACAAAGTATCAAATCAAAGGACAGGGGAAGGAGGTATTGTCTGCCACTGGACTCGCAAGAAAGTCCGTCTGGGCAGATTCTCAGAAGTTGGAGTCGAATTACCAGGCAACCCCGTGCAATGGACGGATCCAAGACACCAGCGACCTCTGGCCATGTCAAGAACCCAATCACTCAAGGCTCTAATCACGAGGACCCTGAGGACTTTTGTTCCGAACAGTCGGATCACTCCAGGCACCCGGAATCGACGTCCGACGCCGACCCTCATAACAGTATGACAGACAGCGGTCCTATTGTGACAACTCCAAGACCGTACACAGCAGCCTGCACGCATCTTTCCCCGAGCGCAGCCTGCACCGTACAACTTGCCATCAACGAGGAACATCAGAGTTCCGTTAACAAAGTTCTCAGCTATCACCCCGGAGTGGGGCCACATGAAGAAACAGCAGTCGACCTGGAACCACTGGACGCAATGTGTTCCGACCGGCAGACCTCCGCCGTGGCGAGTGGGACCCAGTCTGTTGGTACCGAAGGGTGCCTCCGGCTGGATCTCAGTCAGCCGGCTGGGACCAAATCTGCGGTCCATGAACTGTCGACAATGGATACGCAGCCCCCGGACGAAGTAATCCCGCAATCAAGGTATAATACGAATACAGCCTCATCATACCCCGAAATCAACAAGACTGCTAAGTCTTCAACTAAGCCGATAACTCTGGCATTGATACACAAGGAGCCGGTGCTTCATATAAAAAGCGTTTGTAACAAACCCAACAATGAACCCAATCATGAAGGTACCAGTCAACTTAACAATCTACCTACACAACACGTGGAGGGAAGGCCGGCTCGGACTACAGATACCGCAGGACTGTGTGGAGCTGAAGAGGTCCCAGTGGGTGTCCCGCTGCAACAGGCAGAACTCACCGCGGTGCATTCTAACCTGTACCAGCAAAAAAAAGAGACAGCACTGGCAATGTACAAAAAAAAAGTCTTACATAAAAAAAAGGTCTAGAGACTTGATAGATCCAACGGCAATAAAAGCACAGGAAAGAAAAACAGCTGGCCCCGATCAGGAAAGCAGAAATGGGGAAAGGCACTTTTCCTACCCCCCTTATGTCAACAGCCCTGAAGGACTTCTTTAGAAAACAATTCAAAAGAAAGTTAGAAACCGAGGCGGAATTGTCGGATGCAGAGATATTGGACGCTGTCCACGACATCTCACCAGCATCAAAACAATGCAAAAAAGGATCGGAATCTCACAATAAAGAAGTAGTAGCGGTGGAAAGTACAGAACCATCTTATATACTGGATACACCTAGCAAACCACCATCCTTGCTAAATGATCTAAAGCAGGCGAACACGCAACCAAAGCATTTGGAAACAATTAATGAGTCAAAGACACCACCAACTTCTAAACCTACTGGGACAGCAGGGTTTAAAGCCACAAACGGAAAGGACCAACTCGAACCACCAATTCCAAAGATCGTCCAATCCACTCAACCAGTCTCTCCCACACTGACTCAAACATCTTGTGGCTATCCAAAGAACGCTCAATCATGGTATGTGGACTCAAACCAGATTAGCACATCTAACAAAGCAACTCAGGTCTACTGTAAACCTCAGATAAAAGACCCCCCAATGCGGAGTGCACACCCCAATGCGGAGTGCACAATCTGAAAAAGTTGGCGTAAAGAATCACAAAGATTCACCATCAGGAAGAGATCCGTTTGGCCACATATATGACCACCACAAAGAGGTCACAACACCGACCAACAACAGGAAAGCGAGTGAAACGTTCTCAAGTACTCCTCAAGATAAATCATCCAAACACCCGGATATGCTGTCTATAATGTCTGCTATCACCATCGCCTTAGCACCATTCAGAAAATTATACGAGTCCATCAATGACTCTTAAGGACTCCGTAACAGTAACCGCAGCGATGCACACCAAATTAATCTTTGTTGAAGGCTTCATCACAGTCTTAGAACATACAATGTCGGAGCGAGAACGTCTCTGGGATCAAAGATTAATGACCGTGGAAGAAAAACTTAAACATCAGCAAGATGCGATTTTGACACCACACAGTAAGGAACAAATACACCTCGGAAAAGAGAGACGACCAGGGGTCAAGATAAACAGCGAATTACAGAAAAGGTCCCTGGCTGAAATAACAACAGGTACAGCAATGTCAGAGGTTCTGCAAAGAAGCCTCTCGTGTCCAACTCAATAACTGACCTGGAGGACATTACAGTTCCTCCTATGGTTGAACCTCCAAAAAAAACTGGTATTAAAACTCGTGCAATATTCAAACTAGTCAGATCTTCAATGCAATTACAAAGTAAAGCGTCAAAAACAAATCTCACAAAAAAAAAAAAACAACTGGTATGAAAGATTCACAGTGCTGACCAGGAAGTAATAGAACTCGACAATTCACCAGCGACATCGAAAGAGTTCATGGCCAACTCCTCATTAATGAATTTAACAGTCCATCCTGATGAGGTGGATGACGCGGACGTCTTTTATGAATCCTCAGACGAGGTTGAAGAGACCAAACCCCAGCAGCAACGACAAACGGGTCTAACGCTAAAAACCAAATCACACGTTGATCATTCTCATGAAACCTCAACAGATTTAACTCAAAAAAAGAGGGGGGAAAAAAAAATGAAGAGACCCAATCGGAAAAAAACAAATCCCAAACACTAAAAAGTGACACGAGACATGAGCAACTCCCTTTACAAAGGTCACGAAGAGAACAAAATCGGCACACCGGAGAACTTGACCCGAAACTAAGCGATATCCAAATCAACTGCACGAGGCGAGCCGCAAATTCAAATACAACTCGCACTTTCAAAATGGAGCAATTGACATCAGGCAGAAACTACATGGTGCTAAACAGGAAATCAGGCCTGGAAATATTGGGAAAAGTTTGAAAGCTCAGTTCATTAAACACCGAAGACTTCACGCTGATTGAACCTTATCATAAAAATAAAAAAAGCGAAAGCCTATCTACACATAAAAGCATCAGCGCTTTTTGACATCCAGGAAGAAGTATACGCAGACCTGGAACATGCTGGGTTCAAAATATCTGAACTTCTAAACGCCAACTCTCCGTCATTTAAACACACATTTACTAAACAAAGTAGCAATTTGGGAAAAGTACACTTACAGATCTGAGACAGAGAAATACCAGGAGCCCAGAAGAAACAGACAACACTACGAGGCAAGATCCCGGAAATACCGGAGTAGATCGAGCCGGGATACCCACAGACGCGATAAAATTCACCATTTTCGGTCTGAAAACTTCGACAACAAAAGAAGAGAGAGACCGTGGTCAAATAGATGTCCTACCCAAAGTGACCAAACTTAAGAAGTCATCTGACATCGCAAGAACACCACAACAGGATGACCAGAGTGACAAGAAATACAGCCCGACACCGGACGAAAAAGATCTCTCATACCACCATCGGCACCTCAGGACCTTGGAATTGGATAAAAGACGCTTTGAAAATGAAATCTACAACATAGCAGTCAGGAGCCAAAAAGATTACAGACGAAATCGGCATCTGCACCCAGAGAAATCGTCCGTTAAGAAATCTACTTACAATGGGATCGTGGAAGCCACGAGCACCTGTCTAAACCAGAGGCCAGAGACTTGGACTTTGGACATTATTTGCCTCCAAGAAACTTGGCTGCAGGAAAAACCAGCTCTCTATGGATACCAAATCCAGATATCGCCCGCAATAAAAGGTCTTCTAGGGAGACCTTCCCTGGCATTCTAACGGCAACGCGATCTGGCTCAGGAATTGCCTTGGGAAAAAAAAGATGATTGAATCCTACGGCATGCGGGTATCTCTAGCATCATGGACTAACTCAACTATAAGAACACCGACACAATGTCCCGAGAACCTGGGTATAATGAATCTCTATTGGAACCCACAGAGGGTCACAATTGCCAATTTTTGTACGGCAGTATCTGATGCACTAGACAAACTTCAAATCGAATTAGAAACCACAAAAGTCATCTTTGGTGACTTAAATGCAACCTGACACACAATCTATACCGTTAACGCCCAAAAAAAGGCCAGCTGCACGAGGACGGATAGGGGGCAGGCATGGATGACCCTCATGAAGGACAGAAACTTCCACAATATTGCATCTACATGTGGAAAAAATCCCTCCCTTCCGACATGGGAGTGTGAGAATTCGGCGGCAACATTAGACTATATCTTCGTTTCAGTGGATTTAGTCCAACATGTCGAATCATTCGAGGGTTACCGCACTACTCAAATTGACCACAACTTACTCCATATGACTTTAACCTCGGCCTGCCAGCAAAAAAATAGCTACAATTTAAATCTGGAACATCACGCTCAACAGACGCGTCTGCGGCTTACAACAGCAGATGTAATATCTATAACCCACAAATTTAACTCTACTATGGCAAATAACCACTCAGCACCAATATCAGCGAGATTAAACTATCTACCTCTGCTGTTATCGTTCAAACTTGATGCTACCACAGGCCGGGGGGCAAAGAAAAACAGAGACCATGAATATGACAAAACTGTAGTAGTCAAAAGAAGGAAGTTACGAAAACTAAAAAGACATACATTTCCACTACTCAGGAAGGAAGAAAGAAGCTGACTGAGGCCGTAGGAATCTACAAAGAATGGCTACAAGGGTATAGAGCAGTCCTCTATCAAAATGACGCTGAGAAAATGGCAACAATTCTAGACAGCAAAAAGAGCAGAGACTTTTGGCAATCGATAAAAAGCAAAGACTCTTCGGCCTCTAACCAGTTAGTCAATTCGGTTTCGGAGAAAGATTGGATAGACCATTTCCTCCGCCTCTTTGCCTTCCCAGAGACAAATGCAACGATGCCAATTTTCTCAGACGAAAACACTTGGGTGGATTTTACAGATATCGATGACATCAAAAACCTAATCTCAAAACTAAAAAGACCAAGAGCTCCAGGACCAGACGGCCTTACAAATATAGAACAGAACCTGGAGGAGTGGGCAATTTTTATAAGTAGAGTCTACCAGCAATGTAAAACAGCGAAACAGATCCCGAAATCATGGACTGAAGCGGTAGTGGTGTCACTTAACAGCAGAAAAATTGAAGTCGTCCCGCAATTCAAATATCTTGGCATAATGATTGACTCTTCAAATAGTGAAAAAGCAATGATACAGGCATTATGGAGTAAGACAAAAAACTTGACCAGCCAACTGAAGATGGTCGATAAAATTTGGGAAATTTTCACTAATACCAGCAATACATTTCTATAAATCAAAATTGGTTCCAACACCGACTTATGGCATGGATGCATCACTTAATATTCCATCATCGAGATGGCCAAAGATTGAAGGTCATGTGTGGAAATCCGTCTTGGGACTTCCGAAATAAACATCAACTCCAGCTATTAGACGAGAATTGGGCTTACTGTCGCTAGCAGCCACAGTTGAACAAAAACAAATGCAGCTCCTACGGAAGATTCTGATGCCCGAGAATCTGCAGATCTATAAAATCATCAATAAAGAACTACAAAGTGGCCGATGTAAAGTCTTAAACACATGGAAATATAACTTGGACTGTAGACTAAATGACTTGGCATGCTCCCATGAAGATTTGATCAACAGCCCAGAAAGAATAAAAACCAAATTGGGACTGGACGATTGGATATGTACATGTGAGAAAACATCTGCGAACCGTTTGTTGATTCACCTACCGCCACCTACAAATAAGTTGAAAGTCCCGCTAGCATACCGTTCTAAATTCCCAAATAAACCACTTCAGAAAATGTTTGAGGATACGCTTAAATTTACTGCCAACTCAAGAAATTCGAGCAACGCGTGCTCTCTCAGCATCTGATAAGTGTAGAGTATGTAAAGAGGACTCCGAACGAGCAACAATTCAACATTTGCTAATGTACTGCAAAAAAAAAAACAGTCACTTACGGGTCTCATTTCTGACCCCGCTCTTCGCAAACTCACAAATCCGAGACGATGAAATCTGGTGGTATCACCTGTTTGCAGGGGAAACTACAAGATACACCATAGCGGCAGTTAAGATTCTGGAAGCAGCCATGCAGAGGATTACAGCTCAGACAACATCGGAAAGAACAGCTGACGAGACAGTTGCGTCACTGCAGCCAATACATCCATAGCCGCAAGAAATTAGAAATTGAACTTTCTCATTTCTACATTCCATACTTTGTCGACAGCTCTACCTGACCCGTTTTTTCTTCTTTTGGAAGAGATTTTGAAGAGATTCTTCTAAAAATCTTTTTGATTATACACAATTAAAAAAAAAAAAAAAAAGTTACACACTCTGAATCCTTCCAGGGAAACTTCCTGTTACAGGAAGGACACAATTTAAAAAGGTGCATTTACCATAATATGGAAGGATGGAAGCCTGGCAAAATACAAGCAAGTATAGGGGAATAAGCATTCTCCAAGTGAGATGAATGATGACATCCCCACTCTCTCTACTGTATAGGGTCGAGGCCCGATTGGGCCAACGTAGGCCACAGACAAGGTACGTTGAGAGGGGAGTCGTTGTCAATGAATGGTCTTGTTCTCGAAAGTCGTCGCTGTAGATCTTACGGTGTACGAACGTCGAAAGGACAGAAAGAAAGTCTAACAAACTTTTTATAAGTAATGGCATCAGCCAGAAGGAGGAGCTCTGCAATATGCGTTCGACTATGATGGTGGAAAAAAACAATCTGCGGGACCTTGAGTCGTGAAGGACCATGGGTACATAGTGGACGTCGCACTAGGGATAGTATTAGTGGCACGCACTGTCGAGGTCCCTTTTCGAGTTTCGAAAACAAAAAAGGTAATACTCCACAGCTACCACCAGATGTCGGCCTATGCATAGCATGTGATCTAAGCAGATCCACAAGCCTCAGAAATATTTATGTTACAATTCTGCTGCACCTACAACAGGGGAAGAGTGTCAAAGTCACTAATGTTTTAAGACAGGAATCGAATTCCGAAATGTAGCAGGTTGCTTTTAATCGTGCATCATAGACAATTAAAATACATAAGCATATGGAGTTCCCACAAGCAATGACATCCGAAAATTCGGCAGCATTACGGGTTTCGCGACTAACACGTTGCTTGATCACAAATCCTACCCACCATACCAGTGTGCATTTATAGGAGGAGCTGTGTGTTGATACGATCATGAACATAACAAAGGGACTCCTTCCCTCTGGATTGTGCATTCGGCCATATTGCATTACATTGACTGTGTTGAAAAAGGTATACCTACCCATAGAAATGCATGTTTAGCACACGGTCAGTCCATGCCTGATGGAATAAACACTTGTCTGTGCAAGTGAACCGTAATGGAAAGAAATGCTAGGATTCAAGGTATGAATCCCCTCCCAAACATGGTACAGTGAAAAATGTGAGATATCTGATGATCAGAATATATAACAGTCTCAGTACATGATCACTGAGACGATATTGATAACAGTAATAGTAAAAGTACAGGAGTAAAGGATTTACTATATAGGAGGATATAAATAACCATGAATGCAAAAGTGCACATATGATGCGAACAGCAAATCCAAGTCCCCTTAGTGCGGATGTGACGCCACACAGCGAAGTGCTATTGCGTAAATGCACAAAAATAAAGTACCACAATACAGCAGTCCTAGGGACAGGTGTTGTAAAAATGCAGTGCAACACATAAAAGTGCTAGTGCAAAGGTCATCGATCCAAAGCGCATGGTACGCAGCAGCAGAGAGTAGAACAGTAAAGTGCAGATGCAAAACCATTCAAAACCCTGAATGGCAATCCGTCTGAGAGCTTGTCAAGGGCTAATCCCCATGTGGGGGCCACATTAGATTGGTAGATGCTAAATGCGAGGTCCCATGATTATTCAGTGCATGGTTCCTTAACTGAATCAATGTCAGAAAGTCATGGGATGATGCAAAGGACCCCTTAAAGGCACGTTAGGCAGATAGATGCACAGAACCTGGTCCCCATGTGGGGGCCACCATCTATGGGTATATGCAAAATCCCTTATTTATAAAATGCTAGGTATCTGAATATGATGCAAATCAGTGGGGCATAAGGCTATGCGAGGCAAAGAAGAGGAGCCTGGAATGGCATGTTGGACTATAGGTTATGCACAGTGTGTTCCCCACTAAATATGGGAATGTGCAGTGTGCAATATCCCATATGTATAAGGTGCGGTGTGCCTAAATGGAAAATATATGGAAAAAACTTTAGTTGTATCGACGTCAAGGTGAGAACTTAATGCAGCAAAACCCTAGAAATTCAGCTAAAGCCTCCTTAGGTTCTCGCCCCGTGTTGCGCAGACTATGACCACAATGATAACATCACATCACTAATTACATGTTGTATGGGAACACTGATGACATAACAAATCACATCACTGATGCCATCACTGGAGACAACACTAATTGCATTGTATATAACTGATTATATCAATAATGGAATTAGACATAACATCATTTATAAGTTAGCTCATGAAAACTTTGATTACCTGAACAACAATTTAGGCAGTGTACTTGGCCATGACAAAGGCTGGGGTCACTGGCCAGCACCAAAGGCCATAGCTAGTGTTCGTTTATGTGCATGATTAAAAGCCATGCCTAGTAGTCCATCACGGTTTTAAAATATACAGTGGGCAACATCGAACTCTATAGTCAGTGGCCATGGCTAAAGGCCATAGCTAGTGCCCATTAATATGTCAGAATATACAGTCGGCACAGCCAAAGGCCATCGCCAATGGCTAGTATTGTGTTGAAAAGCATGTCTTGCGGCTTGTTAGTGTATATAATATACAGTGTGCACAGTCGAAGGCCATAGCTAGTGGCTGGTTAGTGTTGTGTAATACACAGTGGACACAGCCGAAGGCCATTGCTTATTCCATTTCATTATTTTGAAATTTACAGTGGACATGGCCAAAAGATGTACAAACGAATCAATGTCAAAGGCCGTGGCTAGTGGCCCATTTATATGATGTTAGAATATATAGTGGGCACAGTCAAATATTGTGGCCACTGGCAAGTATTGTGCTAACGTCCATAGCTAGTGCTTATTCAGTGTATATAATATACAGTGGATACTGTTGAAAGCTGCATCCACTGGTAAAGCCCAACATCTATGGTAGGTAGCTTGTTAGTGTTTTAAAACATTCAGTGCACATGGGTGAAAGTTGTGACCATTGTCCATAACTGAAGGCCATGACTAGTACCCATTCATGTGTGTATAATTGGCCATGCACATGGACCATGGCGTAAGGTCATCCTTAGTGCCAGTTATAGTTGTAATGCAATTAGTGATGTCATCAGTGATGTGATCTGTCATCATTGTGGTCATCGTATGCGCAATAGGGGGCGTGAAGTTAAGGTGGCTTTCGCTGAATTTCCAAGTTTATTTGCAGCAGGTTCTCACCTTAAACGTCCCTGCAACGAAGGATTTGTCCTTAAATTTCAAGACTTTTGTTATTCCATATATAATAAACATATAATACAGACCTACTCCTTAAACAAAAGTGCACAAGACAAAGTAGCATTGGATTTTTTTTTTTAAAGTAATGAACACAGGAAAAATAACCAGAGGGAGGAAATGTTCCAAAAAATATGCTGGCAAAGTATAAAAGGTGCTCACCTTTAAAATCCAGCAATGTGACGTGAAAGATTCCCATGAAAACTAAATCCCAATACGAAACAAGTGCATGTGGTCTTGTGAGTAAGCGTATGCACTGGGAACATGACAACCTGAGTCAAATCCTGGTATCCAAATACTTGAGCAAGCTTGCCAACCTAAATAAAACCCAAAGGGTTGCGTCCACCCTCTGGAAAACAGTTATGCTCTTCACCCACACGTGTCCTTTACTTGTGCCCTGAAAAGCAGCCACAATCAGGGGACAATAACTACACCAGTGTCGAGGATTGCAAACTCTCTTGCCACATCGTGTCTGGCGATTTCAACAATACTCTGCTTTATAAAGTCTTCTTCAAAAGTACACATACCATAGTGTCACTCAAATATATAAATCCTTATAGAACTATGCAAGGCAAAAAGTGTACAATTGTGGCATTATGCCCCCTCTCCCCCATCTTGACAGACTGCAAATACCAGAATGAAATTCAGATAAGGCAAAGAAATGGACAGTAGCACGGTATAAAAAAAGAAAAATGCGGACGCCGTGTGTTACAAGATATTTAAAACTTTGAGAACTAACGTTTTTGGGCAATGTGCAGTGGGATTACATTATTTGCCATTGAGCACACTCTTTGATTAAGCAGCTTTCTCCAAGCGGTACTCCCGTTTTCGGGGCCATCATTTTGACGCGGGCCAATTTGGCACGGGCATTCCGCTGCAGCGCTAATTTCGGCATCCCTTTTCAGCGTGAAAGCCAATCCGGCGCCGTTATTTTGGCACCAGGAATGTTTGGACGTGGCCGACATTGAAGCCACGTCTAAACCTTCATGCTAAATAAGATCACAAGACTGCATTGCAACAAACCTTGTCACCTCCCACTTGCGTTGCTTTTCTTTTAATTAAATTAGTTAAATTAAAAAACATACAGCCTTGAGTTCGAGGCCGAGCATTTAACCACTAGGCCACAATGGCTTGGTGATTCATAGGGCATACACTTCATACATGTTCAATGATAAAAGGCTACGTATGAAACTTGTGAACATCCAAGCAATAACATCCTTGTAGCATAATGGTTAAGTGCTGCGTCTCAAACTCCTTGAGGCCAGGGTTCTCCAATAGCTGCATTCAGCAGAAATATGATTTTTTTAAATTAAATTTTTTCGGTTTTATAGAAATGCGGATGCCGTGTGTTAGGAGATATTTAAAACTAAGAAAACACAGCATTCATGACCATGGACTGTCTGCATTCCATGCAGTAAACGGGACCGAACCGGCTTAGTTTCAAAGAGAGGATGGATACAACCCCCCCCCCCTTAAGTGTTCTTTGTTGTGATGTGTACTTGCAAGAGCTGTTGGAATGTTGAGAGGTGAATGTCGTATGAGGGTTCTGCAGGAGCCGTTGAGAACAGAATGAGAAGGATGATACTGGCTGGATGGGACGCCGGTGTTTCACGCACAAGCTTACTTGGTAATGATAATAAAGGCTAAAGAACTTACCTATGAGAGCGGACTTCCTTTATTACTACACTGGCGACGAAGGTGGGATTACCGGCGTGGAAGGGGCAGCAGAACGCGTGAAGACATTGCCTTCCAGGTATCATCCCATCCGGCAGTACCGGGAGTTGAGCAAGGGCCTAAGGTTGTAAAGTGCTTGTGTCGATACTGTACCAGCCCTTGTAAAAGCGAGTTGGATTGGTGCTGAAGCGGACTGGTTGCTGTCCGGGGCCAGTGTCAGGAGCAGAGTGGTGAGGGGTTGGATCGAAGACTGGAAGTCCGAAGAGCGGACAGTGTCCTCTGTGGCAAGCCAGAGTGGCGCCGTAGCGGGCCCGATTGCGCCCGCGGCCGGCGTCAGGAGCGTTCCAGTGGGCGGCTTTACCAGGACCTCGTCCCGTGGGAGGAACTGTGCGGAGCCGTAGCAGGCCTGATATGGCCTGGGGCCGGCATCGGGAGTGAACCTACAATGATGTGCTGATGACCCTGTTCCGTGTGAGGAACAGGTGCAAGTCGTACGCACCTAAGGGGAGCGCTTGACTTCTGAACTTCGTGGACACTGAAGCAGGTTGGTGTGCTGGTTGTACCTGTGGCACTATTCGCCATGGTGCGGTGGCAGTTGTGGGAGGAACTTTCTGATGGATGGCTCTGTGATCGGCCTGTTGGTCCCTCAGAGCCAGCTAATACAATGGGGACGTCGGCTGCTGTAGGTGGGGAGTTGCAGGAGCCAGTGACGGAACGCAGCGTGGCGTGCTGCGTGCAATGCAACGACAATGCGGAAGGGAGAGCGAAAGGACTGGTGATTGTTTCTTTTTCGTATTGCTCTGTGCATGCACCTAGAGGCAGAGTACACGCATTGAGGAGTCAGAATGGGTCATTTTTCTGTGGATCGGATTGGGAAATATTGAACAAGAAGATGCCGGAGCACCCCTTGGAATGGGAAATGCTGGAGTGCTCTTTAAAGAGGAAGGTGCCTGCTTGCACCTCGCAGACCTATGCTAAGGGGCCGTGTCTGCGCTCGTGTGTGGTCTGTGGGAAGAAATAGTCTGGGACAGGACGTTTTGGTAGCGTTATGGAGATCTGTTGGGCATCCTGAAAGAGTATTATTCTGAACTTTGTGATTTTTATATCAGGATGAACAATCTCGTCCTGTCAGAGGACCGATTCATGTGTAAGCGTATAAGGCCAGTATGTTTGCCGTGTATATGTTTTGTGGCCTCAGCGTGCATGGTTTGGGCCTTTGGTATGAGTGGTGCGCATGTTTATGTTGTGGCCCGTGTGTGTGTGGTCAGAGCAGTGTAGTGTTTCGTTGTGCTTTGCAACGTTGTTTTATAATCGCATGCTATTAATTTCCTTTGCAGGTTATGGAAAACGATATTGCTGTTGTAATTGTATTTTTCTTGCAGGTCGTTTTTTTAATGGGAAATGTACAACTTGATTTTAATGCCCATTTTTGGGCAGACTGGAGGGTGGTGGCGGACTCTCAGTAACCTTCTTTGTTGTTCAAGGTTTGGACAGTGCCTTAAGGGGACGGACTTGAGGGTGGGTATGCCCCTCGTTTCTCGCTTTCTTGAAGTGAGCATTAATGTTGCCTTGTGTGGGCGGACATGAGGGAAGGGGTTTCCTCAAATGCCAGGTTTGTGTGGTGGTTCGACAGTGTGGTTCAGTCCTGCATAAAAGCATGTTTGTATGCCCTTAGAAAATTGTGGTGTGGGGCATGTGTGTGTGCGAGTGTTGGTGGGTGCATTTCGGTGCACAGTTCTATATTGTGCATATTGTAGGCAATCAGTAGTTAGTGATGGGTGTCCTATTCCTGAGGAGGCGCACTAGGGTTCCGGCCGGGTCCTTTGTGTTCAAGGGGTTATGTTTGATACATGTAGTGTGGAGGCAGTGACTTGGGGTCACATGTAGTGTGGAGGCAGTGACTTGGGGTCACGTGTAGTGTGGAGGCAGTGACCAGGGGTCACGTGCAGTGTGGAGGCAGTGACTAGGGGTCACATGTGGTGTGGTAGCTGTGACAGGGAGTTACATGTGGTGGTGTGGCAGTGAGATGGGGTCACATGCAGGTGTGGTGTAGTTGTGGCAGTGACTAGGGGTCACATGTGGTGTGGTAGCAGTGACGGGGTCACATGTAGTGGTGGTGGCTGTGACTTGGGGTCAGATGTAGTGCGGAGGCTGTGGTTAAAGGCCACATGTGGTTAAGTAGGTTATGATTGGGTCTAGGGTCACGTGTTGTAGTTGATGGTTAGACCAGTTAAGTTCACAATGGTATGGTTGTCCCTAGGTGGTTGAACTAGGTATCTTAACAGATTGTTGTGCTTGTTGTTGCCCTGGTCAGGGCTGGTTTGTGCTTGGTCGTGGCAGGCTCGAGGCTCTGGGGGGCAGCTCGGGGCATAAGGATGTTAGTGCACTGAGGATTCAGGAAGTTAGTTAAGTTGTCGCTTGACTGGATAGTGGATGTGGCAGGTCCAGTTCTGAGGGGCAGCTCAGGACGGTGGATGTTCATTTTATTATTATTTTTCGTTCTCGTAGGGTGGTGCCTGGTTGGTTTGTTAGGGGTACTGGTATGGAGTGGAGTAGATATTCCTGTGTACCTGTTATTGGGTCTTTCCCGGGGCAGTTTCCGTTGGTTATACGCAAGTTGCTTATTGGTATGGACTTTGGGTCCATTTGGGTTACCTTGCGTGGAGTAACTCTTTAGGGTGTTGCTCATGTGCTTGTAAGGGGTTTGGCGTACCTGTTGATAGCGTGGTGGCCACACGTTGTTGGCAGGTGGTTGGTTATGAAGTGTTTTCCACATTGGGTTTAGGCATTTCATTTGGTTTTTGTGTTATTACCGATGCACTGTTTTATAATTGGCAACGGGGGAGGAGTGTTGTGATGTGTACTTGCAAGAGCTGTTGGAATGTTGAGAGGTGAATGTTGTATGAGGGTTCTGCAGGAGCCGTTGGGAACAGAATGAGAAGGATGATACTGGCTGGATGGGACGCCGGCGTTTCACGCACAAGCTTACTTGGTAATGATAATAAAGGCTAAAGAACTTACCTATGAGAGCGTACTTCCTTTATTATTACACTCTTCTAAGGGGGTCCCATGTAGGCAACATGGCCTTAGTGGGTTGATCCCTTTCCTCACTTTGAAGCTAAGCAGGGTACGTCCCAGTTACTGCAGGGATGGGAAATCCACTGTTAAGGCAGCAACTTTTTGGAACTCACTTCCTATCACCCTGCGGTCTGAAGCCGTCCTTGCTACTTTCAGGAAATCTCATCTGTTCAAATGAATTCTTCCAATCTAGTTGCCCTGTGTCCTGTTTCTTGATGGTTGTCTTTTTGTGTTTTTGTTATGGCGTCCAATGCCTGTGGGCTTTCGGCACCACCTTATAAATAAGGTAAAAATACCCATTTCTTTTAATTTTTATTATTGATGGGAGACTACAAATACCAGAATGCAATTCAGGTAAAGGCAAAAAATTGTCTGCGAGTGCAAAACCTTCAAAGACTGCGGTTTAATTCAGATGCCCATGCCATCCATGCAGTAACCGGGACTGACTCTGCTTAGCTTCAAAGGAAGAAAAGGGCCGGCCCATTCCTCTAAGTGGTCTTGTACGTTTGGCTCATTTAACAGTCAACATGGCCTGAGGAGGCTGGCCCCCTTCCTCACTTTGAAGCTAAGCAAAGTCTGTCCTGGTTACTGCATGAATGGAAGACCTGGAGGGTAACTGAGTCACTGGCCATGGCCTTCAGCCATAGCCAGTTTTTCACCCTGACGTCACTATAGTTATAAAAAAACGTTTGAAATAAATGTTTTTAAAATTTAACCGCGCACATTCCTGCAATTATCTGTAGCCCTTTGTAACCTGGGATATAGCCGCGAATATCGGCAAAACAGACGGAAAATAATCCTTGCCTGCCCCCCCCACGCCATCACCAAGTGCCCCCCTCATCTGTGCCAGCTCCCCCCACGGCCTCCTCACCGCCCCTGCCCTCTCCCCTTCACCACAGAGCACATGCTGCGTCTGACGCAGTTTGCTTTCAGATGTCGGCTATTTGTGGCTATAGCTGAAGCTACAGAAAGCTTTGTGTTGCAAACTTGGTCCCTGGACCCTATCAACTCCCATATTTCACTCAGTGCTTCCCCTCCCCAACCCCCCCCCCCCAACCCCCTCAACCTCTACCCTGATGGCGTTTCATTTTCCCATAACCTCAGCTATAACTGCGAAGATCTCTCGCATCGAGAGAAAAACAAGATGGCAGTAGTTTAATTTCTGAAAACCATGATCCTGCAAAGCACCATGGGAGATATCACTAATTTTTGGGGAACGGGGCACCCCCTTCTACGACAAATTTCAAAATAACTACAGCACGGAATAACCCCAAACCACGCATGGATCGTGAGTCAACCCTTCCTGCCCGAGTTGTTTCGGACTTGGTCCAAATCCGTCCAGCGGTTTAGGCTGTGCGCTTTGGCAAAAATTGACCTTTGTCTATGGGAAGTAGACCTCACCTGTTTTTTTTTTTAAGCTTAATTTATTGTTTAACAGATCTTTACAAAATTTTACAGTCAGTGGGCAGGGGGCGCACAGACTTAATTACTTCTGAAATTTCTGCAAAATCCGTTACTCGAATCAAAAGTTATTAACAATAGAATTTTGAGGGGTTCCTATGTGTCTCCGACTCACCTTAACTATAGGGTGGCGACCACCGCCCTACGATATATATTTTTCTTCTTTTTCTAGATGCCTTTGAAGTTCCAATTTGATTTGTGATGACAAAAAAGTGCTTCATATGCTCCATCATCAGCAAGCCCTAAAACAGGAATACCGTGATCAACCAACTTTGGTTTAGAGAAGTTGACCCAGATAATTTCCACCACTATGTCCCCTCCCCTTATTCCCCCCCCCTGCACCCCACAGCCCCCCCTCACCACCCTCCCCCCACCACACGCCATACACCCACTCCCCCCCGCCCTCCCCGTATTCTGCACCTCCCCCCTCATCCCCCCCAAGAGAAGCTTAAAAAGCATAGGATGCTTTGCGATCCCTGCTTCCTACCATTTTTTATTTTGGAGAATCTTTGTGGGGCTTGCACCACATAATTGCTAAAACCACTGTTACAGAAACATAGCATGCAGCAATGCATGGCCTGGCATAAACATGCCAACTCACTAACGTTTCTTTTTCCAAACTCCTCCGCCATACTACCCAATGAGGAATACCCCAACAATATTAGCACCCGTCAGCTGCTTTGTAAGAAGCATGTCGTGTGCCAGGAGTTCCATTTCCTGCCGTGCATGGATTTGTAAAGTTGTAAAATGGGGATATTTTGTGTACAAATGGGCTACTTTCGACTGCAGATTTTTTGGTGGTACCCAAGACTGCTTAATTCCTTGGTCTATTGCCCTGCACAACTGCATCCTTTATCGCATCTGCTGTTGAAACTTTGCTCTCTTCTCCTTGCACCCTGTGCCTATAAATGCAAAATGCAAAGAACAGCAATAAACGCCAAAACTATTGGCTTTGCCAATGCTGGTTAGTGATCTTGGCATTTGTGCCATTAAAATTGAGCCTCACTTTGGTCCAATATTTTCAATGTATTTCAATGATTAAGTAGAAAACCCCATGGTGCACATCACGCTACCATTTTATACCATGTAAAGGGTTGGTCAACTAAAAGTAAATCAAATAACGGTCCAACCTTTGCTCTTGGCAAATTTGCTTGCCAAGTTACATATTGCTACACTTGATGCTCCAGATAAGATTTGGAAGTGAGAGTATTTTACACCCTATTTTGTAGCGTTGGGAGTAAAATGACTTTAGGGAGTAAAAATGTAAATCCATTCCCAAAGGGAATATTCTACAAGCGAATAAAAACTTTTTGGACAATAGAAACGTTTTTGTAATAATTAATTTTTTCAACTAGTTATTTATGCACATTAAAAGATGCATGCTAACTTCTTCCTATCAGGCAGTTATAAGAGTAGTTTCTTCCTGTGGTACTATGCTCACTACTGGTCCAAACAGTTCCATGGAGCTTTGTGGGTGAAAGCAGGGGCACAAGGTTCTATATGTCCGTTTCCTATTTTTTGTTGGAGTATTTTTACTTTTTTCTTTTTGGGAGTATTTGCCTATTTTTAGGGAGTCAAAATGGTCAATACATTCCTCATCTGTAGGGCGTGCTACACCACCAAGTATTGGTGAACTTCGCTGAAAGTCCCATCAATTTAGAATGAGGGCATTGTCCTTTGTGCAAACCTGCAAGCGGTGCAACAGTTAATTCACAAAGATGGTCCATTTCTCAACAGGAAGCACACCACAGTATATCTCCCTCTCTTGCAGCACTCAAGTCAAAGTATGAAGTATGAGTTGCACGGACTGAATCCTCACAAACAGTCGAATATTGCCAATCAATAGTTTACTCCTGCACTAGCCAAGCTTAAAGCAATAGGGTGTACGTTTTGGAGTGGGATTGGAGGCAGTCCCATGCTCAAAAAAGCCTATAGGAGTCACAAACAGAAAAGTATGTATGCTACCTGGTCAACTAAAAAACTGGATGGAATTGATGGAAGTGAATGGGTGGAATTACCCTACCCTCCCCTCCAGTTGCTGTGTGTACCCACCACGCACGTGTCTGTGCCTTCTTGTTCCCCCATGCTGTTGTATATCCCTATTGTCCACCTATCACTGCAAGCCCAGCCCCCAATCACTGTGTGCCCGTGTGTAGCTTTGTTCCCTGCCATTCTGTTCCCATGATGTTGCTATGTATCCCAATGTATTACCCAACCCTCTCGTCACCATGTATGCCCACCATGCCCGTATGTCACTGTGTACCCTGCTTTCTTGTTCCCCATGCTATTGCTATATATCGGAATGCCCCCCCCTCCCTCCCTCCTGTCGCGGTAAGCCCAGCCATTGTCACTGTATCTGTATGTCGCCGTGTTCCCTGCCATCATGTTCACGTGCCTGGTCTCGGACGCTCTAAAGATGACCCATCAGATCACATCACTACGCTTACTCTCTACTATACACCATCACACAACTAGAACATTGCTAAACCCCTGATAAATTCGGCCTAGCTGATCACATACGAACACTACCCCGAACACTACCCCATGAACACCTCATCACCCTAATATGCAGCTATCCCATTACATTCCGGCCTAGTTACATAAGCGTCCTTCAGGCCTAACCCAGCCAGAACCCAGTCTGGGTGTCCACCCACCAGACTGTACACATCCAACTGATATCTTCAGCACCACACCTAAAGCTAGGATGCAGCTACCATCCGGCAATTACATCAGCTGCACACAACTGGTGCACACACGCACCTTTGACACTATCTCTCTCTACTGACCTGTAGTGCGGTTCCCGAGGGCGTTGACTTACCAGCGCTTTGAGATCACACCAATGATATATAGAGCGCTATATAAATCCCAAGTAACGTAACTTCACATAACAGCATGCAGCTGAGGTATCACAGCAGGTATTTGAACTTTGTAAAACCTTTAAGACTTCACCAATTCCTCGTTTATAACAATCCAGTGACCATCTGTGCAGACCTAGCACTTGAATCCAGAATTGAGACTTTTGAAATAGAATCAGCTAGGATAGTCTTGCAGCCAGTATTACTGAATCTGTACCTGAATTAGAGCTGTATGAATCTGTTCCGCAGACTGCACCAGCCAACTTCACCTAATTCCGTCTCCTGGACACCACTAGGCAGGATCATGACTTTGGGCAACTCTCCATAAGCACTATACTCTTCCCCAACGCATTTTATAAAACCATTTGCTCTTGGGAGGATAGCTCAGTGGCAAAGTGCTCTCCTTGGAAGCAAGACGACACAGAGAAACACTAGTTTGATTCCTGGGTCCGCGCTTAGAAACCTCTAGGTATTAAGCACCTTATAAATAACCTATAATATCATAACCATTCCCATCAATTTATATACCCTGCTAGATGTGGTAAGGAAGCTTTTGGAGACCAGAACGATTCCAGAATCAGCAAGCAAGGCATGATTGCATCCCATCCCTTTGTTACGACTCAAAGGTGGTTGACAATCATTGCCCAATATCCCAACTATATCTTGTGGCATGAATTCTGGAAAATGTAACCTTGTTAAAGCTACAGGGCCAACTGGAGACACGTGGATTTGAGAGGGACTCAAATATGCAGTCCTGGACATTAGAACGCGGTTAATAAAGCATAAAGTGAATGGCACTGACCCCATTAGATTCATCTGCTGCATTTGACATCAGTGACCATAGGAGCCACAACAAAGTAGACTCCCTCTTTGGGCTCCGAGGACTTTCCCCGACTTGGGTCAGTTCCTTCCTGAAGGCGAGGCGTGGAGCGCATTGGCCGAGAGAAATACAAGGTTACCTGTGGAGTTCCACAAGACTCCACACTCGAGTCTCTGCTCTTTAATGCTATCTTTGTAGGTTAGCAGGCCTGAAAGGGGAATCGGGCACCGTTTTTAAGATGAGACACCCTGTCATTGGTAGTTCTGGATCAGATTAAGGGGATATGAGTTATGTCTCCCGTAAAGTGTCAAAGGATTCCTTGCTGCAAATCTTGGTGGAGGAAACCTGGGTATGTTTCACTACTGATACAGTGCGAGAGAAGCTGCAGACCGCCCATCCTTTTGTCCGTCCTCCTGCCTTTGGGCTGTCCAGAATCCTGGGTCCTTAGTGAAGGCACTCTTTTGTAGCACACATCAGTGCCATTGCTAAGTGAGCCCATTACATGCTCTGCTTTATTTTTCATATACACCCTCTGCAAAGCACCACCCATAGGCCCACCAGGCTCCAGGTATTGGCTCTCTCTAGGCTCAATTAATGCAGCAGTTTTTTCAAAGGACCCCTACAGAAAAGTCTTAGCAGGCCTCAAATGGTCTAAAACAGAGCCAGTTGATTTTTGGGAAATCCCACATCGCCAAAAGCCGGTGCGATTTGAAGGACCGTGCCGCACCTCATCGCCTCAGATCATTTTAATCTCACAAAGAAAACCGATAGTACCTCAGCATCCAAATTATAAAATGGGGAGAGAAAGTGTGGGGGACTGTCGACATGAAACGGACTGGTTTGAAGTCCGGTCTCATCATATAACCAGTTTTTAAATCCTGTCGAAGGGCATATATTTGGCCTGCCCTAGTAAGGTTTCATCTGTAGAATGTTTGCTTTGTAGGCCACCCGATTTATAATTGAATGCAGGATATTCGTGGGAGGGGGGGGGGGAAGAGATGCGGTTTCTGGTTTTACCTTGTAATTGTATTTCATGCTTTATATGTTGCACTCCCAGCTACTGAATCTGGTCGAGTTGCGCCCAATAAAGGTTTTCTATTAAAATTGTGACCAGAATCTCCCATAACGTCATCAGCCTGCCAAGACACATCTGCCTCCACCCGCAGGGCCTACGGGCTGCTGAAGCATACATGTGGATACATTATGGCATTTTACTGCAACCTAAGCATCCAAAAAGATCATGGAGCTGATTCACAAAGACCCTCCCATGCCTGTATCTTGCTGGCAAGTGATCCATAACACTGCAGTCAGGAAAGGAGCCCTGCGACGGAATCAACTCTGCCCTAAATTCGCTCTACTGGCTCCCATCGACACCTAGGCCACTTTTAAAAGACATTCAACTCACCATATTTGCATAAAGGAGGAAAATGATCGATATGGCAAGGAACCCCGATTTGGCACGCACTACATTCCCTGAAAATATCCTTCACAAAGTCCTTAGAAATTGTTTTTTTCTGATAGATTGTACAGCACTGCTCGCATGTTTGAGGGGGGGCGAGCCTCAGGAAAAGGCATACATACCAAGGCACATAGGTTCAAGGTTTAGTCTGATCATGGTAAGTCGCAGGTATATCTATAGTAGCCATCACGAGCATAAAATGTACCTGAACTTTACTAATGCCTTTTCAATTTAAGATTGAATGGGATTGGCGATGTAAATTGCAGGAATATCTTTGTCTTTTTACCCCTCTTCCATGGCAAACAATCCTGCAGTAAAGTCCACCACAATGGGCTGCACTGCAAAATGTGAAACGGAGTAGAGCATTGTGGGCTTATGAAAGGAGACGTCGGTCGAGCCTAACAAAGAAAGACATTACAACAAGAAATTATACCTTTTTTCTAAACACCTTGTATTACAAGATCTAGCACTATAATAGGCAACAAAGGCATAAGAAATAAGCTGTGCAACAATAAAAGTCATTCGATTTCAAACAAACCAATGCTGTACACAGTCACTCTTTGCCAGCACAGTGAAAACTAAAGTACGAAAACAAACCAATGCAGGCAAATTGGATTTCTTCTCCTTGCAATTACTGCAGCTCCGTCTGGAGGATTGTCGGCCGTCCTTGTAATTCGAAATCTCTTCTGGTCAGCAAACACAAATCAGCCTATTGATCTGTTTATGCAGGGAGACGCGTTACCTGCTGCACACTATACGCTGGTATTGGGATTTATTCAATTAAAGCCCCCTTTCTTAACTAGCAAATAAATATACAGAAAGTATTGCCATGGGAATTGAGTGGCCGGGCTTCCCAGCAAGCTGTCGAACATCATACAGTGGTGAGAACTTCTCAGGCAACCATGTTTCTCAAACAGTAATGTTACTTGTCATGGAGATCTGTGCCCCATTCACATAACCATAAGAAGTCGTGAAATGGTGTCACGAAGCCTGAGCAATTCAGGCAACCCCATGAAAGAATGTAGGACACAGAGGCAACACTTCAGACTCAGTGCCTCATGATGCAAGAGGAGGCCCGTTTTCCCTTGGAGCCCAAAGTTACCATTTTCACTGTAGAACTCAGCAGTTGGAAACGTTGCACCAATGTGGTTTAGACTTGGGAAATGAATGGTCAATGATTTACAGAGTTGAGAGAATTGCTGATGAAAAGGTGTGGTGGAGGGGTCGGGGGGCAGTGATAAATTTCTAAATCGGAGAGACCAGATTGATCCATTCGAAATGGGAATTGAATCAAGCGTGGAGCAGGGCAACACACTAAATAGATCACAAGCCTGCATATAGAGCATGTCAATGTGTAGTAATGAGACTTCACAGAAAGTAGTGGTATGCACTTTGGGGGCTGGAAAGTAAGAGACCGCTTCTCAATTACAAAAGATAAAATATCCCCCTGCACACACCTCACTGAATGCCCTACAGCTCAGATGCACTCGCACATTAGGAGACGTTTTACACCAACCATTAAAACGGATGCGTCACCAGCTAAAGGAATAACTTTTTCCAATGCTTTAAGTAAGTGTGAGGAGGTCATTCCCAGGAGGGCCCAAAGATTATAGTTGAGCTATGCACGATTAGACTAAGGGGGTGAGGGAGAAAACTGCTCCGTAGACATTACGATCACTTAATTTAATTCCACATGTCTGAAAATGGCGATTCTAGATTATTGGCTTTACAATAGTCCAAAGGAAAATCGAGATAATTACATGTACTTTGGAACATATTTTTTGATCTTGCATTTAGAATGATTGACTCAAATTAACTAGTACATAAGACTAGTTCATTACCTTCAAACGAACAAGGAAATGGCCCCTGCATTTATTTTGATTTCGAGTTAATATTTTAATATTAATGTTTTAGTCCATGCCTTGACGACTGAATAATTATACTTAAACCTTTTAATTGATCATGCCATGTATGAAAACTTGACCGCTTCGGTTAGGCCACACGTCCAAGTAAAGGTTTCTTAGCTACTTCAGATTCTTAGCCTGTATTGGACACTTAAGCCTCACCACATACAATGTTTTATGCATCATTGGGGCCCCCACTTATCCCACCTTAAACATGGATGTTGCCTCACACATACTTTGCGAGATTATGTCAGTGCTTTTGGTGGGATAAATAAACCTAACTCAAAATCATTATGTAGAGCTTGCAACTCTGCTTCCCAGCACAAGTGCTAATATTAACCATTTAGGTCATGCACAATACATCAATCCTAGGAGAATGAAAAACAGAAATGAGATATGCACGTGAGCTAAAGTTCGAACACAGATCTCTGTAGCAGGCAGCCATCCTCCCACTGAACAATCCGACCGGCAGCTGAACATGTATATATATTCCACTTGTTAATCACTAGAATAGGGAATAAGTACTGCAGAAATTGTCACAGTGGGTACTTAAGCTTCACTAATAAAACGTGATTGTAAGGTAGCACTTGGCTTGATGGGGAAGGAGGAAGGGTAGTTTTATCCTTCTCCGTTCCCCTTTACTAGTGATCATGTGCAGCAAGGCAGCGCAAAACAAGTTGGGGAGGACATTGGCGGATTTGATGCTGCAGACCAACCAGGCGTTAGCCTGCTCAGTTGGATTGCAATCCACCAAGATTTCACACCATGTAAATGCTAAAAATGATGCATCCCTCTCGAGCACAGGAACGTCCTAACAGCTCTCTCCGGATCCTCCTCAAACGGACTACAATTACAGATAGACCCCACAAACGCCCAAGACAATGCACAAACGCGATGGCATTCAACGGACCCAGGCACAGGATAGCCTACAGACAATGGTAAAGGGAAGAGAAAAAAGGAATGGAATTCGGAAACCGTGGAAATAGGAATACAATGATCATCTCATTGCTCTTTTAACCATGTTATAGAAAAGAGGCACAAAATCAATGAATCACAAATGTACCCCCAAAAAAAGTACAATTTCACCTTTACAGACAATAGTAAATAGAAAAATTAAACTAGGAGGAAAAAAAACAGAATACATTATTGGTTAACTACCGTTTGAGGAGGGCTAATAACAAATTGAGCTAACTACCAAAAATCTTGAACTGGGACTGCTTGATTTGTGGACAACCTGTTCAGTAACTAACGCAGGCAAGCATATGCCAGAATTAAAAGGCGTGACCAAAGCCCAAGGTCACCAGAGAAAACGTAAATTCAACAAAACCGACTGCCTGTGCCGCACCTTGCCAAACTTATCAACACTCAAAAAAGTTAATAAATGCTTGGAAGCAATAGTGTTTAATGGACAGCCAACACGTGTTTTAACCGGTTATGGTCTTCATCAGGGCTGTAATGTGTGTGAGAATATATACAGTAAAATATTGCATCACAATTCGAGGATTACATTATCGAAAATTAAATATTTTATTATTTGAGCAATTTAAAATACATGTCCCCCTAAGGTTTAGCTCATAATGCCACAGAAACATTTAAGTCACACATAAAATTCATTAAAATGGTTAACAAACGAATGAACTTAAATATTAGCAGGATAAACATAGAAATGATGTTGCAGGAAAGAAAGGGAGAAAAAAATGGAGGCGAGGGGAAAAGTGGAGGTGAAGAAGACAGACACCAAATTAGTTAGATCATAAGTAGATCTGAGCATTGATAAGGTTGGCATGGTTTGGTGCAGGTAGTCAGTTTTGTTGAATTTACATTTTTGGTTAGACAGGCATTGTAAATTTTTAAAAGGTCTTCTATAAACGCATACATTAAATGAGTATTTAAATTAAAGGTTCTTGTGACAATTGTATTGGGATGCTCAAAACGTTTCCTACGCTTATATTAAACTCCTTAATCTCGTCATTGGCCTGGCGTGAGCAAGGGATTTAATAGCACATTTGGAGATGGTGATCTCAAAACACGATATAAAGCTAACAATTATTCAAATAGGCAATACAAAGGCAGCAATTGCTTTTTAAAACTCCGAAAACGTGTAAAAATGAAGGCTTGCACACAGGGCATTTCCAATATAGCCTTATAGACGGAGGAGTTATTGCGGCATACCATGGTGGCCCAAAGTGGGGGTCTACGAGGTCTACAAGGCTATTAGCACACGATGGTAGTAGCAATATATATTTTGGATTTTCTTCGTGGTGACGTATAAAATGGTGCTTAAGAGTGAGTAAAGTAAATGGACAAAAAAAGTTGGTAAATTAAATGCGATTATATTTTGAAGTATTTAAACATGGTTGTCTTCATACAGTAAGCATTTTCATTCCAACTTGGTTGTACTGGAACAGGTTTAAGTGGAGCATGCTGTATGTGCCATGTAAAAGTAAATGTTTTCTGTATAAGAAAGTTAAAGCATGTTCCAATGTTATACTCCCTCTTTCGTGTGTTAAACAGCGTGCTGCAGGAAAAAGAAGGTCATCCTAGAGAGGCAGTGTCTTGGTGAAACAAAATCTTACCTGGAAATTGCATTGTTGCTTCCCCGTCTGCATCTGAAGACAGAATGCAGTCAAAACCAGTAGGCTGAGAGGAGACCAATAACAAAACCCCATGTGCTCAGATAGAGCAGAGATTTTTGTCCACAGCGGTTGACCAACATCTTTTCACCATCCATTTATAACGTTATGCTGAAGGTGAAGGGTGGGAACTCCATAAGAACAAGGGGAGGTGCAAGGAGTTTCAGCAGTGTGCAAAGACCCATATTGCAATTAGAAGGTAAAGCAGAGACCGTCACAGGTGGTGTCAAAATCGGGTTCCTGAGTACGCCAAAGAATGTTGGGAGGAAGGGTCCCAAAGAGGCGATGGAGTCTAATATGGACCTGCAGTGCCCAGGGCTTGTGCAGCCCGTTAAAGATATTTTCCCCTTGGGGGCACTTCCACTGGCCGCCATCGATGCTTACCAGTGCTCACAGCCCCTAGCCCCATGTCCACCTGCCCCCCTCCCCTGCCCGCCCTCGCCTAATCCAATTGGTGTCGCAAGACCCAGAACACCATATTTAAGCCCCTCTCCCAGGCCAGCGTTGTCTGGGTAGGTGGCAGGTTCAGGTACAGGACACCCGTTTGCCCGTTCTCCCTGCTGCCCCACCCTGCCACGTACTACCGCTTTTGCGGTCTGGAACAACACCCAGGTAGAAGGAAAGCGGAGGGGAGGGGGGGGGGCGGTGGGGGGAAATCATATTTGTCCCTTTGACTTGTGGAAGGCTGGTTTGAAAAGAATGGGATCGGATTCCATTATTGGGAGCGTGCGTTTACATCAGATTTCTTTAAAAGAAATGGGCAGTATGACATAGAGCAGGAGCGTTCTTAGGCCTCTGAGAAGAGTGGGATTTGTTAATTGGAATAATGACTCGGGAAGCCGCGATGTATGTTCACCATTTTACAGTGTATTGAAAATCTGCATGCATTTGTATTCCGGTTTTTCTTCCATTTTTGTTTTAAAAATGGTGTTCTAAAGCACCGATTGAAAACAAAACAAAAAAGTGTCTACCTAAAAGTCATTTATCTGCAAGCCTTCGTAATGAAGCCCTTGGAACAAAACCTTTTAGATTACCCTTGACTAACACAGTAAAAGCAAACTGAACACACACATACACAAATTAAAGCTTAAACAAAGCAAACCAACATCAGTTTTGGACGGCAATGTATGCGCTCACCTTTTTCCAGAGGTTTTGAAAGTTTTAGCAGTAAAGGAAAATCGATTGCTAGTGCAATGCCCAACGAGACCCGTGAAAGTTAGCCATCAAGTCAGTTCCAAACGAGAGGCAGATCTTCAATATACTCTCTCGGCACCCCCTCAGACTGCTGCTCCGATTCAGGCCCTTGCTCAATTGTAAACCCCCCCCACCGCCTCCCCCATCCCCCATCCCCCATCCCCCATCCCCCATCCCAAGCTCGACTCTGTTGACATCACAGAGAGCTCCCAACATTTAAAAGGACAGGTGCACAGACATCACTAAAGACTAGTGCACAAGGGAAGAAAAAGCAATATTTTTTTTTTATTAAGAACCACTTTGTGGGAAAGTAAGCACTTTGAATGCTGGGTAGACCAAGCATGACTCTCACAGGACTGAAAAGAAATGTGCGATCGGTTAGCACTCTGAGGCGCTCAAACACTGAAATCGGTGGAGAAATACCGATTCCATTAAAAAGCAAGGTGGCTGCTCTTTTGAAAAAGAAGGGTTCGCCTGTGGCAATTGCTGGCAGTGTCACTCGCATTTGACTTCAGAGGTAAAACTGTTCTCCTCTGGCGCTCCTGGCGGAAAGACATGCAAGCCATGCTTCAAAGTTATTAAATTGCATGTGGCATAGATGCAAAGGGCCCTGGAGACTTTGTTCTGTACGTGGCTGGGAACTAGATTTCACCCAGCGTTACAGGATTCCTCTTCTTCAGACGGCTGTTTTGCATTCATGCAGCTGCTTTAATTACAGTACAAGGTTCAGATCGTACCACTTCACGCATAGCCCAGACTAACATAACATCTTTAAGGCTGGCTAATCTCATGCATGTCTTAAAGATCAATGGATTTGTCCCCAAAAATCATAACCAGTTTTAGAAAAAACATTTTTCCCAGCGGCATGTCCGTCCAAGATGGCCTAATGAGATCTCCTCAGGCATCATGCTGCTAATTGATTAGGAGGATGGGTGCACTACCTGCCCCTACATTTGAAAGATCAGGTAGGCATGGAAGAATAAAAAGGTCAGAAAGACAGGTTCTCGCTGGTCACCAAGGTGCTATGCAGATCAGTAAGCATTTGCTGAACTTCCGAAATTACAAGAATGCCTAATTGATAATGGGGACATATCAATGGTGTGCGTCCGCTCACCTCCAGAGCATCCCCCAAGGAGACTGACCCACAGCATGTAGGAAGGGAGTTTATTTTTTTGGAAAGAGGTGCGCCCCAAAGGGCGGAGCGTGTTGGAATCACCTCCTGTTTTAGCTCCAACTCGTGACTCGCCAAAGCTAGCCAACTCAGGGAATCTGCCAGGCTGTTCATCAATCCCGGAAGATGTATTCCTTGGCAGACTGACCATTACCATATTGCCATTGCAGGAAGGGTCAAAGTTTGGATTTTGTACCTTCCCAGACTGTTCACATAAAATATTAAAGTTGTGCATTTGCATATGAACTCGTTCTAGATGTTGGACAAAAGTGCTTTTCGTGGTTCTCCCGAAATTGGTTCAGTCGGATCAGGCAGGCTACGTACGAAACAGGCAGGGGGGGTGGATAATCTTGGGAAGACTAAATATTCTGGCATCTCCGGAGGCCCGCAAGCAGAGGAATACTGATACTCTTTAGATGCAGAGAAGGCGTTCAACCAGGTTGACTGGTGTGTTATGAGAGGTATTGAGGAAGATGGGCCTAGGGGCGACCTAGATGGGGCGGACAGGGACACTGTATTCAGCACCCTCTGCTAAAGTGCTGGTTAATGGGATGGTGTCACATTCCTTCTCCCTGTTTCGGGGTACCAGGCAGGGCTGCCTACTCTGTCCCTTGCTTTATGCATTAGTAATGGAACATTGGGCTTCCTCTGTATGTGCGGATTGGCATATTCAAGAGGTCTCGGTCCAGGTGCAAACTTACAAACTCACTTTCTTTGTGGACGATGCCTTAGTGTATATGTGTCTGACCCGAGGGGTTCTATTCCACACCGCCTGAAGGGTCTGCAGCAACAGGTCAGAGTTTTGGGATTTAAAATGCATCTCTACAAGTCAGTGGTTTCGACAGGGAGCACCAAAACTACAATATCTTCAGTCCCTGACATTGGTGGTTTCCGGGGAGGGTTTTAGAGGTTTAGGAGTGCAAATACCTAGAGAATCTTACAGACTTATTCAGCAACTTATACGCCTCTTTGGACCGGTATACGACAACCTCGAAAGATTGGGAAAGATGCCACTTACTGGACGGCTAGACTCAAATTGTATGAAGAGGTCTCTCCTCCCCAAGTTCTTATTTATATTTCAGATGGTTCCCAGGGTGGTTACAGACTCCTTTCTCCTGATAGTTAAACAGGTTCTTTTATGTTTCCTCTGGAAGGGGGCCCAAACTACGATTGCTTATAATATACTTATCCTGCCGAGGGAAGGGTTGGAGGAGGGGGTGGGACGAGACTCCCTGACCTGACCATTACTATAGGGCGGCGCAACTTCAGGTACTGGTTAATCAACTTGCTCCGTATTCATATAAGCAAAGGGCGAGTCTGAAGACTACAGTCCTAGCCCCGGTCTCTGAGAGAATGGTTAGGGGTCCCGTAGATAAGAATCCAGAGGAGAGTTCTGAATCATCTAGCACTCTCTGTACTTTGGAATATATGGAAGGAGAAGACATGCACGTTGGCGCACATCATGGCCCTCCCCACTGATCTGTAGAGGGCGAGTGACATATTACCCTATGGAATATCTCATGTACATGCTTGACGAATCCAGATGCAATATAGAGGAATGGCGGCTCAACTTTTTTACTTTTTTGTTGATGTTAATGTTAAAGGATATTTGTAACTCGCAATATCACCACCGGAGTGGTCCCCTGGCGCTCTGGTGGTAGAAAAAGGGGGGGGGAAATCGGGTTAGTGAGGATGAGCTGGAGAAGTGCAAGAGAGCAGTGATGTGTTGTTGGCGGCCTCAGCCCGGAATTCCGTTGGCTGGGCTTGGGGTGTTATACTGCCCGAAGACGTGTGCTGTTGTGCGGGTCTGATGTTGCAGTGTGGTGAAGTTTGTGCGGATTGCAGCATTTTAAGTTTGTGGTTGTGTTTGGTTGGAATTTGAGGTGTGTATGTAGAGGGTGAAGTTGTTAGTGGGTTGGTTAGTTGACTTTCCTGTCTTGAAGTGGGGTGCACATTTCCGAATTTCTAATCAGGTGGGGTGTGTGGGCGTCTCAGTGTCTATGTTCAGCTCGGGGCTTTACAACACTTGCGGTCCATTTCCAATAGGTCATCCTTTCATATGCATAACCTTGCCCAAGTTGGTGCAACTGGCTGCCTACATGGCCCCTGTTTGTATGAGGAGCAGGCACGCGTTTGTGCGTCCTTTGCAGTCTAGCCCAGGAAGCATTGCTAATCTAGTAGGAGGGCGGCATCTGTAAGCCCTGGTTTGCTCCCTCCATGGGTTGAGGCCTGCTCGGCCTGTACCATCTTATTTGTATTTATTTTTTATTTATATAGCGCTTTAATCCAAGGCGCTTTACAAGAGGAACAAGCATAATACAACAAGCAATACATGACAAATTAATCTAAACCAGAAAACAGTACAAGGAACAATTTACATTATAGATGAGGAAAGGTGCTGATGGAAAGGGACTAAAAGAGAGGGGGTAGGAGGAGTAAGTAGAGTGAGTAGTGAGACAGAAAACGAAAAAGATGCTAGGGGGGTGAATGGAATAGATAAGATTTAAGAGAAGTGCAGAATGAGGGGTAGGAGGTAATAGAGCGGATGGGGAGGGGTAGGCGGTTCCAATTTGGTTGCTCATTCATGTTACCGCTCCTACCCCTTTGGTGTATTGCAAGGCTAGCGCTTGCACTTATGTCCGGAGGCGGCGTCTGCCTACATTCACAACTCTTCGGTCCATGCCCTGGTCAATATCCACAGCTTAATTAGTGTGGCAAGTGCTAATGTTTACCCAACTTTATACAGGTATGATATATACTAGCATCTATTCAGTGTGTGTAGGTTGTTCGCTGGGAGTTGGCTTGGGACGCTGGAATTTGTCCTTCTGGGTGTCGTTTGTGTCTTATTAGACATAGTGTTGTCTCTCTTGTTGTAGTAAGAGTTTCTTTATTCGGTATTCGATGTTATTGTCGTCCTAGGTTTGTCATTCTTTTCATTGTGTTTCCCCATTTGGTGGTTTTGGCTTTTCAGTTTGCATCTGTGATGTTGAAGAGCCAGGTTTTTATTAACTTTCTGAATTGTAAGTTTTCTTTGGTATTTTATTTCTTCCGGGATGTTGTTCCAGGTTTTTGCGGATAAGTGGGAGAAGGAGGCGCCCCCCAGGTTTTTTCTTAAGTTATGGTTTTTCTTCCAGACAGATTTCGTTGCTTGATCTGAGGGGTCTCGTTAGCCTGTAGATTGTTCATTTCTTTTGCAGGAATTCAGCTCCTTGTCCGCGGATTGCCCTGTGTGTTATGCACATTGTTTTGAAGGCGATCCGATGTTTGACTGGGAGCCAGTGCAGGGTTTTTAGGGCCGGAGTGATGTGGTCTCTTCTGGATAGTTTGAGGAGTCTGGCTGCTGCATTTTGGATCCGTTGTTTCTTCAGGAGGTATTCTGGTATCCCGAGATAGAGGCTGTTTGCATTCTTGACATGATTGGGCCAGGATTGTGAGTGTTGTGTGGGTGAAGGAGAGGAAAGGTAAGCTTCTACTTGCCGTGTGAAGGAGGAAGAAGCAGGTCTTGATAATTGCATTGATTTGTGGTTCTAAAGTTAGGGTGTTGTCCATCAGGACTCCCAGATTTTTCTTACTACCTTAGATGGAATTGGTGCGGTTCCCATTTCCATTGGCCATGGAATAATGGCGTTCTCTTGATTTTTGGATATATTCATGATTTCTGTCTTTCCTGGGTGGATTTTCAAGCTGTTGGCAATCATCCAATTGACGACTTCTTTTAGACGCTCGATTAGGGTTTAGTGACCGGCTTGATCGTATTCGATTTTGTAGATGATTCGAGTGTCATCTGCGTAGTTGTAGCATGTAATGTATTTTTTGAAGATTCTGATTAGTGCAGTTTGATAGAAGTTGAAGTACAGTGGTGATAGCGAGGACCCTTGTGGTACTCCAGGAATCGTGGTGTGGATTTGAAGGGCTCTAACCAGACGGTTTCTGTTCTGTCTGCTAGGAAAGATTTAGTCCAGAGTAGTGCCGTGTCTGGTATGCCTATGTCTTCTAGTCTTTTGGTTAGGGTGTCATGGCCAACTGTCAAAGGCTGCGGAGAGGTTGAGCAGAATCAGGGCCGAGGTTGTGTCTGAGTCCGCGTTTGTTTTTAGGTCATCCCAGATGGACAGTAATGCTATTTCTGTTCCTCTTGCAGGTCTGAAGCAGACTTGTGCTTGGTCCAACAGGTAGTGTTTTTCTACGTGTTCTTGGGTTAATTTGTACACATAGGTTTCCAGGAGTTTTGCTGGGTAGGGAATGTTTGAGATCGGCCTGCAGTTGGAGGACTTATATGTCGCCACTTGTGTTTTTTAAGAGTGGTTTGATATATGCTGGTTTGAATGTTTTTGGTACGGTTCCTGTTGCTAATGAGAGATTTAGGAGGTTTCTGTAATATTCTGATGGTGTTCCTTGTGCGAGGATTGATTTGTAGCGGTCAGGTGGGCATGGATTCATGGGTGAACCCGATTTCTTGCTGTGTTCACCAGCATGACAAAAGCCTCTGCCGATATTTCGGGAATGTTTTGGAGTTTGTGTTGTGGTTCTGTGTTAGGTTCGGTTTGTTGGATGTTCTGGTTGGTCTGTTTTATTTGTCGGATGTCGTCGATTTTGTTCTTGAAGTGGTCTGCCAGGTCGTTGCAAAGTTTCTCCAAGGGTATTGGGGGTGTTGTCGCAGCCTGGTGGGTTTCTTATTTCTTTGATGATGAACATTTCTTTTTGTGCGTTTGTCGCTTTAGTGATTCTGTCGTCATAATGCCTTCTCTTCGCATTTTGCATTTCATT
This sequence comes from Ambystoma mexicanum, assembly GCF_040938575.1. Taxonomy (NCBI): domain Eukaryota; kingdom Metazoa; phylum Chordata; class Amphibia; order Caudata; family Ambystomatidae; genus Ambystoma; species Ambystoma mexicanum. The sequence continues at coordinate 1,029,258,741 of NC_090921.1, read as the reverse complement.
CTTGTATGCTCGGATTTGTTTCTGGAACAGTTTTTTCTTCTGTGGGTTGTATGCTCTTCCATTCCAGCTCCATTTTCTTGTTGTCCTTTTTCAAGGTGCATAGTAATGGTGTGAACCATTTTGCCATTGCTCTTTTTTTTAATGGGGTGAATGGTTTTTCGGTGGCGATGTTTTCGATTGTATCCGCAATCCATTTGTGTAGCAGCTCCACTTTCCTGTCTAGGTCAGCCAGCTCTAGTTCTGTAATTGAGGGTTTGGTCGTCTCCAGCTGTTCGAACAGGTTGCTTGTTTTGACGGTTTTCCAGTTTCTTTTTGTGGTGGTTGTGAGTTTGGGGGCCTGGATGCAGAGTCGAGTTGGTAGTCTGATTTCCAGTTTCTTTTTGTGGTGGTTGTGAGTTTGGGGGCCTGGATGCAGAGTCGAGTTGGTAGTCTGATGATGAAAGGGATGATGAGATGATCGCTCCACAGTATTCTTTTTTCGGTGGAGTTGTGGTGATTGTTTTTTCTGGGCAAAGATTGCGTCGAGGGTGTGTCCTGCCGAGTGTGTTGCTCCTTTGACCAGCTGTCGTGGTTTCATGATTGCCAGTTGTCCGGTCAGTGAGTTTTGAGAGTTGGCGGGACTTGCTTCAAACCAATGTTGAAATCCCCCAGGATAATTAGATGCTCATTCTTGATGGCTAGGTTGGTGATGGCTTCTATGAAGTCATCAACAAAGGTTGCATCATATGATGGTGGTCTGTACACCAGGATGAATGTGACATTGTTTTTTGGGTTGGCTGATAGGTGCATGACCATGGTTTTGCAGTTGGTTTATTTTTAGGTGTTCTTTGAATGCCATCGCGAGACTTCCTCCTTTTTTATGTTTCCGGTTTATTTGAAGGCATTTGAAGTTGGCTGGGAGGCAGCTTTGGAGTGTGATTTTGTAGTTGTCGTCCAGCCATGTTTCTGTGATGAATAGGATGTCAATGCCATCGTCATCGAAAAGGTGCAAGATTTCTGTTGAACGTTTTGACATGGATCTTGCGTTTAATAGATTGCAGTAGAGTTTAGAGGTGTGGTTTGGTCTTTACTGTTGGGGTCGTCTTCTGATCGGTGTTGGTATTTCCTTTAAGGTCAATCTCAATTTGCGGTGACGTTGCTTTTGTCTTCGAAGAGTTCTTCTAGGTTCAGTCTTAGGTTTTTGTTTTCCTCACGTTCTTCTTCCAAAGATTGTGGGTGTCGAGCGGAAGTTGCTCTTGATTTGGTGATGTAGGGTGTTATTGCGTCGATTATGTTTACTGATCTTCTGCACAGTTGTGTTTGATGGTCTGCTCTTGCTGATTCTTGCGTTGGGTTGGTTCGTTCTGGTGACCGGTTGTTTGCAAGGTATGGAGTCAAGCATAGGAATTTTTCTCTTCTCTCAGCATCGGTTCGAGTGTCGTTCCTGTGATTTAGAGCGTTTTCTGCGGTGGTGCGTCTAGGTAACTGTTTCGGTGCGTTTGTTCTTTCGGCTCTTTCTTCCACTCGGTATAGGTAGTTTGTGGCATTTTTTGGGTTGAGGGCTATTTTGGATTTTGTTTATTTTGCTTTGGTCTGGCGGTCTTGTGGTGTAGTACTGGGTGAGGGGGATTGCCCGCTATAAGTTGGTGGTCAGCAGCCGGTAATGCCGATTTGTTTTAGTCGGTCTTTTGAGTAAGGTAGAGGAAGTTAGTTAATATTGTATCATTGGGTTAAAGTTGGCTGCCCTTAATATGGGTCTCCCTGGATGAGGTTCACTGTGGTGGGCCGACTATGTGGGGTTGGGCGGGTAGCTAGTTGCTATACGAGTGAACTAATGATTTCAATGCCAACAGCTAGATTTGAGAACCTCGCACAGTGGGAGAAAGGCGCCACGCCCCGTCGGTGGAAAGAGTACAATCCTAGACACAGGTGATGAGTTACAGTTCTAGTGACAGCTAGATTTGAAACACCTGTATTGATTTTGATATTTCATTTCTATCGCGCTCATACACAAGTGCTTCAAAGTTTTAAAGTGGGAGAGAGGCCTATGCCTAGCAGGTGAACAAGTACAATTCTAAACACAGGTGAAAGATTACAATTCTAAACACAGCTAGATTTGAGTGTCCTGTACGGTGGGGGAGATGACTATGCCGGACCGTTCAAATGGGTGCTATACTAGACATTGCTGTGCTTAATAGTGTGCAGTTAGGAGGCTGAAGAGGTGTTATATATTACTAAGGTGTTTTAGGGTGGATTTGATAAGTGGGCTAGGCTTCCAGGGTAGAGTTATTGCTCTATTCCCCACCTAGGCCACTCTTCCCTTACAAGTCCTTGGTCGTTGCTGGTTGACGGCTGGCCACTGGCTTCCCCTGGGGACACCCGCTGACACTCTCTGGAGCCGCCCTTTGCCTTGGGCCCTTCGCCACAGGTCTGCCGGGCATGGGGCTGCCCAGGAAGGGTCAGCTAAGACCAGACGAGGCGGCCGAGGAGGAATCGGGAAGTGAGGGAGTGTTGGGGTCGGAAGCAATGGAGGAGCAACACAGGAACTGGGGCCAACAAGGAAAGGTAGATTCTGGGGAGGTTGAGGCCCGGGGGGTTGCTGGAAAGGCTGCACTCACCAGGATTTGCAGGTGTGCACTGGCTTTTTTTTGGCAAATCTGGGAAGACACCCGGGTAGATGTCACTGCATATATCCTGAAGATTGAGTTCAAGCAGTATACCAATATTGGTTTAATTGTTAATGAACATTTCTGAAGAACCGGGCAAGGAATGCATGTTGGCGCAGATGGTAAAATCAGGCTAAGTTTGAATAGTGTATCGATAACTCATTGAAAAAGATAGATTTTATTTTTTCTGAACAATGTATGGAAGGGATCTCACGATGGTCGGCTGGTAGGGAGCTCCAAGTTCGCGGGCCAGAGACAACAGCCATCGTCCCGGCGAACAAACTTGGATGCAGGAATCAACAGATTTTGATTTGCAGACCGAAGAGTGCGCTTTGGTTGGTAAATCGAAATTGTTGCTGAAAGATAAGTGTGGGGCCAGGCCATAAAGGCACTTGCATTCTTGAAAAAGAACCCTCTGCTTAACTGGGAGCCAGTACAAACTTCTACGAAAGTTTGGAATTGGAGCAGCTTTGGGAAGGGCAAAGAGTAGCCTAATGGCGGAGTTTTGGGCGACTTGAAGGTGTACTACTTGGTTCTTTGGAATGCCCATAAGGAGGGCATTACAATTATCTAATTTAGAGTTGACCAAAGCTCCTACAACAGCAGGCAATCTCAGTTGAAGTAAATGGATTTAACAATCTCGGCCACTTGAAGGTTACCATCCCGATTTGCCTGCCAATTTTCACCTTGGAGGCATAAACCGTTGCAACATCGAAGATTGCCAGGAAGGTGTAAGGAAGGCATGGTATCAACAGCAAAACAGACACAAGTGACCACAGTTCAAGGGTGTTAATTGAACTTGAACTATGGTGTGATAAACGCCTATCTAAACCTAAATCTACAGATGGGAGCAAGCTACGACAATAATGAAGTCCTAGTGGAGTCTTGTCCAAATAAAAGGCCCTATACTAAAGAAAACTACCGCTAATCCTTACCACTAATTTACAAATAATGTGAGGTAATGTTTACAAAATATGTCAGGATGCTCGGGCCCTTGGCCTCCCTTCCCCACATTTTCAGCACAGGGCAAGATGGGTCACTCGACGGCACGAGGATACAGTTCCATTTTCCGCGTTCAGGACCTTCTTTGTCCAAGTCCTTCTACTTCTTGCAAGCCTCTTGATGCAGTGGGCCGGTTGTACCAAACGCACAATGTTATTTTCCTTTTTCCAGTATTCAATTTGGGTGTTCACCCTGGATCCCCCTCAGCTGGACTCAGATCCCTTTCTTTCATTCAATTAGTCTTGCTCAGCCGGGCTCCGACCAATTGTGAAGTACATTAAACTATCAAAGACTTTCGAATGTGCACTGGCTTTAGCTAGACCCATTGCGTGACCACTTCAATCTCAATATTTCTTTCTCTCACACTCATACCCAACAGACTTTCAAATGAGCACCCACGTGGCGCCGGACCACTATGTAGGTTATCTTTTCTGGGCCTCCCGAAGTTCAAATACAAAGTTCAACTTCTTCATTCTATTTGAATCGATCATCCCAAACGCCTCACAAACTGTTCTCTTTATACAATGTTGCGGCTTTCAACCTTAGTTCAAAACACAAGCTGGTTTGGTATCGGTCTCTCCGACTCACCGGCTGTGCCGTCTCTTCTGACGCTGCTTTGCTGTAGGAGCCAAGGACAGTACCACGGCGGCAAGCGCCCCGGTCCCTTCGACATACTGTGCAGGTTTGATCAGCCATAGTTCCTGGTCTTCAGTTTCTTACTTTCCAAGGCTCACGAAAGTAATAGTCTTTACAGGTCAAGGGTGCTTCCCTCCAAGCAACCCTCTCTGGTCTCGCCGTCTTTCTCCTTATGTCCTTGTGTGTTTTGCCTCGCTCAGAGTCTACTTTTGTGCTCCACCGTTTATCTGTGTGGGGAAGTGGCTATGGTGTTAATCCATTGTCGCTCATGTTGAACTGTATGTGAGAAAGTGTTTGTGTCGGGAAAAGAGGGTGCGGGGGGAGGTAAGAGTTCCTAGGTATCCTAGCTTGTAGAATGGGGAAAAGGTGTTACAAAGAAGGGGATAACGCGTCTCACCCTTCGGTGTCCCACTTTCACTCCCTAAAGACTCCTCATCCAGGAACTGGATCCAAAAGCTACGGCCATGACCTGGCCACCTGGATGGCAGATCTCCGGAGACTAGCAGGTGAGACACCTTCAGGTTTCTCACAAAGGAAACGGATGTGCAAGTTGCTTATTTGAGGGGAAACTATGATCTCTGTCTTAGAGGGATTTAATTGGAGCTGGTTTTCCAACATCCAATGTTTAATTTTACATGCACAGGCTAACACCATCTATGGCAACCATAGTTTTATTTTTTTTATCTGACATGGATTTGACGGTCTTCAGCGTATGAATTATAACTCAGAAGTGAGAAGAAATATAGAGGGGAGGTTGCATGTGGACATTAAACAAAAGTGGGCAGTGGATACCTGTGACACTCCACACCGGATTAAAGAAATCCAAAAGAAAAAAGGTCCCATCTTTACCTGCCGAGAACAAAAAGGAGGCAAACCATTCCAATGAATCCTCAGAAACTTGTACAACCGTGGCTAATCTTGAGAAGGAATTTCAAAGTGGACAATATCAAAAGCAGCCGACAGGTCAAGCAGGACCAGCATGCCAATATCCCCTTAATCGGTGGACGATCGACAGCCTTCCCAGACAGTCAGCAGTGCAGTGTCAGTACCATGCCCTGGTCTAAAAGTGTCAAGGATACTATGAGCATCCACAAAGTTTTGTAATTGGACCGTAACATTTCTTTCCAAAACTTTGCGGGCCAAAGCAGTCCAGCAATTGGTTGATAGTTAAACAAAACCGTGTGCTCCAATGAAACCTTTTAACAATGTAGAGAGGTAAGACCTTTTACGCTCAAGGGGCACACATCCTTGGGCCAGCGAGGCATTAATAAAGGAGGTAATAAACTCACACAATATTGCATGTTGTCTGGCAAGATAAGCAGGGATGGGATCATAATTGAAATGAATGGGTTTCAATCTAGAGAAGAGTTTCAGAAGTTCTTTGGAAGAAACCGGGGAGAGGGAAAATAAAAGACAGCGGTCGAAAATTTTACAATTGCAACAGTGTGATCTGAAGTAGACACTGAATTTTATCTGAATAAAAGAATTCATTGGCTAGAGTGAGTGAGGGAGAAAAGGTAGTTATAGTGAGAGCTGGAAAAGCTAGGTTTTTAAATTCGACCAAAAAGCACCTTTAGTCGATTATCAGCATGATTTATCTGCCTTTGGAGAACTCAGATTTGGCAGATGTAGGCATTTAAAGCTGTTTTGACCATCTGAAGATAATTATAATCTCTGGTTTTTCACCACTTTTTCTCCTTACAGTAGATCTTTGATGACGCTGAATGGCAATAGTTATTTAGTTTTTTCGGTTTACTTAAGATTGTTAAAGGTGTCGCATGGTCCCAGTTTTTCATAAATGGTTGAGATTAGACTTCTAGAACTCTACACAATCTAAGTCCTGTCGAAAGCCCACAGAAAGTTGAACAATTGCAACTTGATCAAGATCTTTTTTGCTATGCAACAAGGATGTAGTTACGATGGGGAGTCAGTGGTCTTTGAAGGGATTAAAAAAAAGAAAAAATTAACATCCAAGTGGCCATTCCATATCACAGCAATGTTTTTATGGTGGAATTGAAATGTAGCTCTAAACATTACTGGCCTAAGCAGTGAACAACTATATGAGAGGCGGAGTCTGTAAGCAACAAGAGAACATGGAAATGTAACATGTCCTTAGGTTTAATAGAATCAGAATCAGCGGGAACATTGCACCAGACATTCAAATCACAGAGTATTAGCAATTTGGAATAGTTCAGAGCTTCTGAGCCCAAAACATCATCAACATTTTTGAGAAAAGTAACAGTAGGACCAGGTGGTTTGTAACAAAGCACAAGCTGATAGGATTCATTAGGAGATGGGGAAAAAGTAGCGGCATAGATTTGAGACATTTCATCTCAGTCCAAAACACAAGGGTTCGCTAATTCCAGCAAGGAGTTCGCAATAATGGCAATTCCTCTGCCTTTTTGAGTCTCTCTATTTAGCCATTGAATTTGATCATCAGGCACCACTAGTTGAAAGTGTGCAGTGGAATATTAAGAAGATCTAGTACAAGAGAGTCAATAAGCTCTTTAGTACAATCGCAAGTTTGACTGCAGATCTTGCGTCGATCAATACAGCATGTAAAGGCATTCTTTCCTTCTTGGCAGTTGTAGATGGCTGCGGGGGTAACAGGGCTTCTCTAGTTTCATAGATGTCTAGGTGCCCAAGTTTATTATGAGCACAAAGGCAAACAAATCATTGTTATTTAATTGCAGTAATGTTGTTTTAGTACATTGTAACATTATGCAGACTAGGTGCAATGCTGATCATCAAAATGCATCAGCATATCTAACAATAGCAGAGAACAATATGAAATGAGATAAGGAGGGTATCAAACCAGTAAACAACAAAATTAGATATTCATAAAGCCAAAAGGGAAGCTGAACAGGCACAAACAGTCTTCGTGCTGGCACGTCTTTTGTGGCATTGCACTATGACAATTCAACAAAGCGCCGATCCCCGGAAGCCGGGAGATGAAATAGACTTTAGCTTGGATGCGCGAGATGCACAGGAAATACAAAATTTAAAATCAAAACTGTTAAAAATAAGGCAAGCCCCAATCAGTAAAATTGAATTGCATTTTAAAATAGATTCTGACTAATAATAATGACACTGTACCTAGAAGTTGGGTGTGGGGGGGGGGGGGATATGCGTGGGAACGCTGATCTTAAAGTTGCCAATCTCTCATGGTACAATTTGAGATTTCTGTGTCTTATTTTCATTTTCAAAAACCAAAAGAGATTTAATTTTGGAAAAGAAAGTGCAAAAAAAAGTGCATTAAGGGCTGGGAAAATGGCAATCTTCCCCAGGACACGGATAGGATTTTAGCAGTCCTGCCTGAACAATAAATCAAAGGTCTAGAAATGGTCCACGAAGGCTACCCATTCCAGGAGTTTGGAGTCTTGTGGCTGTAGCTTGAGGGATCAGTTCCATAAAAGGCATGCCAACTTCAACATATGTTTGGCTGCATTTCCTACCAAATTGTTATTTGTGATTGAGGCTATGATTGCCCCAAAACCATTTCTCTCCTTCTAATCTTTAGATGAGCAGGATGAACCGCCTGCCTGCACAATACCCTGAGACCCAACGGCCCCTAGATCCACCAGTCCGTTCATGCAGGAGTCCTGAGGAAGATGGAGCATTTGTTCTGAATATCTGTTACACTCTAAACTGTTGGAAAGATCCTGCAGCAAGCAGCATTCCAAAAAAAGCCAAATAAGTTATGTTCAAGCCCTAATTTTTGTGAAGATTCACATTAATGGCTTCCACCCACACGGAAGGACTCTGTTGTGGAAAGGAGTTACCCCCTGAGAAATGTAAAAGATTTCTATCAGCCAGCCAATTTGGGATGCGTAGTTATGAGTCTTTTAGATCCACTGCATAGATCCAATATCCTTGCTGCAGGGCAGATTGGATCTGTGCCTGGGTGATCATCTTGAAACGGTGTAAGGTTAAGAGGAGGTTGAAAGTCAACAGACTGTGCATAGACCTACTTGGTTGGCTTGGACACAGTAAAATAAAAAAGGGTAAGGTGGAAAGGGGGATAAAAAGAAGTAAAAGATCTTAATCTACCCAAAGATTTAAAAACAAGGCTCTGATGTGATGTTCCTCAACGCTTCTATGTCAAGAGGCAGACCTTCCCACCGGACTGCTGTGGGACCCGACGGCCATCAATTGGTGGCCTGGTCTGCTGGTGCAGAGCTGGGACTAGGGCCCTGCAGAGAAGTGAGAGAAAACCCCTCAAGTTGCCACCCTTTGTTGTTTCTATATGAAGGCCCGAGACCCCTTTGCCCAGTGCTAAAACCCTCCATATTCTGCAGAATGAACGGGAGCAGAAATGTGGCCTGAACACCCCCTTACCCGCCCCTGCTTCATGGACGAAATTGGTTTCTATAGAGAGGAACGGGATTTGGCCAATAAGATGCTAGCTTTCTTTTTGCTAAACTTCTCATCTGTAGAGTTATGGAACAGATCTGTTCCATCAACTGGGACGTCTAATACCAGGTCGTTAGTAAACTTGAGGGCATAGAACCAGGTTGGTCTGCATACATCTGCTACAATTGTGATGCCTCTAGCACAGGGGTGCACAACTGATTTTGACAGAGGGCCGAAAGTACCTTACATGAGGGCTATAGTGGGCCGAAAATTAAATGTGGGCGGGGCGGTAGGCGGGGCGTGGCAGGAGGCTTTTTAAACCCGCAAGTTGTACTAAACACATGGAAAAAGAATGTTTTTGAGGGGTAACGATTTTTATTTGCATTTCAAACTTACAGTTTCCATTGTTATAATTTATTTCTATTTAGTTATTGTATCTCGCCTGTTTAATTAACTTGTATATATTTTATTGACCCTAGATTGGACATGCCATTATTTTGGACTGCTACAGTTTGCTATTTGGGTTGCCCAAGAGGAGTACGGCCTTCGTTGAGTCAGGTTTCTTCAAAAAGCCAAAGATGAACATCTCCTAACTGTGCCTGTTTTAGCTTTATTATTGGGTTCACTCTTGGAGTGCAACACTATGCCCCATGGCCCCCTCACCCCCAACCAAACACAAACACAATGCCCTATGGCCCCCTCACCCCAACCAAACACAAACACAATGCCCTATGGCCCCCTCACCCCCAAACAAACACTATGCCCCATGTCACTCACCCCCAACCAAACACTATGCCCCATGTCCCCCTCACCCCCAACCAAACACTATGCCCCATGGCCCCCTTACACCCAACCAAACACAATGCCCCATGTCCCTCACCCCCAACCAAACACTATGCCCCATGTCCCCCTCACCCCCAACCAAACACTATGCCCCATGTCCCCCTCACCCCCAACCAAACAATGCCTCATGTCCCTCACCCCCAACCAAACACTATGCCCCATGGCCTCCTCACCCCCAACCAAACCCCCACCCCCCAAATCAGCAAACACAAACATGCACCCATACAGACCCGAACCCCCACCCCCCAACTCAGCACACACACAAACATTCAAATCAAAACATTCATACACATCCGACACACCCGAAAACACGAGGTTTTTGCCTTTTAAAGATGGCCGCCACCGCATCCTCTTCCACTCATTCGGCTCCACTGTGAAGCCCCAGAAGCCTGTTGCCTCGTGATTGGCTGCCTGTTACACCTTAACTAATCCGGGAGCACCGGCAGGCGAAGCCGGCACAACGAAGGCGACCGACAAAGGCTCCCCATCTGACTGAGCCTGACCGAGCACGGGCCGTGCATGCCTGCTCCAGCACCAGCGTCAGCCAGGTACTGCTATTCCCCTAATTGCGCAACCCTCTTTTCTGTGCAGCCTGATCCGCTCCCTCCTAGCTACAGCACAGCCTTGATCGTTCCACCGCCGAACAGAACACATGGTCGCTAACGCACCGCGTTGCTAAGAACCCTCCACCTCATTACCCCATGTCGGCTCCAAAGACAATATTGTATCTCGCCGTTCATCACTAATGCACTGCATCTTAACTGTGTCCTTGCCTTCATGCTTTATTTTGATCGCTGATTGTCATTATAGCGACTCACACACTTAATGTTGTCACGTCCATTGTAGCCAGTGCATCGTACCTAGGGCCAGCCGATCACTGCTAAAGTGCTTCACCTGCCTCACTGTTAATTGGCTAACCCTCCGTACCCTGCACAATGGCCTGCATCATGTTTCTAATACAAGCACACAAACGTCAGTGCCTCAGCAACTTCTAGGCACACATTTGCACGCAAGACTAGCCTCGACACTCCACCCTGTACACCTGCAGACATTGCTTCAGCCTACTATGCTCCTTTAGTCCCGTGTTACCATACCTTGCATCCTGAACCTGGGCATTGTTTCAACTTACCTTGCACCTTGAACCTAGGCATTGCTTCAACTTACCTTGCACCTTGAACCTAGGCTGAACCTAGGCAGTGTTTCAACTTACCTTGCATATTGTACCTAGGCACTGTTTCAACTTACCTTGCACCTTGAACCTAAGCATAGTTCAACCCATCTTGCATATTGTACCTAGGCATTGTTTCAATTTACCTTGCATCTTGAACCCAGCCACTGTGTTAGCACTCACCACCTATACAATGTTCCTACCAGGCACCTACTCGTACTGCTGAGAACTATTCTCCACCTATTAATCTCACATGCCCGTCTAGCTCCACCTTAAGCCTGGCCTCCATCTGCAACACCCCACCACCTCCCTCAGATCCTCCCGCCACAATCATGCTACCCCTTACCTCCCTACCATGCAGCTTCTCTGAAAGAAACGCTAGACTACGGTCCAGGCTTCCCAAACTGTACGAGCCACGAGCCAGGGACTTGACCCAACCCAAACTCACCAACTGCTCCTATCTCGCTAGCACCTGTGCCAACCTTACGATGAAAAGACCCAAGCCCACCCCACAAACTACTAAGTCCAGACACAAAACCGACAACACAGCCACCACCACCACCACCACCACCACCCCCACCCCCACCAAGACAAGAGACGCACCCATAAAAGGAGCCCTCATTAAGGCTCGCTCTGCAATAGCCCATGCTACAGATATAGCAGACCTCATTCTAGCAGCAGATCTAGATTTCCTAGCCATAACAGAGTCCTGGCTCCACACAGCCGCCGGACCAGCCCTCTCCTTAGCCACCCCACACGACTACACCATCCTCCGAGCGGATAGGACAGAATCAAGAGGCGGTGGCCTGGCTATAATTGCCAAAACACATCTCAACATCAGACTAGACTCCTCTACCCACCTCCCATCATGCGAATCACTCACAGCCAAGCTGCCCACTACTAACTCCCAAACGATATCCATCCACCCACTCTATAAACCGCCCGGACCTCTAGGATCCTTCGAGGAAGGCCTTAGCACCATCCTCCCAGAGCCTTCTCCTTGGAGATTTCAACCTAGGTTTTAAAGACCCCAAAGATCACCAGGCCACCCTCATCAACAATACCCTATCTGAATTAGGCTTCACCCAAAAAGTATCTGGCCCCACCCACAACAAAGGGAGAACCCTTGACTGGGTTGCAGACTTCAACTGCGTGGCTGCCATCACTGACAACTCCCCCCAACCTTGGTCCGACCACCACCTACTCTCCTTCACCCTCGAAGCCTCGAGCCCCATCATTAACAACATAAAGCCTCTGCCATTCCCATTCCCATTCCCACGAGAAGTAAGAAAAAGATCACAGTGGAAAATCTGATCCCTCTGATCCTCCCCACACTTAACCAACTCCCCGCCACACTCAACCCCCATGACCTCGTCGAAGGCTATAACAAAATCATGCGCACAGCCTTAGACTCCATTGCACCTTCAAAACTAAGAAAATGCAAACCCCAAAAAGCACCTCAACCACTGGTTCTCTAATCGCCTTAAAACTCTCAGAACAGAAAAACGCAAAAAGGAACAGCCCTGGAGACAATTTCCCACAGAACTCAATAAATCAATACTCAATAAAATAAGGTCCAACTACAAAAAAGAAATTATAGCTGCCAAACAAGAATCCTACAACATGAGAATCGTGCAATCTAACTCCAGTACCAAAGAGCTATTCACAATAATTAAAGAACTGGAAACACCAGTGCTAATTCCCGACACCTGTGTGAAGGACAAACAAACAATGGTGCACTAGTGTCCAAAATGCCCTAAACAAAATCACAAACCTTCAAACTAAAATTAAAAACAAGAAAGAATCCTTAACTAAACAGACCAACCCTACCAACACGACCCCGCGCCCCAACTCCCGTTGCCTACCCCCTCCCGCTTTAGCTTCTCCAAGGTCTCCACTCTAGAAGTGGAAAAAATCATCCTTAGTCTAAAGCCATCCAATTGTCAGGGCGACCTCTGCCCCCCTCAAATCATTAAACATGCGGCAAGAGACCTCTCGCCATTCATCACAAGACTTATCAACGCTTCCTTGTCCTCAGGCACCGTCCCCAGCAACCTCAGAGTGTCCTGGGTCCTCCCCCTTCTCAAAAAACCTTCCCTCGACCCGTCCATCCCCACCAACTACAGACCCATTACCACCGTTCCCTTCCTGCTCAATATTTTAGACAAGACAGCCTATCTACAAATACAAAAATTCCTCGAATCAAACCGTCTACTCGGTATTCGGCAATCAGGTTTCAGACCCCAACACGGGACACAAACAGCCCTTATCGACCTGAAGGCTCAAATCAACACTCTGAGAGACAATGGGAAAACTGCCCTACTGCTCCTCCTAGACCTATCCGCAGCATTTGACCTGGTCGACCACAAAATCATATTCAATCACCTCGACTCTGCTGCCCATTTCTCCCAAGAAGCCATCGGCTGGATCGAGTCCTTCCTTAGCAATAGATCCATGCGTGTCTTCTCTACCACAGCGGCCGCAGACCCCGTCCCCATTACATGCGGAGTACGCCAGGGTTCTTGCGTCTCACCTACACTGTACAACGTGTTCATGAAGCCCTTGTTTGATGATCTAGATGGTCTGGGTATCACCTACACTAACTATGCCGATGATACCTAGATCCTCATCCCGTTGACGGGAGATTACAACCATGATTTGGCCTTGGTGAACAGGGTGTACATCATCATTCAGGCATGGATGGCATCACACAGTCTATGACTGAATGACGACAAGACTGAACTCATCATACTTGGATCCACTGCAAACCTAGCCAAACTAGACCACAATTACACCAGCTTCAGAATAGACAGGAACCTAATTAAAGTAGCCAAGGAAGTTAAAACCTTGGGAATATACATTGACTCCTCCTTCTCTTTCCATAAACAGACTAGCTCCTTGGCCTCCTCCACGGCTTACACATGTAAGCTCATAAGAGCAGCCAAACCTTTCTTATCCACCCAGAGCTGCATTACATTAGCCAGAGCCCTTATACTATCAAACCTGGACTACTGCAATGCCCTCTACGTAGGAGCTAGCAAACAGGTTATCAACAAAATACAGACGCTGCAAAATAACGCTCTCAGAGCAGCGCTCAGCATCCCTAAGAACGAACACATCTCCAACACTAGGAGAGCCCATAACTGGCTCAAAACTACAGACAAAATCATGCTCAAAGTAGCCTCACTTACACACAAGTGCCTCAACAACACCGCCCACAGCTACTTAGTCGACAGAGTAAGCAAATACTCGTCCAACAGACCTACCAGAACCTCCAACGCTAATCTACTCACTGTCCCCAGATTCAAACGCACCAAAATGGGGGGCAACAGCTTCCAAGTGAAAGCAGCCCAGCACTGGAACTCCCTACCACCCCCACTAAGGACACCCCAAACCTACTCACACTTTAGGCGCAACTACATACACTGGATAAAGAACAATGACCGATAATCCCATCCTACCCAGACCCGGCACACACCTTGTAAATAAGTTTACTCGTAAACCTGCATACCCACCTTGTAAATATATACACTTGTAACCTGCATACTTCCCTGTCTTTGTCATGATTGCTGTAACGGTTTTCTACCCGATTGTAATTACTGTAAATACTGCAATGCAATGCTATGTGAAGTGTAACTAAGCTTTGAATAACCTTGCTGCTCCTGCGCCCTCCTACCCTCGGGTTTGGTGCGCACTACAAATAAATAAACTAAACACCCCCCCAACCCCGCATCTCAACATACACACAAAATACATTCAAATACAAACATTCATACACATCCGACACACCCCCCCACCCCCGCATCTCAACATACACACAAAACATAAAGCAAAACAAACCCGACACACAAACACAAACAGAGCACTTACCGGAAACTTGCTGGAAGGCAGGTAAACTGGAATGCTGGAATCGTACTACGGCTGGTGTGGTCCAAGGCTGAAATGCCTTCTGGCATCAAGCCTTATGGACCACGCCAGCCGTAGTGCTGGCCCTCCATTGGTGCAGCACACACGCATTACGTGGCTCGTAGGAGCGACGTGGTGTGTGTGTGCTGAGCCAATGAGGGCCAGTGTTTTGTCCGGCCCGGAAGACAACAAAGACTTTCCTAATGGAGGGCGGCCCGCAAGCAGCATCGGCCGCCCTCCATTAGGAAAGCCTTTGTCTTCCAGGCCAGACAAAACACTGGCCCTCATTGGTTCAGTGCACATGAACCACGCAGCTCCTACTAGACACGTAGTGCGTGTGTGCTGCACCAATGGAGTGCCAGCAAGGCTTGACGCCGGAAGGCATTTCAGCCTTGTCACGCCCAGGCCAGCCATAGTGCCAGAAGCCTCACCAGCGTTCCAGCACCTCTGGCTAAGTACATGTTTGTGTGTGTTCGTGTGTGTGTGTTCGTGTGTGTGTGTTCGTGTGTGTTCGTGTGTGTGTTCGTGTGTGTGTTCGTGTGTGTGTTCGTGTGTGTGTTCGTGTGTGTGTTCGTGTGTGTGCGTGTGCGTGTGTGCGTGTGTGCGTGTGTGTGTGTGTGTGTGTGTGTGTGTGTGTGTGTGTGTGTGTTTGTGTTCGTGCATGCGTGTGTGTGTTTGAGCATGCACGTTCGTGTGCGTGTGTGTGCGTTTGTGTGTGCGTGTTCGTGTGTGTGTGTTCGTGTGTGTGTGTTCGTGTGTGTGCGTTGATGCGGAGGGGGTGTGTGTCGGGTCTGCCTGAATGTGTTTGTGTGCAAGTGCAGTGTGTGTTGAGGTGCAGGGGGGGTGGGTGTCGGGTCTGCCTGAATGTTTGTTGTTGTGTGCACGTTCAGTGTATGTTGAGATGTGGGGGTTGGGGGGTCCGGGTCTGTATGCGTGCATGCTTAGGAGTTTGTTTGGTGAGTTGGGGTGTGGGGGGGGGGGGGGGGGGGGGTTCATGTCTGTATGGATGCATGGTGTATGCTTGCGAGTTTGTGTGCTGAGTTGGGGGATGGGGGTTCGGGTCTGTATGGGTGCATGGTGTATACGTGTTAGTTTGTATGCAGGGGTGGGGGGGTTGGGGTCTGTATGCATGGTGCATGCTTGGTGGCATGGGGCATAGTGTTTGCATGAGGGGTGGGGGCCATGGGGCATAGTGTTTGCTTGAGGGGTGGGTATCTTGGGGCATAGTGTTTGCTTGAGGGGTGGGTGTCTTGGGGCATAGTGTTTAATAAAAATTGGGGGTTGAAAAAGCCTCCTGCCACGCCACGCCCCACCCACATTTACTTTTCGGCCCACTATAGCCATCATGTAAGGTACTTTCGGCCCTCTGTCAAAATCAGTTGTGCACCCCTGCGCCTACATCATCTCTCTTGTTGAGGTAGCACATGTCCACTGTGGTGTCCGTCATTATCAGGACATTCTTTCCTCGTACAGAGGAAAGAAAAGCCTTCAGCGCCAGTCTGATTGCCCTCAGCAACAAAAGGTTGTTGTGTAGTTGGACTCTGATGAAGACCAACGACCGCTGATAGTCAGATCGTTGGCATGAGCGCCCCACCCTGTGAGTGAGGCATCCGTCATGGTCATCTCCGGCCAAGGTTGCCAAAATGTTTGTTTCTCCCTTCAGAATATTTTGCTTGCAGCCATCCCCAGGCCATCCTGTGCAACCCTGCTTGGAACCTGTAGTAGGTCTGACATGTTGCCCGAAAATTGAGGCCATTGTGTCCTGAGAGCCCATTGAAGGGATCTCATTATCAGATGAGAATTCTGGCAAATGCAGGATGCCATGAGGCAGAGCAACCTCAAGAAGTAGAAGGCTGGGAGAGGCTGGGCACTCTGAAGTTTGGGTGGCGAGGTCTTTCACCAAGGATGTATCCAGAACAGCTCCAATGAACTGGAGCTTTTGAGATGGGATCATGTGGGACTTTTTGGAATGGAGGGAGAAGCAGAGTCTGTGGAGATAGTGGCAGGTTAAGAAGAGATGAGCCAGGTAGGGGAAGACGTGATTTCCCCCCCCCCTCTCCCGAGACTCGAGGGCACCATCAGTGTGGTAGGCAAAGATCAGCAATGGCAGAACTCGAAACTGATCATGAGAACCCCAAACGGCGAACCTCAGGTACTTTCTGTGGTTGAGATGGATTGGCACATGAAAATAAGCATCCTGAAGGTCCAATGACACATCCAAATCCTGGAGTTGATGGCCCTGAAGGATCAAAGAAAGTGTGACCATCCTGAAATTGTCCTTCCTGAGGATCTTGTTCAATTATCTTAACTCCAAGATGGGTCTCAGTCCTCCGTCCTTCTTGGGGATTAGGCAATATGGAAAATATCATCCTTGTTCCTCTCAGTTACAGGTACTGATTATAGGATCTGTTTCTAGCAGGGTCATAATTTTCTGCACAAGAAACGGATCTGGAAACTTTAAAGAATGGCTCCCTGGTGGATGATCCGGAGGTCTCTGAATGAAGGGGAGGCAACAACCTTAGGCTATGGTTTGTAATGCCTAAGCATCTGAAGTAATACCTTGCCATTCTTTCAGATGCTGAGACAGTCTGCCTCCCACTGAGGTGCCGCGAGTTCAGACCTCAGCGAGGTTTTGAGGCAGCTGAACCAGTGGCTGTAGGTAAAGATTCAGCCGTTTGGTCAGGCTTTGCACCTCTCCCTCATCCACCAAGAGGGAATCTTCTTTGGCCTCTTTGACCAGCCATTTCTCGAGCTCTTCCAATCGAGTAGTAGTAGTAGTGAAAAGGTCTACCCCCGCAAGACGTTCCACTGGCGTGAAAGAGCTGAGGCTGCCTAATTGCAGCACCTAAAGACTTGGCTGCCGCATTTAAGATCTGCAGCTTCTCAAGACTTTCGTCAGCCTTGCTGCCAAAAAGACGAGACCGGTCAAAAGGCATATTAAAGGAGTCGACTGCACGTCCGGTGCAAATCCAGACTTCCTTAACTACGCAAACCTGTGCATCACGGGGCTTACTGCCATTGTTCTGCTGATGCGGTCAGCAGAATCCAAAACCGATTGAAGAGACTTTCAATTGGCCCCTTTGCCATCTTTTACAATAGCCAAGAAACCGTCTCTTTCCTCCCCTTCAGAAATGTGTTCCGCCACCATGGATATATAGTCCCATAGAGTGCAAGTAAAATTTGCCAGGGCACATGTGGAGTGGGCTGATTTGAGAGCCATGCTCCGTAGAGAAAAGACTTACCTAGACCAGGAGTCGTTTATCATCCTGAGCCGGTGGGATGATCAGAAAATCAGCCTGCTTGGAGGTAGCGATTGCAGCCTGCACCAAAAGACTTTCTGGGGTAGGTTTTGACAAATAGCTCGGGTCACTACTTGGTCGGTATTTCTTTGCCAATTTCTTATTTACTACCGGACTTGATTCCGGTGCTTCCCAATTAGCACTTACACTCTTCTGAAGAGCGACATGAAAGGGTAGGATAGGATCCCTTTGATGACCTTTGTCCAGGATATCTGTGAGGTCATCCTGTTGGAATGGGAGGGCAGGACTGCTCCATCCCAGATAGTCCACTACCTTGGTCATTAATTACCAGTAAGAGGCATCTGTATGCTCCTCTGACTCAGGCTTTCCAAATTCCAATTCTTGTGACGTGTCCACTCGACTGGCCATCTGTAAATGTTCATGTAGGTGCCTTAACCTGGAGTCTTCTGAACATTTGGTGTGCCATACTGCAAACCAAATGGTGCATCATCAGCCGGGTCATTGTCCTCATAAATAGAAGTTAAAGACTTAAAGAAATCATTCCTTGGTAAAGGAGTACAGGTTTTCTGAATTTCAGGTAAAGGCGTTGATGGCTTCGATGCAGATGCCCATGGAGTCGTCAAAGATGTTTAGACGTCAATGGCATCTCACTGGCGTCAACATAGACTTGTCCTTTGCCAGTGACAGACTTCGATGGCTTGAAGGATTCCCTGATGACTTCTTGTGGAGGCCTTGACGGCTCTCGATAATCTGGCCTTCGTCCCGGGCTCCAGGGATTTGGCTCGCGCCCTTTCCTTAACGGCTTCAGAAGGCACGGTAGGAGCATGGCCTACTTGCTTCAAGGGTTTCTGGCTCTCGAAAATGTTGAGCATTTCCTGACTGGATGCTGCCCATTCAGCTGAAGTAGAGGCATTAGTTGGGCAAGTTATAGTCCTTTCTGGGGAGAAGTTGGACGAGGATGACGATAAGGCGATTTGTGATGCCTTTTCTTAGACTGCTTCAACAATGACAAGGAGGAGGGAGGAGAAGGAGGAGGAGCCACTCCGTGACCTGGACCTTTTAGTCTTCCGTCGAGGAGAGTCGCTGCTCGCTTTGTCGGAAGAAAGTTTTCTCAACGGGTTAGTCAAAAGGGGAATTTTTGGGGCGTCTACTTACTGCCAATTTCCCTTTACGCCCCTTCAGAGCTTTTCCGGTCATCAACTGACACTTGACATGCTCCGGTCTTGTGGTCCACACCGAGACATCACAAGCATCCTCAAGGTCTTCTGATCCACAAAGACACCACAAGCATACTCGATGCGGGACCGTCAGCGACATATTGGGGGTCGCAGTCGTGGCACTTTTTAATCCCGGTCTTCAGGGTTGTTGGAGCAAAAGACGAAGACATTTTTGATAATTTGTGAAAAAATATCTGAAGCTCGCCGTAGTTCACAAATCAAAAACAGAACAGAAGCTAATGGGCCCTTGCACACGCTATATATACCTTCGATGACATCACACACGAGACTGAGGCCCTCGAGGGATATCGCGTCGACCACATCGACGCTCAGCGCCCTCTGCCGAAAAGGTTTTCCGAAGCAGCTGAAGCAGTAGGAATACGTGGGAGGACACAATCCATTTGAAAGGGCTAGTCTGGCTACCCCAAAATGCCACTATCCATATAATAGCACATCCTTTATTTTTATCAACCACTTGTTAATAAAATAAAAGTGTGATTACACATCTATGATCGATGCGCAGTTAAAATAAATGTGTTGCCGCGCCCCCTCCACCAAATCATGAGCACCCCCTTGCACATACAAATGTGCAGTCCCCAAAGCTGCATCCCCATTGGGTCATGAAAGGCCAGGGAAGCAAACCGCCTCTGGCCCTGCATGGCCATTGGACGTGCACGGCTGGGGTACAAACTGTCAAATAGAAAACAGGTTTCCCTTTGACAGTTCAAGCCAGCACAGGAGCGCTGCAGCTGAGGGAGCACTCAATGGCTGGCGAGGCTCCTCCGTGATGGGCGAGGGTTCTGGCGGGTCAGCACCACCTTGCTAGTTATGGACGAGCCACCACTACATGCAAAGAAAACTATCCCGCTGCAATTAAAATATGTATCGTGTTAGATTTGAAACTTCAGGGCTTCCAAGCACAAAGAAAAGTGTAGGGGTAAACATGAAGTTTAAAAACTGTCCAGTCTCAGATTCATTCCTAGTGAGATACAATTGAATGATATGTGCATTCCGAAGAGCTTGCCCTCTAGCGATTACAGCTGAAGCACATTTGTCAGGTACTGCAAGGAAAGCTTGGTTTGCAAAGACATAATAATGGTGCACCTCACTGGCACATGAGAACAGTTTCTGCCAGGTTCGTGAACAGACGCCCTCTGCGATCATACCAGTCAACAAAACACTGGTTAAACTGTGTTTAGTGGGTTATCAGCATGTTGCACCACTACTAAAACAAAGTAATAGGATAAGCAACTTCTTGGTATGGTTAGCCGAATGTCAAAACCATGAACTTATAAAACAAAATGTTCAAATTCAGATTTTCTGCAGAGTTTGTTAGTTACACAGAAGAGCAGGTCAAGCTGACCTCTCATACTTCCCGAGCAGCTGCACTCTAAAGTTTCTGCCTCTATGGAAACAGAACAAAGACTAAAGCAATCACTTCAACACATGCAAGAGCAGGACACGAAGAGCATTCTACCTTTTTCTCTGAACAATTCTGGTAAAGGTGTGAAAAGATTTTCCAGTTAAAAGATCAAAGAATACCACCATTGAAGTTTGAGCCGAAGCCAGGACATACTTTGTACAGGCAAAATAGAAGTCTTTGCTCACAAACACCAAAACTAGACAGAAGCACGTGTCAGATGCTTAGTGGAAATGCGTTTGCCTCCCAAGATGCAAACGGTAAGACTGACACTATCAATTCAGATGTCTGAAAGTCTCAACATTGGTGTGCACACCGGATGCCAGGGTTACTGAATGTTTACCAACTTCACAAACATCTACTTGGGAGTTTACCTTCAGATCGGATGAAAACACTTCCCGAAGATCCTCGCTGTGGAAGCAATGCTAGGGCATCCCATTTGTATGTAGCGCTGGAAAAAATGAAAAACTCAATATCTGCAGTTGAAGTTTGATATCAAAGGCACTACATCACTTGCTTAACCTCTGGACACAGACTCAGGGAAATTTCTGCTGCCTGCATAACGGTCATCAGAATTCAGGCAGGAACAGACCTACATCCCAAATACATTGGTAATACACTAGGGTCACAGAAAATACTATGTGTGTTGGTAGGAGCAGGGGGAATAAAGAAAGATTGATTTGCTGTTTGTGTGGGAATGGAAGGAACCAAGCTCTGTAGGCAGGACAATCTTCAAAGTGTTTAAGCTAGGCTGGCCTGTGCACCGAGATAGCCAAGTAAGCCATTTTGTGATACAGGCATCTAGCATCAAGTGTTCAGCTGTCTTTGTGATGTGGGCTGGTCAACGAGCAGTGATCTTTGCAGATTTGTGTGATGGGCCAGATGGGTTTGTGTACACGTTTTAGGCTTTGCAGCGTTGTTGGTTATTGCGTTTGGCATGGAATGTATGGATGATGTGCCAAGATGTGGTGCTGGTTAAAACGAAAAAGGTTTTAAATGTCAGTAGGTGCTTCGTATTGGTTTAGGATGATAACAAATAGATGTTCCTATAGGAAGATCAAGTATCCTTTTACATTTGTGGTTTAGTTGCATGGTTGGTTTGGTTGGCATAGGGCTGTAGTCCTGTTCTAGTCTGTTTTGTATGAGGTTTTCATGCTGTTTGGACCCAAAGATGGTGACTCAGCCACTACAGTCCAGTAGATACTTTGTTCCAACAGGTGGTCTACCACTATAATGGCAAGGAGGTGTCCAGGGATTGGGGGTCTCGCTGCTAGGAAACTGTAAATGACAGGTCCATCGACAAGAGGGAGGGAGTGTATTACACAATTTGGCAATTGTGACAGATCAGAAGAAGGTGGCTGAAGCCAGAGTCTCTTGGACAGCAGATGGGACACATCATGTGTGCATAATCCTGGAAATACTCTCTTCTTCCAAGAAGAGCACAAAGCAGTCAAAATTAATAACTGTGTTTTTTGCACCAAGTTCTCCACTTAATGGCTCTCCCCTACCTTAACCTCCTAGGTGTAGATTTATGTGTTTGTATTTGGTGTTCATGGATATTAATAACCATTACGATTAACTGCAGCCAGCCATAACTTGCCTTGCTAATATGTATACCCATAGCCTTGCATCACCACTTAAGGTATTTTACATTATCATTTAGTATTACTGCTCTTACAGTCCTAGGTAATGTAAGAAAGGCATTGCATCAAAGTAAGACAGACAAGTGTTCACAGGTCAAGGGTGTTTAATTAAACTGTAAAGTGGGCGAGATAAACCTAAGATGGGAGCAAGCTACGACCAAATAATAATAATAATAATAATAATAATAATAATAAAGTTCAAATAAAAAAGTGCCTGTACTAAGAAGCCTGCTGCAAAGCCTTCCGCTATGTTACACAGTAGTGTGGGATAATGTTCACAAGAATTTAAAAAAAAGTGTTCACGAGGGGGCGCAGGCAAAATGGCTGCCTGATCCGTGAGCTCCCTTGATGGCCCCGGGAAAATCGCGGAGACTGAAGAAATAACGGAACGCCCGCTGCACTAAAGCGGAAAAACCGCTGTATGAGATTGCCGTGACCCTGGAGACACCTTCCTGAAGCTTGGGGCTGCCCCCGTCGCCGAGTTCTCCATCGGAGTGTTTTCGCGCCCTCCCCTGCCCCATCGGGTCCCGAGGCATACGCGGGAGGAGGCCTTCTCGCCGCTCCGCCCTCGGCGTGAGAGAAGCGACCTGCGCGCCTTGGTGCTCATACTGACCAGCTGTCCCTCTTCCGATGCGAGTGCCCAGCGGGGGGGGGGGGGGGGGGAGTCGCGGCCAAGACATCGGGCTGCGAGACGTGTGGAGCCCCCGGGAGCCTCTCCGGCCCCCTCTGCACCTGCATTACCGGAGCGGCTGGTGATTCCGGGCCGTCACGGGAGCGCGCCCGGGCCGTCACGGGAGCGCGCCCGGGCCCTCCCCACAGTGAAGCGCCATAGACCCGCGGCCGCCACTATCACCTGCGCCCTTCGAGGCCTGGGCCGACGCAGGAGCGTGCCCGGGGGCCCCCTACTGACCCACCGGCAGGAGCCAACAAGGTAAGGGGTGAGTGCTTAAGCCCAGCGGTGACAACTCCAGTGTGGGGGAAAAGACCCTGGTGGACCAACAGCGGGCCCTCAACGCAGGCGAGGCGCACTCCCCCCTATAGGACCGCCGATCCGCACGGGGTTGGCCGGGGGTCTGCATCTGAGACACTACGGAGACGGGGGGAGCCCCGGAACTCCAATTCTGGGGGAAAGTTCAGTGGACCGTGGGAAAGCCCCTGCATAGCCCAACTGCCGTCACTGGAACACCACATGGGAACCTGCTCCTAGGGCACCAAGGAGTAAGCCAGAACAGGGGTGGCGGAGTCCGCTCTAGGAGACAGATTGATCCCCCAATAAGTCCAAACAAGTTCAGGTCCCTGCGGGCCGGATCAGACTTTAAGCCTGGCGTGAGTGGGACGGGAGGGGAACTCTTGATCAGGAGTAAGACCACTGAGGCCACCGAACGATCGCAGGGACGTTGAAGGGGGAAGCAGCCCATGAGCTGGAAGGAAGCCTTGGCGAAATATCAATTCTCAGCGGAGAGCCCGGAGATGGAGGCCGGACCCCCCTCCGCCCAAGCCCCTGACATGAACGTTATGCAAAACATCCAAGCGATCCTCGAGTAAATTAGAGGAATGAGAACTGACATGGGGGCTAAACTGGCAGACCTCACTTCTAAAGTCTCTACCCTGGAGGACAGAATAGAGGGGGTTGGGAACAATCGAGTCCATTTGTGTTTCCAGGATGGCGGTGGATACCTAAGATTTAAGGAACTACAGCAACGGGAGGAGGAACTCCGTCGCAAGGTGGACGACATGGAAAATCGGGAACGGAGGACTAATCTCAGGATTTTTGGTCTAGCAGAACCAGAGAGAGACCCCGCCGGGCCTGGAGGAAAAGGTTCAAGACATCATTAGGATCGTCCTGGGTTCCGACTCGGGAGAGTCTGTCCTAATTTCCTAATTAACAGAGTCCACCGAGCTGGAGGAGGCGGAAGGGGTCCACGCTCGGTCCTCGCCAAATTTCACTACTACAGGGACAAAGCGCAGATACTCGAGAGGGCAAGGACCTTGAGGGACATACAATATGACAATTCCAGGGTGGCGATTTACCAGGCCCTGTCCGCCCTCACACTGCAGATGAGGAAAAAATGCTCAGCAATCACCAGGTGGCTACAGGAGAAGGGGGCCCGATATCGCTGGGGTCACCCGTTCTACCTGGAATTTGAATGGCAAGGGGTGCGGCAACGCCTCATCACCGAGGAGGATATCCTGAGAGCCACAGATGAATTGGTGGGAGACTCTCCTGGCCCCTCCGGGGATAGGAATGAGACTAGCAGAGACTCTGCCCGGGCTCCCCGGGGTCCCCCCTCGAAGCAGGGGAAACATAAGGTGAAGGGCACACGGAAGTTCCAGAAAACGAGGCACCCGCTGGTCGATCACGGGGACCACGTTTGATCTCACCAGGAGAATAACAGGGTTGTTTGCATAAATGCATTGGCCAATACGGTCGATTGGGGTCTCCTCAGTTCCAAGGGAACCACACACTATCTGTTGAAGTCGCCAGGGTTGGCGGAATGTCTGCTTCATTGATATGCCTTGCTGTTTGGTCCGGTTTGGGGGGAGAGAATCCGGGGGTGAGAAGTGGTGTGGGGGATCCTGGAGTACGTGGGGTCCCCTCGATGGTCCTCCGGTGCCGGCAAATGGCGGGTGTTGTCCTTCGGTTCATGCCACTGTTGGCAAGGTTTATGTTTAACTGATGTATTTGAACATTCGAGGCACCCCTATGCTGGAGTTGACAGCCCAACATCCTCTCATGGGGGTGGCGGGTCGGGGGCTCCCGAGGTTGGTGTCCGCTCCCCGGCATCCGCTCTAAGTCAAAGCAAGACACAGGTGACACCCCATGAGCGGCACAGGGGGCAGGGGGGGGGGGGGGACAGCGGAGTGGGTCCCCACAAGGGGATCATAATCCTGACGATGTTCGGGAAGGGTATTCTTAACTCAAAAGTTGACAGGCATGTTCCGTATCATCTAATTTCCCGGGGTCTGGGTAGCAGCCCTGGTAGTTCGTTAACCAATCCTGATGCTTGTCGGGCAAGGAAGACTAACGCCTTTCCACAATGGGTAAGGGAGATGGGGTAGAAGGGAAAGGGTGGGGGAGGTATATAGGAAACAAGGGCACCACACCATGGCAAGGGGACTCAAATCAATTGATGAAGCGGGGGGAACTTCTTGAAACTTCACAGGGTAAAGACAGCGACGATCATGGCTGAGGGAAGGATTGGTACGCTCAACGTCAAGGGACTAAACTCACACAACAAGGTCTCTTACAAGTAACATGTTTCGCTAACAGAAGCTGCTGGTCCTCTTCTTGCAGGAAACACTATAGAAGGGGGGCGGAATCGGCGATAAAGGGGAAGGATATTGGTAGGAATTTCTGGGCTCACACAAGTCTTCCAAGAAGGAGGGGGTGGGTATCCTCTTGGGTAAATCATTCCATCTCACCAACGTAGAGACGAAAAGGGGCTTTGGGGGTAGATTTCTGGGGATCAAGGGCCTGTCCCAGGGCATGCGGGTTACGTTAGCCACCTTGTACGCACCAAATACGGGCCAAATCAAATTCCTCCTCAAGATCCTTGAAGTCATGGATAATTGGGCGGAGGGAGCCATGATTCTGGGGGGGGGACTTCAACCTTATTTCAGACCCACATCTCGATTGGTGGTCGGTCAGAGGGGTCGTGGCAAAAGCCCCCACCAGGGACAATCAATCTAGCATTGAGAGACCTCTTCCGGGAATATTATTGGGTTGATGTTTGGCGGAAATCTAATCGTACCCCGGGGGGCTACACATTCTTCTCCCCTCCCCATCAAACATATACCAGAATTGACTTAATGGTGGTCTCAGAGGAAGGGGGGGGGGGGGGGGGGGGGGTTGGAAACTCTATGGTCGAATCGGTGACCTGGTCGGATCATGAACTCCTTGTCATGGAGTGGCGACTACAGGACACCCAGAAAACATATAGATGGCGCTGTAATGATACCCTCATGAGAGATCAGGTCTTTAAAGAGTTCCTAAGGGAAGAGATGGAAAATTACTTCACGACAAATGACACCGGGGAAATCCCAATGGCCACCGTCTGGGAGGCGGCTAAGGCCACCTTCAGGGGCCTCCTAATTGCTGAGGGTTCGGCCAAAAAACGAGAGCACTAATCGAGTCCAAACTCCGCAACGACCTGCGGGTCCTGAGGGCCCAGCTCACGAACGGTAACATAGACCGCGAAAACCTTCTGAGTGAAATGAGGGACAAGAGGCAAGCCCTGCATGCGACTCTAATTGGGGAGGTGGTCAAAAAAATGATACACGAAACAGAGATACTACGAAAAGGGAGATAGGGTCGATACCCTCTTGGCACACAGATTGAGGGGAAACAGAGCGGGTAGGAGAATAGAGAAGATCAGAGATGACACTGGTAGTACCCAAACAAAAACAGGGCCTATAGCCGAAGCCTTCGCAAACTTCTACAAGACACTCTATACCAAACATGAAAGAGTCTCTTTGGATAGCATAAAAAGCTACCTGAAGGACCACCCACTCCCAAGACTCACGGATCTTGAGAGGGAAACACTGGAAAAAGAGATAACCGGGGAAGAGGTGGAAGAGGCCATTAAGAAACTGAAGGTAGGCAAAACCCCGGGGGGAGATGGCTATACGGCTGATTTCTACAAACAGTACCAATCAGTGTTGATACAGCCGCTCACCAAACTCTTTAACCACATTAAATCTTCAGATACTATCCCGCCGACATTCCTGCAGGCCATAATCACGGTGATCCCTAAGCCCGGTAAGGACCCAGCTGAACGTGGCTCGTATAGGCCCATCTCGCTCCTAAATACGGACGCAAAGATCTTTGCTAGGATCCTTGCAACCCGCTTAGAAAAATATCTTCCTCGATTGATCCACCCAGATCAAGTCGGTTTTGTGATGCATAGACAGGGGGCCGATAGTATGTGTAGGGTTTTGCGCATGCTAAGTTCAAAGGAAGTTAGGGTGAAGGGCGCTCTTCTTCTGTCCCTAGATGCAGAAAAGGCGTTCGATAGAGTAAGCTGGACCTTTATGGAAAATGTCCCATCATCTCTGGGAATGGGACCCAAATGGCTAGGATGGATGAGAGCCCTTACTCGCACCCCTCAGCAAAAATCACAGTGAATGGATGTGAATCCGAACCTATCCCACTGGAAAGGGGCACAAGACAGGGGTGTCCACTCTCCCCCCCCCCCCTTATATACGCCCTAGTAATGGAGCCTTGGGCCATAGCCATCGGGGGAAACGATAAAATCCAGGGTGTTAATATGGGTAAAGCCAACTGTAAAATAACCCTCTTCGCGGACGACGTCCTGCTCTATCTCTCCAACCCCTCCCAATCAGTTCCCGAGGTACTAGATCGCTTAGAACAATATGGGTCCCGCGCAGGTTACAAGATAAACCTAGATAAATCAGTGGCGTTCCCAGTGGGCCAACTTAACGACTAAGAGAAACAATATATTGAGGGCCTCCCGCTCTGTAGGCAACCTGAGGGATTCTGCCACCTGGGGATCCAAATACCTTCGGATCTGGCCGATCTTTTTACTGCAAATTACCCTCCCCTTTGGTTGTCGGTCAAGAGAGACTTGGAACGCTGGTCGAAATCTGGCCTCTCGTGGATGGCGCGCCTTAACTCCATCAAGATGGTCATCCTCCCCAAATTTTTATACCTATTCCAAATGCTGCCGACCCAGATCCCGAAGCCGTTCCTCCTAGAGATCAAGCGTACTCTCCTCCGCTACCTTTGGGCGGGAGAATCCCACAGAATTGCATTCGACACCCTGATAAGGCCCAAAGACGAGGGCGGAGTTAACTTCCCTGACCTGGACACGTACTATAAAGCCTCCCAGTTGCGAGTCCTAGTAGATCACTTAACAACAGGCCCTAAGAAACAGTGGGTAGAACTGGACAATCTGCTCTTTTCCCCGGTCACGCTAGATGAATGGCTCTGGGTCCCGAAGGTTAGGATTCCAAAAAGGGTATTGAGACACCCAGTCCTAGGGGTGATATGGACTATATGGAAGGAAGGGGGCTATTTTAGGTGGCTCACAACGTGGCCTTCGCCCCCGATTTGCATATGGGCTCCCCCACTCTGGGAGGGTATCAATGAGCCACTGGCCTTCCAGCAGTGGTACGAGGCAGGTCTTTGTAGAGCCGGTCAGCTCTGGACGGATGGGGCGTTCATATCCTTGGAGGATCTGAAGGATGCCCTCGGCCTTCCCAATTTCTCCCCCTTTCGATACCTACAACTAAAGGGTGCCTTGATCGAAGGTAGATGGGGAGACACTCTCAGGAGGGAGCTAACAGATTTCAAGAAATTTATTATTACACACAAGGGGACGAAGGGGGCTATATCACAGCTCTACGGCTTTTTGCTATTTTCCATCCCACGAGACCCCCCACCTTCCCAGACACAGTGGGAGAGGGACCTAGGCACTCCCATAACGGAGAAAAGATGGACCAAGATGTGTAGGCAGGCCAGCCGCTCCACAGCCGCCCCCCCAGTACCGTCACCAGGCTCTAAAGCTGATCCATAGATGGCACTACCCCCCGCAAAGAATAGCTAGAATGAGAGCGGGTTATGATCCCCATTGTTGGAAATGCACACAGAAATAGGGGACTATGTACACATGTGGCACAAACCTACTGGAGAGAAGTCCTCTCTTGGATAAAAGAGGTAGATGGAATGGATAGGACCCTATCCCCCTGGCTAATACTGTTCGGCATTGAAGTTGAGGGGGGGGGGTCCCCAAAGGTGAAACACGACCACATGCTACAAGTCATGCTAGTAGCGGCCAGATGTTGTTGGGCCCAAAAGTGGAAGTCACCTCGAGCTCCGGGGGAGGGGGAATGGATTTCTAAAGTACGGCGATTTATGATATGGAATTCTTGACCCACTTGATAGACTAATCCAAGTCCAACATCGAAGGCCTGTGGCTCCCATTCTTCGACAAATATGGGAAAACGGCCCAATAGTCTACGACGAGCCCTGGACAGTCTTTTAGATCTAGACACGGTCTTTTCGACACCTCCGCTAGGCCCTATGGGGCCCTGTTAAAATATGGGACATTCCTCCTTCAGCCTGGCCCTGGCGGTTTGAGCTCCCCCCACCCCCCCCGCCCTTGAGGGAGCCACCTTGTATTTCTGAGTTTGAACTTCGTGAAAGGACACGCTGAACCCTGCTGATATCGCCAATTAATGTATCATGGTGTGGGGAGAGGGTGAGAACGATGGGAGGGGGGGGATGAAAAGTTGTGAACATTGATCTTTTGTTTTTTCTTTTTCCAAATGATGTAGCACTGTCATTGTCAATTCATGTCACGATTATAAAAACTCAATAAAACCAAATTTTCAAAAAAATTAAAAAAAGTGTTCACATATATCAGGATGTTATGGTCAGGGTCTCCCTTACCTGCATTTTTTAGCACGGAACAAGGCGGAACGAGCACAGCACACTCCTGGGCTTCTCTGGCATGAACTTACAGCTCCTTTTCTCAGTTTCAGGGCCTTCTGTGCCCAAGTCTCTTTCGCATGCAAAGTGTCTTCCTCCAGAGTGCCCGATCCGCCATAACAACAAAACACACGTTCCTTCCATTAACCTTTACATTGGGTGATTACCCTTCACCCTTGGATCCCCCTCAGCCGGGCTCCGATCCTTCTCCCAGCCGTCAGCCTCCCTCAGTCGGGTTCAGACCAACCACTCATTGTGGACATCCCTCAGTCGGGTTCATGCTTGCCATCACAATGTTCATGGGTGTATTCATGCTCACTGTAATTCGGGTGCATCCCTCAGTCGGGTTCACATTTGCCAAAATACCAGTTTAAAAAGAAAAGTCCTTCTAGACCCCTTAGGTTCTTCCCTGTACCTAAGCCAGGGTCTCAGCCCCCAGTCAGGCTTTGCACAGTTGTAATCTCCGTGCTCAGACCTTCCAGAGCACTTGCCAATCCAAACAGACTTCCAAAGGGCGATCTTGTCTTGCTGTGTCACGGTTTGCTTACGGCAAGCGTGGTTTTGATATATACAGTTTGCACAGCATTTCCCTCAGCCGGGCGCAAACGCTTATTTCACAATGTCTAAACTTCAGGCAATGGGTTAAGGACTTTCGATTGTACCAGGTATTTGGACTGACCCTTGTATGACCACCTTAACTCACTACACTGGCCTTCTCTATGGCCTCTTGATACTTGTAGTTTTCTTTCTTCCCAATATTCAATACGGTCTCTTTGTTCATAAGAGGGTTACCAGCTAGAGACCTTCGACTGGGCGCTCACGTGGCTCCGGACTACCATCTCTGGTACCAATGTGTTCACAAAAGACCTTTTGTCTAATTATCTTCTTACTGATGCCACTGCAACCTTG
Source organism: Ambystoma mexicanum (assembly GCF_040938575.1). NCBI lineage: Eukaryota > Metazoa > Chordata > Amphibia > Caudata > Ambystomatidae > Ambystoma > Ambystoma mexicanum. The sequence continues at coordinate 1,029,228,289 of NC_090921.1, read as the reverse complement.
AGCTCAGTACAGTTCGGTTGACTATCGGCATCTTCCGACTCACCGGCTATGCTGACCTTGTTGGCTGTTCCTTGTTCTTTTGCTGCAAGAGTCAAGGACGGTACCACAATGGCAACCTCGTCTGCCCGCCCTGGCTATCAGTGCGGTAGGCTGCCATGTACCGCTGACATCCGTCACACCATGGGCCAGCTGCGATTCCTGGTCTTATGTTTCTTTCATCTGAGGTTTGGCAGGTCTGGGTTGAAAGGTGTAAAGTTAAGCACCTCATTGACCTCCTTTCACATCTCACCGCCTTCCTTCTCCGTTTGAACTGCTGTCCTTTAATGGCTGCCCCCTCGTGCGTTCGGCCTTGCTCGGAGTGTGGTCTTGTGCTCCAACTTTTATCCCTATGGGGAAGGGAAAGGGTAATCAGGTGTGTGTAGTTGTTCAGGTGTGTGTAGTTGTCGGTAATTGCCGGACTTTGCCTGACCCTTGTTTTGGGACAGGTCAGGTAAACGGCTCGGATATTAGTCCGTTGTCGGTCAGGCTGTGCTAAAGTGTTTGTGTTGGAAAAGGGAGGGGTAGAGGTTCTATGTATGCTTCTAGGTAGGATGGGGAAAAGGTGCTAAAAGGAAGGGGGTACCGCGTTTCAACCTTCGGTGTCCCACTTCCACGCCCCGAATACCCCTCATCTAGGTGATCCTCCCGCACTGGTCCACCCCCTGGAACTGGACCCAATAGCGGTGGCCGTTTTCCAGCCACCTGGATGACAGATCCCTGGAGACGAGCGAGTAAGACAGCTTCAGGTTTCTCACAGTGAAGAGTACAACAGTTTATCACCATGAACCATCTTCTAATATGCATGCACCTATTCTGGGATAACCTAATTAATGGCTGAACGGCAAAGTGGCTTGATGGAGACAAGGTAGTAATCACCAAATTAATAAAAAATATTAGGGCTGAGGTTGAAAAAGATTTACAAGAACAAATGAAGAGTGAAAGTGGCTAATGCTGTGTGAGTATTAGAAGCTGAACTATGAATCGCTCAGACTGAAGATATGGTGCAGAATTTGACAAGAGTGGTTGCGGATCAAAGACTATCTAGTCATTAAGTTAAAAAAAAAAACACAGATCAAGTGGGAATAATAAATGCATTGTTGGGCCAGATGGAGATCTTCCTCGAATACCAGGGATGCTGGTGTTCTCATTGCACTTCAGACAGAGAAAGCCTGCAGTTTAATGGGGGGGATGGACTGTCCATGGATGTGCAGTCAGGCAACATGAATCTAAGTACAGGAACCAACCTCTGCTTCCAGTCATTCATGATAATCTTCTCAGACCACATGTTAAAAAAAGCGAGGAAGGACTACCTTGAGGTAAAAAAGGTTCAATGGGACAAAGGGGTCTGTTACTCTAAGCTCGTCCAGAAGTTACGGGTCAATTACCAAGACTGATGGACTTGAGGAACTTGCCCTAATGAGGCGACTGACCTAAACTACAACATCAAGAGAAATAGCCCACCTTGAGGGTCGGATGAGGAGCAAGGTCAATGAATTCGTCATACCAGGTTAACACCTATCCAGTTAATCGTTCCCTCCCATAAACTGGTGCAGCTTATACTACGAAAATGTGCCTCAAAAGAACAGATTTGGAATGTTTTAGAGAATGCCAACTGGGAGGGCAGGTCTTGCTGGGCCTCTAGTTCACCAAAGGCAGAGTCCACGCAATCATCTTAATTAAGGTAGGAATATTTGTCCAACTAACTGTCGCAGAAGGTTTCCACTTGTGACATGTATGGCTGAAGTTAAATTTGGGGGTGTGGGGCGGGAGAGTATTTCATGCATATATTTGAGGCCGTCCTTGTGGATGGGGGAGCGCTAATTTGGTTCTAGTAAGGGTTTTATTTTGCCAGTGGTAAAGGTTTTTAGGGTTGTGTCGTGGGAGGGACCCCAGTTTTGTACTACACCAGAGGAGAACAGCAGCATTTTTCACAAAGTTGCTTTTTTCCATTATTGATTCAATTTTCACATGCAGATTATTCCCATAACTTGGGAGGTGGAGATAGGGCGAGTTGGTGCAGTGAGTTGGTACAGTCATCAATGAAAGGTCCATTATGTCGCAGAATTTTGTTGTTAAATCGCGGGAGCTGGTTAAGGGAGGGAAGTGAAATAGAATGATGGAATGGGAATGTATGTAGAGTTTTAATACTGGACGCCTTGGCTAGATGTAAATATGGGAAATTGAATGAAGATGCCGATAGTCAACCGAACTGCACTGAGCTCAAGGATGCCTACTCCTGTGGAAGGCAAGAGGACTTAACCATGCCAAAGGTGGAATGGTGATAAATTACCTTAAAAACACATCAACATTGCAATGCTCCAGGAGACAAACACACTACATCCAGTCATATTACTTTGTTATGATCTGTCATAGTTCAGGGCCCTCAACAGCTACAAGTCCAATACAGATTGCCCAGAGTTTCTTCAAAGGAGTTACACATTCTCATTTTACATAGGGAGGGTACTTCATACCCAACCTTCATCTCTAATTGAACATGTTGTATAGACTGGGGGGTGTCCTAGGCTTCATTCCAAGTCAGTCCAAAGGGTTCAGTTGGCAGATATCTAGTGGGCATATGGTGGCAGCTTCACCCTGGAGACCATGGTCTTATTGTTCCTGTGCGCATAATGAGGTTTCTTGAAAAGACCTACTTTCCAGGCACACTGGGTTTTTAATTGTATGTTAATGGAGAGGACTCTGATCATCTCCAGTTGTTGCTAAGAGAGACATACAAGCATGCATGCATGCATGTTACAAGGGTACCTTGGTTTGCAGGTTCAAGAGAGGGTCTCCCTAATACAGCCCAAGTGAAAATATTTTAAAGAAAATGCAAGATTATTTTGACAAGAACAATGATTCTGTACCCAATTTGGGAGATATTCAAATCTTACATACACGGATGCATAGGTTTGACAAATTAGGAATACTACATACCGTACAGAGGGACCTGGGCAAAGCAGGAGGGAGGGCAGGTTGAAATCTCTTGACTAAGATTATGATAATTTGAGTGAAGCCAAATTATTGCTTGAATTGACCGCTATTATCCTCGATTTCAGCTTTGGCCATTGAAATTACATCAAAGGAGCGATACAGACATTGTTAATCGTTATAAATCCCACCATAAAACAGTCTACCACTTGTTAAGGAGATGAGGTTCAGTTTTCCACCAAGTAATTGATCTGCATCAGAACGCTTTTCCTCCTCACAGGTGCTACAGCGATAACTGGGATGGCAGTGCAATATAAGTGGGCCGCAGCATTGTTTAAGTACCTAGTGACTGAGGGTGTAGAAACCACAGTCAGAGATAAAATTGGCCAAACGTAATAGGAAGGCCAATCGTCTCCATGAGAAAAGCAAGTTTCTAAATTATTGTACCTTTTTCCAACCATAATGGTACAGCCACCACAAGCAGTTTTCCATCAGAGGTAGTGTGTTGACTTTGTGCATTTGGGCCAGTGTGAAGTTTGAGTCCGTTAAACTGCCACTGGACAAGGGGGGGCTTGGCCGTCCCAAATTCTAACAAGTATTTTCTTTTTGCCCAGACTCACGTCACCTCTCTGGGAATCACTGCAACACGCATACTACATGCAAGAGCAGACGTTGAACAGTGCATTCTGGGATCACCTTATTTGGACAGCGGAAGGTGCAGCTGGGTAGAAGATTGTACCTAGATTCACTCGGGCATGCTACTCCCATTCAGCATTCAGGGGCTCCCTTTGTCAAATCAAGAAGAGTTTGGTAAAGATACTGCAAATGATTCACATTAAAGTCTATTGCAATGCATTTCCCAGTCAAGCAATTCACGTTGCAGTAGGAGCTCAAAAAGCCTCATTACATCCAAGGGGGAGAGGTCAATATGTACTTCAGCCCCCTTCACACGCTTGTTTTGTACAATTCCACAAGTGCCCGACCCTCAAACACTTTGACACTGCTATACACCTGCATGCTTATGTACAGGGTCTGGACGGCCAGGGTACTCTTATTATGGTTTTTCCCCCCCCCCATCTGCTTTGTGCAACCCTGAAGATTTCTGTAGAAGAAGGGAGAGTGTGAGGGGGTGGGGTAGGGCAGAGCAACTAAGTATCTCAGTGTGAATTCTGAAAGTGAATCAGTGGAGCAAATTAACAGTAAGACAGCATGCAAGGACCAGAAGAAACAAACAGAAGACAGGCTCTAAAGGTTAGCAAAACAGGAAAGGTTTGATAACGTTTCTTAAATGCGTAAAGGTTAAATGCGTAAAGGTTATCAATGTAACAAGTCTGCCGGTAAGCTGTTCCAAAGCTTACCGGCATGGATGGCCCCAAAGTGGTCTAGAGCTCTGGTAGGGCGAAAACACATTCATGGTGGGCCGGTTATGGATCATGCCATTTCAGGAGTTTTTCGCGATACAATGGGACTTTTTAATCTAGAGTTTTGTGTTCGATAGTCAACATTTTCTAAGAGATTCTGGCCTATTAAGTCATTTTAATGTTTTCAATACTGGTGAAGCATGCTTCCGAAGATTCACAAAAAAAAACAGGCAGCCATCTTCTGGAGGCACTGCAAGGAGCAAATGTATGCTTCAGTGGCTCCGGTATATAGAGCACTGCAGTTGTCCAATCTCATGCAGACAAGGACATCTATGATATGATATGATATATGGCATTTGTAACGCGCCTATACACAAGTGTTTCAAGGCGCGACGAGGCAGGGAGGGGGGAACAAGGGGAAGACAGACAACGATCCTACTAGGCCAGGTGTCATTTACATCGCGCAAGTGCAGGGGTAAGGGGAAGGGAAAAAGTGCAAGGGGGGGGAGTGCAGTACAAGGTAAGTAGAATAAAATAAATAAAATGGGGCCAGCTGGTGGCAAGTGCAAGGTAAGTGCAGACAAGTGCTGGGAGGGGGGGGGGGGGCTGTAGGGATACAGAAACAGTCCCGCAGTGCAGGGGTTGCCAGGGAGGCAGTGCAAGTGGAGAGTGGCTGGGCCCAGTACCAAGCCCGGTGAGAGTGGCCCAGTTGCAGTTTCAGTGAAGAATTTGGCAGGGGAGAGGGAGAGAGAACGCAGAAGCAAAGAGGAAGGTTTTGAGGTGCTTCCGGAACCGGAGATGGTTCTCCTCAAGTTTCAGGGAGGCAGGAAGGCTGTTCCAGAGGGAGGCCCCTGCCGCAGAGAGAGATCTACCCCCAGCTCGTTGCTTCGAGAAGCGGCTGACCCTGAGGGAGTTGGAGACGGATGAGCGAAGGGCTCGGGAAGGAAGATATTTAGGAAGAGAGAGTTGAAGGTATTCAGGCCTCAGGCCCCAGCAGGCCTTGTGGACAATGCAGAGGGTTTTGAACTTAATCCTCGCAGCCACTTGGAGCCAGTGTAGAGATTTCAGTCCTGGAGAGATACGGTCCCTGGGCTTGAGGCCAAGGACAAGTCTCGCAGTCCTGTTCTGGATGAGTTGCAGAGGGCGTAGAGTGGATGCAGGCAGATTAAGATAGAGGCTGTTACAGTAGTCCAGCTTTGAGAGAACCAGAGCTCGGGAGACAGTGAGCTTCTGGGGGAAGGAGAGGAAGGGAAGAATACCTCTGAGGAGGTGCAGCTGGTAGTGTGACTTCTTAGAGACGTCAGATATATGAGGAGAGAAGGAGAGTGTGGAGTTGAAGATACCACAAGGTTTTTTGCCTTGCAGGTAGGAGCAGGAAGAGGGCCAAGAGGCTGGCCAGAGAGCTGCAGGGAAGCAGGGAGTGGGTGTGCCGATGAGTAGAATCTCAGTCTTACTGGCATTAAGGCAGAGGTCATTGGCGGCACACCATTCCTGGATAGCAGACAGTCAGAGATGAGGGAAGGAGAGGAGGAGGCCGAGGGTAGCCTGAAAATAAGCTGGGTATCGTCCGCATAGCACTGAAAGTTGGGGCAGAGAGCAGCGATGCGGTGGGCAAGGAGTGCCAGATACTGGTTGAACAGCCAGGGAGATTAGATCCCTGGGGGACACCACAGGTGGAAAAAAAGATGTCAGAGAGGAAGGACCCCAGTTGGACCTGGGAGGGTCGCTTGGAAAGGAAAGAGGTCAGCCACGCCAGAGCCTGACCAGTGATACCCAGGTTATCACGGAGACGGTTGAGCAGGATGGCATGGTTGACCGTGTCAAAGGCAGAAGAGAGATCGAGCAGAATGAGAACACACAGTCACACACTAGTCACAATTATACATGTAGAATCAAATGAAAAGAAAAAGGTCGGAGCCTCGTTGTACCTGCGGTCTTGTATAGTCTTGTGGCATTTGCGGACACGAGAAGCGATGCTGCATCTCTGGAAAGGGATGCAGCCATCGGGGACTTGTTCTGTATATGTGAGGGTTGCTATGGGAAACCGCGCTGGGCACGTGTTGACCTCGGTACAGTTGTGTTTATGGCACATCAGGTTGCTACCAACCTGTAGCACTGCAAAATCGGACAAGTCATTCTATGACCCCATATAACATCTTCTCGCATAACAGAAAGGAAATGCGCCATTTCTATTCAATTCATACGTCACCTCAACTATTCAAGACCACAGGTACAACGAGGCTCCTCTTCCCTTTTTGTTTTCATTGGATTCTACACGTATAATTGCGACAAGTATAACAGATGTCCTGTTAATATGGTCAGCTTCTTTCTAATTGATTTTCCTTTGTAATTGTAGAACCTGCCGTGAAGGACCTTGGTCCGAAATGCACTGGCGGTAGTGGTCTCTGCGCACATTACATGGAAAACAAAATTTGAATAAAACAAGAGACACTTTATATTTTTTCATTTGCACGTTTTCATCATCCTGCCATGATGGATATACTCATTCAGGATAAATTGAACAATTGAATACTATATGCAGTCGTTTTTACAACATTTAGTGACCCCAGGTCTGGTGAAGCATTCACCAAACACTTTTTTCACTACAAATACTATATGGCCACTCCGATTCGAACAGTGACAGGGTGGTTGAAGAAGAGTGAGGTTGACAGACTGGTGTAAAAGGACTACACCAAAGATATGCAGATCAAGATTTCTTTATTTCTGGATATTCCCATGTCTGATTTTTTTATTCAAAATAAGTAAAACTGTGGAAAATAAAAAAATAGTGTTCTTGAGCGGACAAAGCTCCTGCGTGATGTAGCCAAAACTACGCAAACAGGGAAGCAGTCGTCTCCATTCAAAAGGCTTATTAGTAGACAAAACATACAAAGCCCAAGGAGGCAGTCGAAGAGCATATCAAAATGATGCTCCAGCAGTTGTCTACTGAAATATTCTCTTGCTAAAAGCCAAATTCTGCAAAGTACAACCTACAAGAACGCTCTTAAAAATCAGTCTTGGCCAGTTGCGCAACAACATAAAGCAGAGGTCAAAATATCAAGTTACAAGCTACTAGCCAGGGATAAAAATATTGTGCCACATGCACAAGAGTCAATTATCAGTAGCCAGAGGCTAGTGATAAGTGCAAAGTCTTATGTAAAGGACATGGGCTACCTTCCACAACAGCAAATTGTCATCTTAAAGTCACCATTGGCAAGATTTGTTTTTAGATGGGGAATTCTAATATAATTACTTCCCGAATTACTTCCCGTAACCTGGGGAATAGAACGCATGAGTGGATAGTTTTTTTGGCAAACAATTTAGGACACATTATCGTAGAAATCAGACATGGTCAACTCTGGAAGAGCAAGGCATCTGAAGATTGTTCTTGAGAGGGCCATTTTTAAACAAAAAAGTTAGAAAACCCGAAAAAGCCGCAAGAAATAACAGTGAATCAAGGAGCAGTATTGTGCATTTTTGTGGTTTTGAAATATTGAAGCAATCAGTGGCACGTTGTTAAGCCTTGTAAACCACACTACTATACACCAAGCGCACACACGCACCCGTCCCCTTCTCTAAATAGAGAGACCCTCATTCGCATTTCATTTTCTGTTATATAGTCAGCTGTATAATGCAATGATACAATGTGGCACTTTTCAGACCAATGTAGTCTCAACGGAACAATATGCTAGTAATCAATCTATTACTGTTATTTTTGCCACAGTTGCTATGGCAGAGAATATTTCTAAAATAGCTGCCCGTAGAAGTCTGAGCCCTCATTTGGGGTACAATTTACAGTCTAGTGCAGAGGTCTACAAACTGTGGGGCGCAGTTTTTTATTTTTTATTTTTAGATTCAGAAGAAATGGGCGGCGGCTGCTCACATGGTCGGGCTGGAGCATAAAACAGTCTCAGGCACCAATGAAAAAGTGGCTCGCAGTTGCAAATGGATATGGATATTCATTTATATAGTACCCAAAGGGGTTAAAATGTAAGCAATGTGTGATATTTAAAGAATATTTATTCAGTAACAATGGTCAAAATTACTAGCTGCATAGTAAAGTAACTCAAACTGTCCCACATTGGCCAATTTTGACTGGCCAACACTAGCATTTTTAGTATGGGCATTGTCCTATTGCCCTGTAGGCCAGTCCAAGCCTGGCAGCTCATCCATAATGGCGAGGGGGCGTCCACCCAGTGGCCCCCTCACCCATTAAGGAGGAGCCAAGAAGCCAGCCCAGTGAAACACAGTACTCCCTCAGCTGCTTTTTCCAGCTGAGGGAGTGCTCCAGGGCTGACGGTTCAGTTCCCCAGCTGCACATGCTCACTGAGCCATGCAAGGCTAAGGGTGTTTTGCTTCGCCAGCCTTGCATAGCTCTTGGCAATGCTGGCTGGGGCACTGCATGTCTGTATGTGCGAGGGGCAGCTACTGCACATCCTCGCACATTTGGACAGAGCAGCCTGGAATGGGGCGTTTCAGCACCCACACACCGGCACCTGCAGAAGGTACGTTTATGTTCATTTATTTAAATATGCGTATGGATGCATGTATGCTTGTGGTGTGTGCGAGTGTTTTTTTGGTCCGTTGGGCTGATTTTGGCACGTGGGGGGAAAGAGGGTTTACAACAAAGTCATTTTAAAAATGCCTAAATGCCTTTGTTGCACAATCCCCCTACCCACCTGCCAAAATCAGCTCTCCTGAGGCGCTGTGGAGCTCAAGGGACAGGGATGGTATTTTTTACTGGAGATCCATCATAGATGTTCACTCAAAAATACCATGCTTTCCCCCTTGGCACCCCAGCGCCTTACATACATAATCATATTGATTGTGTTAGCCCCAGGTGACCATCATAGATGTCCAGTTAAAAAATTTCGTGCCTCCCCCCTGAACCCCCAGCACCAATTGCAACCGTTTGTTTTTTTTACCCTTTTTTTTTTAAAGAATGCTCTACACATATTAAACCATTATTTTAAAAAGATTCAGGGGGGGGGGGGGGCTAGTGGCGGGAACAGGGTGGAAAGAGCCCAGGGCCTGTAATGGGGTGTCGTGGGGTGGGGAGAGCCCAGGGACTGGGTAGAATGGGATGAAGGAGCCCAGAGAATGTGATGTGAGCAGGTGGGGGAGCCCAGGCACTATACTGGGAGTAGGATGCGTTGACGGCACGCAATAGTTCATAGCCATTTGTACAATTTTATGGGAGCGTGGCCTGCCCAAATTTTGCGGGCGGGGGGGAGGGGGGGGGTGGGCTTGCTCTCTCGAGGGGACACCAATCTCCTTTGATCCAAAATCCCACAAATGACGCCAAAAAAGTTTGGTGTCATTCGCTAAGTTGACCCTGATAAAGCAGTTTGTTGTATCGCACATTCATTTTTGTTTGAAAACACTAGTAATTAAGAGTTGTCACAGGTCTGAATCCCAGCAGGATAAATTCAGCCCTGCCTCCGTTCTTTAGAAATGGATGATGATGGGTTATTTATAACGTGCTTAATACCCAGAGGTTTGTAAGCATGGACGGACCGGGACACAGACACACACACACACACACACACCTCCATGTTAATCAACTTAATTTTTTTTTTTTTTTTTTTTTAAAGTACTTGAATGTATATGGCAGACAGACAAATTAAGAGGTATTTGGGAGGTTGTTAATCGATGTTTCTCAGTTTACTAGCACTTTCCTGTGCCATCATCCACCCAGTCTCTTCCCTCTGCACATATATGCCCTTGCAAACACCACAATTATCATAAAACTTTAGGAGATATCCTGCCCTTTACAGAAATATCTGACATGCACACATACGTTCACAAAATATCCCGTTCCAACCCAAACTGCATCCTTGCCTAGCTCCCAAACTGCGCATCAATTTCTCACTTTCCTGTCCCCTTGACTGTCCCTCCAACAGATTAAAGGTCTGGATTGTCCTGATGGAGGTACAGTGCGCCACTACATGGACAAGACTAGGCACTCTGAAACTATACAGCCTCAATGTGGCACAGTACAAAAATCAATTTACATAATATACAAAAGGTTTACACTATACAAAATCCAAAAATACTGACTTTGCCTACGCCGATTTATTAGTCATGGCCTCATTTGATTCCATTTGGGCCCTCGGATCTACAGTTTCATATAGATGGGTGTTTAATCAAAGTGGTTTACAAAGACCTTTGTGGATTTGACGCAGAAGGATTTCGTGGCCTCTGCTCCACCTGAGACAATGAGCAAAGGCTTACAAGCACAGCACATCTCGCATTTCAGTCAGAGCGTTTGGTTCTCGGTGTTCGGAGATGGACGATGATTTATAGAAGCGAGGCCATTGAATACGTTTTCTTCCATTGTCTGAGGGCGACACTAGGTCAGGGGACAGCGATTTCATGTTCTCCACCCTTCCCTTAAAATAGCAACAATAAAGAGAATGGAAAGAAATCATCTGTCATGTTCCCGGACGTCTATTGTCTTCTGCCCTGCTGACGTCAGTGAGACTGGGACCAACTGTGGACATTTTGATTTTGATTAAGGAGAGCACAGACAATGAATTGAACGGTTTATCTCAGTCCCCTGGACACTCGCTCTACATCTTGGCATGTTTTGCTTGGACGGGAGTAGAGCAGTCAAGTGAAAAACCTAATGAGTTCTCGACACTGCAGACAAGTCAACGGAATACATCCTTTGTTGCACTACAATACTGCTACTAGTGCATAGGAAGACCTCTTACAAAGTGTGGTTGTCAATTTTTTCAAATGAAATAAACTTATGTAAATATAATTATACCAAAAGGTGCACAAGTGTAAATTCTGGGGTTGAGGAGATGACAACCTCACAGAATGCCAGAAAGGCAGGCCCTTCACCAGTAAAACTCCTCCTCCGTTTTGTGCCTTGATAAATTCCAAAAAAGCAGAGAATAACCAGTTAACCAAAGGGATGTCAAAACATATGTCTTTTCATAGCTTTTGAAAATAGCTTCAAAGTCCCCAACTTCATTTTCTGACACTCCTAGCAAATTATGTTACAACGTCACTATGTTGGGGCTTGGGTGAGCCAGTACCTTCCCGGCTCCAGGAGATCAAAGTGGCAGCTCACAATTTGTGCATATGTTAATCCCAGTCAGCCCAATTCCTACCACTGGAAGGACAGCTTATAAAATCGAGAGGAACACTGTAGAACTGCTTTTGCCCAGTTTTTCGTCACTTTATTGCACAAAGCTTTCTCATGAGCTTGGGCAGAGATCATTACCTAGCCAGGGGCATGCAACATCAAATTTGGGATTGCAGTGTTATTGGCGTGTCCATTCTAACCCCCCCCCCCACCCAACCCAAACACTGTCTTCAGTGCCAGCATGCTTCCCTGCACCATTATGCAGCCGTTGCACTCCCTTGAAGGCAAGGGCAAGTACTCACCAGCTTCATGAAGCTCTTTGATCTTTCTGCTTCCAATTTCATTGTGAAGAATCCTGCAGGCTTTCAGCATAATTCTGAAACCGAAGCTCTGGAGCTGCCTCAAATCTCATGAGTAGGTTCAGTAGGGGCACAGGGATTTTGATCATGCCCTGTTGATGTTCAACATTTTGTGGAACTTGTGGGAGACACTGGGGTATATCGACAAGTGGGAAAGACTACCAAGGATTCTGGGCCTTGACCTGGTGTGTAAAAGTCCTAGTTGGCTATGCAGCACATCACCCGAGCAAGCTGGACGTTTTGAAGCAGCTCTCAGCCGGCCAACCAACAGAACAAGGAGGGTGCAATGGATGCCTGGGGTCCTCGTTTCAAGCAAGCTTTACTGTAGGCCAAAAGGAGTTGCTGCTCACATGTAGAACATGGCTATGAATGTAGTATCTTGACTGCCCCCACCCCCTTGCCTCATCTGCTGTTTCCCAGGCCTTTGTTACATATGCTGTACAATGAAACATTGAACAAGGTAAAAAAAAAAGGGGGCAGGGCGCAACACCCACAGAGCACGAGAGTGCCACTGATTTTGACAATGGAAATGTGAGAAAGTGAAATAGGAACAGTCTTCAAGAGGGTAGAGGTTGGAGTACATAACAACTGTGCTCTGCTGCATCAGTCTCCTGATTTGCAGCTCCTGCTCGTCAGTGGCAGAGCAGGTCCAAAAGGTACCCAGTTTGACAACTGCTTTGACAGCAAATTCACTGCAGACAGCATTTCATTTAAATCAGCCACCCTGACCTAAAACCATACTTTCTGGTGGCAGGGTAATTTCCAATAAGCCATGAGTAGGCTTTGGTATTGTGACCGACAGTTCACACAAGGCTCTATAAGCATCCTAATTCTGAAAACTTTGCCAAATAAACAAATTAATGTAAGTTTGTATGCTACTATTTGGCCTAGGGAACTAAAAGTAGGCCCCCCAGATAGCTGCTGGTGACAAGGTAACCAGGCTATCCTAGGCTAAAAGCAGGAGCTTAAGCCCCCAGCAATTTCGAACCCTGTAAGTGGAACCTCCTGTACAACCCAACCTGTATTCCCGTTTACTCGATATCCACATCAAAATGCTGTTTCCAAGTCCTTTATTTGGTTGGTATGAGTGGGTCCTGTATGGCTTCTACCAGGCCTCCAAATAAGCGCTCGCCAGTGGCTGTTGGCTACAGATCATATATAAAGAAAAACAGGTTTAAATTTTCATCTCATGGGACACTTACATTTGTGGGGAGCTATGTACTAGATCCTGGTACCAAAGAGGTATCTCCTTCCTACTGGGTGATGCCAGATTACCCAGGAGCTGCCTTCAGCTCCTGCTCATCAAATCTCAATTTCGAACCCTGACCAAGTCCTTATATAGTGAACAAACTTTAGTCCTGGATAAATTACGGTGCAAAGTTCAATGCAACAAAACCCTTGAAATTCAGTGGATTTAAAGCAACAGAAATTAAGCAGGCATTAATTACGCCACCTTAACTCTGAGCCCCCCATTGCACCGCACCTAAGCACACTGAAGATATCACCTATGACATCAATGATAGCACTGGAACAGCGGACCTTAGGTGAAAGCGATGCATGCAACATTCAAAAAGTATATTGCTGCATCTTATGTATTCAAGTGGAAAGCTTGTTTGGGGTTTACTTTTAGAAATACTGACAATGTACAACCATGGCATGTCTGCACATGAGTCTCTTGGTATCGAATGAGTACTCATTGCTCGGTTCCTGAATCTGTTTGCTATGTAAAGTAGACATTTGCAGTAGTTCAATTAGGACTTTCACCTGTCCACCAAAGATTACTAACGTAGATTAAAAAGGAACAGTTTTCCAAATCCCTTTGTGCCACATATCACAACAAACATACAGTCGGCAGAACAAAGCAAAAGGTAGGCTTTGACCGTAGCAAAGGGTAAATTTTATGGCAGGTGGCCTGTACACATCAATCATGTGACACCCAGTTTCATGTGGCAAGGTGACAGGGTTATCAGGATAAGAGTAGATTGTGTACTTTACCGACATACACTGTAATCTTTCTAGCGCACGGGTTTCAAGCTACATGTTGGCAGATGCTTCAGACTGTCTATGATCCCTTCCAGTGGACTCCTCTGCCTAGAGCAAGCGGAGGTTGGATGGCAAACATCAGGAGTTACAGCACAACAGGGTTCTGCTAACTTTGGATCTAAAGCTGTAGATTCTTAGAATAACTTCAAGTTTATGCTCCTAACATTATTTTTTTGCCCAACTACTGTGGGCAAGATGAAGGTCTCTTCTTCTGCAACAATACTAACAATGATGAATTTTCCCTTTGTCTATGTATAATTGATGTGTTTATTCTTCTTTCTGTAGGTTATCGATGAATAAAAAGGGCCTAGAACGCGCCATTTATATTAGAATTATAACCAACATTTAATGTATCATTTTTTGCCTATCTGAGTCCAATAACTGATTTTGCAAGGGTCCGGAGAGCGTAAGCACATGATTTCCCCACGTGGCCAAGATAAAGCAAAACACAGAGTTCCCATAACATTCCCAAGGTATAGCCTAACTAAAAGGCCCACAAAAGAGCGCTCACCTGGGGGTGGCTACTCCGTCCTCCAAGTCCAGTATGTCCTGAAGATTCCCTGCATATGTTCCACCATTACCCTGAGCCAGGAAGTCCAAATCCATCCCCCCCCCACCCCCAAACTCCTTTCGGTGCACTTGGGGAGGGTCAGGGTCCCACAGCATACCCAAATCAATTTATAGCACATAGCGTCTATTTTAAAAAGGTTGTCGGGAAGAGCACGAGTATCATTAAGAAAAGGAAAAGCAAACGTGGGGAGGACCATTCATTTTAATTACCGTCATCCTACACACCCATGTAAGGGTAAACTCAGACCATCTTCTCAAGGCTCGTTTCAGAGTTTCCACTACAAAATCGTAATTAAGGTTGTACAGAGCTTTCAGGTTATGGGAAACCCGAATAGCCAAATATTTATTGTGTCAACCATTATTGACATACAGTGAAGGTTCTGCATTGTCTCAGAAGTCTTTCAAGTTCCCCTATTGGGAGGACCTAGGACTACATGTGGTTAATACATAGTCCAACCAGAGCTCCATAAGTGTCTAATTTAATTTAGCATTTATATAGCGCTACGAACCCTCCGGTATCTGAGCGGAGCTTATTATTACCCACGTGTGTGGTGCTCATTTATCGACCTTGGAAGGATTAAAGGCCGAGTTTGGCCGTGCCGGGATTTGAACCTGTGTCACCAGGCTCTGCACAGATGTCAAAGCGACGCTCTACTCGCTGTGCTATCAGACCGGCTAGGGTGAATATTTCTCGCAGGGAGTCCCATGCATCCGCTAAATACGCCAGTATATCATCTGCAAATAGGGAGAGTTTAAATTCGACTTTGTCACAGTCAATGCCCCTTATCCGGGGTAAATTCTGATTGCTGCCCCTAGGGGTTCAATCCCTAGGGCAAACAGAGTGGGGACAGAGGACACCCCTGTCTGGTGCCTCTGTGCAACACAAACCCTGTGGACATAACCCATAATCCTGTTAAGAGTCACCCTTGCTATAGGATCCTCGTAAAGAGATGTCACCCTAGTCATACCCTACCCTAAACCCAAACGTTTCCAAAGCCACACTCGGAAAAGGCCATTGCACCCTATCACAAACCTCTCTGCATCTAATGAGACCCGATAGGCCCCCTTTCCTTGCTTCTGGGTATTGTATAGAAGGTTGAGCGTTTTCTAATATTATCAGAACCATGCCATACCCTGGCAAACACCAGCTGATCCCCATGAATCAGAGCTGGGATAATCTTGTTGAGCCCATTTCCCAAATTCTTGGTCAAAATCTTAAGTTCATGTTCAGTAGTGAAATAGGACTATACAGTGCACACCAGGACAAGTCATTCCTCTTCTTAGGAACGACCGTAGTAATTGCAGCCAGCATCGATTTGCAAAGTGACTCACCCTCTAAGACTCTGCTGAATAACTCTGCTAATGTAGAGGCCAACACAGAGTGGAGCATTTTGTAAAAACGGACAGTGAACCAGTCTTCGTCCAGAAACTTGCCTCCATTTCTTTGATTGTTGCCATTACCCATTCTTCCGAAATGGGAGCGTCTAAGAAGCCTCCTCCAACCCTACCATGGGAAGATTCAGACGGTCAAGAAATGTAAGAATCTGGCCCACGTCCCCTTTTTCACTCAGACATATTAGGTCCTAAGAACTCCTGAATGTGTGCCTAATTTTAGTACTCCCTCGTTTAAGATCCCCTCTTCTGGCCTGAGAAACATTAACCAATCTTGATTTCTGTAGTTCCCTCAACCACCATGTGAGGTGCCAGTCAGCCTTCTCCCACCTATTCATAGTATTTTTGCCTGGGACGTTGCAGTTTCAAATTTGTCTCAGACGATAGAAGAGCTTTAAGTTCCACTTTACAACTCTTAATCTCATAGGGGCACATGCTAGTGCCCCCCCTTTTCCCACCCCACATGTTTCTCCCCTAGTCGTAGCTTTAACACCTTCGCATAGAATGGCCATAGTGACCTCCACTGTATTAAATTCAATGTATTCCTTATTTTAGTAAACTATTCTACACTCACTTCCTTATCCTTCAGCAAAGTCACTGCAGATTCACTGCACCTTCCCCCCTCCACTCAACCAACGCCAGATCATGGTCAGACCAGGGGACAGAGCTTGTCAACTTCTAAGACAGATGGTAGGGTGTCCGAGTATGATATGTTATGTTACTTGGCATTTATATAGCGCTCTATACAGCATTGGTATGACCTCAAAGCGCTGGTAGGTTGAACGCCCTTGGGAACCGTAGTTCTGGTCAGTAGAGTGTGTGGGTGCACAAGATGAGTGCAGCTGATGTAAATGCCGGATGGTAGCTGCATCCTAGCCTTAGGTGTGGTGCTGAAGATATCAGTTGGATGTGTACAGTCTGGTGGGTGGACACCCAGACTGGGCTCTGGCTGAGTTAGGCCTGAAGAGACGCATATGTAAGCAACAAGACCGTAATGTGCTCGGCTAGCTGCGTTTTATTAGGGTGATGAGGTGTTCATGGGATCGTATTTGTATGTGAACAGCTAGGCCGAATTAAATCCAGGGTATAGCTGTGTTCTAGTTGTATGATGGTGTATAGTAGAGAGTAAGCATAGTGATGTGTAAGATGGTTATCTTTAAAGCGCCCAAGACCAGGCATGTGAACAGGATGCCAGGGAACACAGCGACACACTGACACAGAGACAGTGGGGGGTGGGTTTACAGAGACAGAAGCGGGGATGCGGATATATAGCAACAGCAAGGAGAACAGGAAAGCAGGGTACAGAGTGATACAGGGGGCATGTTAACATTTACATTAGCATTTCTATCTAGATGCTATTCGGGAAAATGTTGCGTTTCTATCTAGAAGTGACTTTGGCTAATGTTCGCAATTTCATCTGAGTGAGGCACCTGCTTCCATCCACAGGTCTATCCATTGTGGGACATGCTAACATTTGCATTTCTATATAAGAGAGGCACATGCAACCATTCACAATTCCCTCTAAGTGTGGCACATGCTACCATTAGCAAAAGTGTGGCATATGCCATCATCTGCAATTCCATCTAAGTGAGGGATATGCTACCAATCATATGAGTAGTAAATAAATGCAGGAGCCAGTGCTCCAGATAAGATTTGGAAGTGGGAGTATTGTACTCCCTATTTTTTTAAGTTGTGAGTAAAATGATTTTTTAGGGCGTAAAAATGTAAGTCCAATTCCCAATGAGGGTATTTTATAAGCTAGTAAAAATGTTTTTATAATATTTCTTTGCACCTAGCTATTCATACACTCGCACCCGGGAAAGACAGAGTGACCAATCACAATCTGCCTTTCCCAGGCATGATTGTGCATTCACTGCCCGCGGCGGGGAGACAAAATATGGTCTAAAAAAATGGCCACCACCATTAAAATAGAAAAGTGACTAAGTCCCATTTCGGATGGCCGCGGCCATTTTGGAACATGTTTTCCATGGCCACCATCATTCCAAATAGGGATCTAGTCCCTTTTCCATTTTAATGGCGGCAGACATTTTTTTGTAATGTTTTCCTCTGACGTGAGATGGGCTAGCACTGAGCTTATCTCCTGTTGGACGAAAAATAAAAAAGAAAAAATCCCGGCTTCGCTCGGGCCTACCAAAGCTCGGTGGCCGTTAAACCCCATATCCGCCCCCCAGCCGGGGCGTGAAAGCTATATTAAAAGATTAATGTTTACATCTTCCAATCAGGGAGTTAAAATAGCTTCTTCCTGTGGTACTACGTGGCTTCTGGTCTAAACATATCCTTGGAGCTATGAGGGAGGAAGCATGGACACTAGAGTCAACATGTCTTTTTTTTCTAATTTTTTGTTAGGAGTATTTTTACTCCTCATTTTTATTTTTGGGGAGTATTTGCACATTTCTAGGGAGTAAAAGTGGCTGATGCACCCCTTATCTGTAAGGCTGGCAGGAGCCGTTATGAACCTAGGACTAATGTTGGGGGGGGGGGGCACTGTCCATTTCAAACTCTCAAGCATCTACCAATCCCAGAGACCCATTAACCCATCCCAAGCCTAGCCAAGTCCCTGACTAAGTATTCCCCACTGCACGAGTATCCCTTGTCCGTAACCTATCGAGGATTGGGTCATGCCATAATAAAGTCACCCCATCCCCACCAACCCCCACTCCCACTAAAAAGCATTGCAGCTGTTAATCCCTTTAAACGTGTCGCCACCTCCTCCCAAAAGGCTATTTGGGACAATACATTTATGCCAACGTTAACCTCCCCTCCCAGTCAGTCCTCTGCATCTCAAATCTACACCTGCTCCCCAGGGTGACAGCCACCCCTCCTTTTTTAGTCAAACCCAGAGGCATCGTACACCATCAACTATACCACCGCCTCCAAGAGAGGGTTTTGGTCCCTTCACCAAATGAGTTTCCTGTATACATAAAAAAAGTCTACACTCAAAGCCTTACATTCCCTCCTCTACAATGACCTCTTAAGCAGGGAGTAAAGGCCTCTGACATTTAATGTGCCCATTCTCAGACGAAACTGCAGTTCAGTCATGCCTACAGGGGGTAAACACTCACCTGATATTCAACAATGAAGAATCTTCCCTCAAACCCATTACCCATCTCTCCATGTCTTCTCACCTCCTATGGCCCAGAATCGGTAACAGTAGAATTGGGAGGACAACACACACTAAAAACGTAAAACAAAAGCAAAACAAACTCCTTCCAGCAGACACCCTCACTCTGGTCTGCCACTTCCCACCTTCTAGAGGGAGTGGTCCCTGCGCCCTCTTCCTCATAGTTCAAAAATGAACCATCAGGGTAGCTTTCCCCTCCTACCACCCATCATTAATCACAAAAACTATAATTATGCCCCCACAGAACCCCAAACCAGTAACAAGCACCATTAGGCACTGTATCGTAAAAAGCAACATGTCTGGTTAAGAGCGGTCACGCAACATAGCCCCACAACTCAAAACAGCCCAATATGACCGACATGCCCGCCCCCACCTACCCTCCTGTAATAATGTGTCATTCCAAGCGAAATATTCTAAACGGGAATGGATTCCTAAACGGGAATGGATTCTCAACCCACCTCGGCTCTTGTCACCCTGTCAGTTCACACCAACGCTTCGATTAAATGCCTCATGCCCGTCACCACCGTCCGACTCTTCGGGTGTCGTCCTCCGTGACAAGCTGGCATTTAAATTTCTTCCCATTCAAATATCAAGGAGAAAGAGTACCCCTCCACCCCCACCCCAATTGGTATTTGGCTCCCTTGACTCTTAGCCACTGTGTGAGGGAGGCACATTGCTTGCGCCTTCCCAGAGTATAGGAGGATAGGTCTGGATGGAGACTTTCGAGTTGCCACAGTCCAGGGGGAACGTGCGTTTAGCTTTGTCGAGGGTGCAAGTCTTCTCCAAGAAATAATGTAACTGGAAGAGAACTGATCTTGGGCCCCCTCCCTCCACCTATGGCACTGTGTGCCCCATCAATGGCAGGTCGTAATAATTCTTCTGCTTTAAATAGGAGGGTGAAGATATCAGTGCCAGTCTCCCCCTCCTCTTCGCTCCTCTCCTCTCCCACCCCTTGTTCCTCCCTCCGCCCTGCCCACACACCCCCTCTACCCTCAGTTCTGCCTTCGCATATTTTCAATACCGTCAAACTTTAGGCACATTTCCTCATTCGGTCTTCCCACTTCCGCGACCCTCATGTCGATCTGAATTTCGAGAATCTCCACCAAAGATGGATTTGCTTTCAACCTCTGTATTCTCACCTGCAGCACCTATTGACACCACTCACCTTCACTGGCCCTGCCCCGTCCCAGTTCCGTACTCCTCCGGCTCCTTCTTAGCTCTTTGCACTTATCACACGTGTCCCATGCCTCTCTCCAGTGGGGCCCACCAAAAGTCAGGACACAGCAGTAGGGACATTTCTCCAAGTGCCCTACATCAACACCTGCACAAGACCCTCATGGAACCACTCTCTGGTTGCAAGATGGGTCTCCATAAGTACCGGGTGGGAGGGAAGGCGCTCTGCTACAGCCATCTTGCCTACCACCCCTGGTGGCCTCCCCTGCACATTTTTCATTATAATTAACAGGGCGCGCGTCTTAAATTCACTTAAAATACTCCCATTTCTCCTAACTACTGGACAGTTGAACGACAAACCAACAAAGGGCTTCCTTCAAGGGCATTGTGCTCAACTGGTTTCTTATTTGGTGAAAATCCATCCACCGGATGGATAGGACTGTGCGCTTAAGCACAAATGGGACATTTTCCCTATGGGAAAACCAATGCAAAGTTAAAACGCAGCCTACCTTTTACATCGCAACACATTTTCGGGAAATTTTACAGTTTCGGGCTGATCCATCCCATGTTTAAAAAGTTATTAGACATAGAACGCTCCCATTTCCTATAGGATGATCGGTTTTGAGTTAACTATATGGTGGCTAGTATCAGTGTGGCAGCATTAGAGTTTTATATAAAGAAAAAAAATACATAAATGGATTACCAATTCATACCGCCAGTGCTTCATATTAATGTGCCTGGGTGGCAAGATTTACAGAAAACACGTTTTTCAATACTGCTGTGTCTTCATTATTTATGTGGTCTTCATTCTAAAGATGTGCTACATTCCATGAGAGGACACCACAGTGTGGAGCAACAGTCCGTGGAAGCTTGGGTGTAAAACGATTTCTGTTTTTTAGAACAAGAGCAATATGGTGTGAGAAGAGTGTTGTTCCAAGATGCCTCTCTTGGCCCTCTTCCTGCTCCTACCTGAAAGGCAAAAAACCTCGGGGTCATCTTCGACTCCACACTCCTCTCCTCACATACCAGACGTCTCTAAGAAGTCACACTACCAGCTCCTCCACCTCAGAGGTATCCTTCCTTGCCTCTCCTTCCCCCCAGAAGCTCACTGTCTCTAGAGCCCTGGTTCTCTCCAAGCTGGACCACTGTAACAGCCTCCATCTAAATCTGCCCGCCTCTACTCTCCGCCCTTTGCAACTCATCCAGAACAGGACTGCGAGACTTGTCCTTGGCCTCAAGCCCAGGGGCCGTATCTCTCCAGGACTGAAATCACTACACTGGCTCCGTGACTGCGAGGATCAAGTTCAAAACCCTCTGCATTGTCCACAAGACCTTCTGGGGCCTTGGGCCAAAATACCTTCAACTCTCTCTTCCTAAATATCTTCCTTCTCGAGCTCTTCGCTCATCCGCCTCCAACTCCCTCAGGGTCAGCCGCTTCTCCAAACAACGAGTTGGGGGCAGATCTCTCTCCGCTGCAGGGGCCTCCCTCTGGAACAGCCTTCCTGCCTCCCTGAAACTCGAGGAGAACCATCTCCGGTTCCGGAAGCACCTCAAAACCTTCCTCTTTGCCTCCGCCTTCTCTCCCCATCTCCCCTGCTAAACTTACTGAAACTGCAACTGGGCCACTTACCGCTCTCGGTCCTTGGCCCAGCCACTCTCCCCTGCACCGCCTTCCTGGCAACCCCCTGCACCGCGGGACTGTCTGTATCCCTACAGCCCCCCTTCCCAGCACTTTTCTGCACTTATCTCGCACTTGCCACTAGCTGGCCCTTGTTATTTATCCTGTATGCTCTTAACCCTGTACTGCACTCTCCCCTTTCCACCTCCCCTTTGCACTTTTCCCCTCCCCCTCTACCCTTGCACGCGCGATCTGAATGACACCTGGCCTAGTAGGATCGTTGTCTGTCTCCCCTTGTTTCCACCCCCACCCCCCCCCGCCTCATCGCGCCTTGAAACACTGGTGTATAGGCGCAATGCCATATCATGCACAATTTACTACATTTTAACAAGGAGCGTAAATAGGACAAGCATTTCCACCGGGAAACAGCAGCTTTTAACATTGTAGGACTAGCCTGTCCGCTGCATTTTGGGTAGCATGAGGAACAGCTTTTGGAGGGCTTCTCGAACATATGCAATCTGCTTAAAAGTGTTTCATGGAATTAAATGCTTTACTTCCTTTATCACTTGCAACTGTGAAGATGGAACAAAAACATTTCATAATAACAGAGTATCCTTTTACAGACTTCTGGTTAAGCAGAGTACCCCAGGACCGCAAGACGTGACAAAATTGATAGATCTGGCCTGTTTATCAGCAAAACAGGGAATAGGTATGACATCGTAGTGGACATTGGGTCGAATATTTGCGGTGTGGTGGGAGGATATGAAGAGATTGTCCACGATATAGAAATGTACACCGGGGATCTCATGAGGTTAACGATAATCGAATGGGCTAGATTTCTCTTGTGCAGTCTCTGTACCATCCTTAGGATATGCCACCCGGCCAGAGCACAGTTTGTTCACCATTTATTGTGCAGTTATATCTTTGATAAGGGAGAGATAACTCGTCCGGAGAAACACCAAATTTGAAAGGGGTCCACGATAGGCAAGGGGATCTTCACGATGATAATGGGGCATGCCCGGGAAGTTTTACTGTACGACTTGCTACCAGTTTGTGCAATTGATGACAAGCCAGGGTTTATACATATTTTGGTGCTAATTTTTTGTTTCTATTGGATAAATGTCAGAATGAGGCCAATTCCAACCATTGTACTGCTATACAATAAACAGATTTCAATAATAGAATTTCCTCTGGTAAATACTCTGCTGAACCATTTTGTTGTGTTTGTGACCATAGCAGGATCTCCCTGGATATTCCTTTTGCTCACTATGAAGCTATTGTGGCTGGGCCAAGTTGGAACAAACCCTTTTCAGCCTTCTCTTTAAATTCTAAAGGGGACTATTCTAAATTTGATGACAAACACTGTTACAAGGAACGAGCATTCAGGGGCGGGTGTGCCACCAGAATGAAAGGCACATATTGCAGGACAGAACGCTCCCAAACTAACAATTTGAGGTCAGCACCAGGTGGCAAAGCTTTGGCTCTGGGAAATACTCAGGTTAACAAATCTATAGGAAATCTTAAGTGTGGTGTTCTGACTCGTCGGGCATGTTTGCAGTCTGCCAAGTCAGTCTCTCTATTGTCAGAGACCACGGCTCACAGATATCCGCACTCCTTGAGTTCAATTCACTTGCACTCAATGTCAACATTTCCAAAGAAAGAGGATTGTGAGAAATAAATGATCTATTGAAGATTCAATAAGATAAATGAGGATTAATGAAGGATGAATAAAAATGTTTTAAAAAACGATCTGAGGACTATTCAGGAGTATCAATTGAGAGAATCAATTTACATTAATATCAGCAGGTGATAAACCCATAGAACATTGATCAATAGATCAGAGGAGAAATCAAAGACTAAACCACATGAAAAATAATTGCCTCCAACAACTAAATGGGAGAGATTACGGGGAAATCTTTTGAAGTAAGCACCTTGCATATATAATATTTTTCTTTATATGCCTTTGCAATTAAAAGAAAAAAAATGGTTTTATGCAGAAAATTATTTCTTAATATGATGTGAATAAACAAAAAATACTTTTCCTTTAATTGATTGGAATCATTAGCACAAATTCTCTCATCATTTTCATATTATTCATATTGGGCAGTCACAATATATGACTTGCAACAAAGACCATCTAAAAAAATAAATTAAAAAAACACAATTTTTCGTCGCAGGACAATGAATGCCTGTAAATAACGCACTGGGGCTGATTAGGTGAAACAGTTCACCAGCTTGAGAGCACTTTAACACCAAACATTTGAGTCCAGACTAGCCTATCCTGAAATTTAATACACCAAGGACAGGGTTTGAAATGCTGGGAGCCATTTAGCTCCTGCTTCTACCCTTCAGATCCCAGATCAGCTACCCGACAGTCGAAGCTAGGGTCGTGCAAGTGTGCACCCGCCGACCGCACAGGTGATTTTTGCGCAGGAGGCCCTGGTGTCTCCACCCTCCTGAATCCATTCATGTCTAGGAAGTAAGCCTTTTTTATTCATGGTGTCATCATCGTGTCATAGCAAGGGTTTCTGATAAGGGCCGGAGGAAACTAGTTTGATTTATACAGTTCTTGTTCGAGTCAGACTTACAGCTGCTTGCCGTCCTGACACATGCAGGCGGCCTTCACACGCTGCCGATGCCAATGGGTGCCGAGTGTCACACATCATCCTGCAGGCCATGCAGCAAGCCTCAAGCTCCGTGCAGGACCAGAATTTGCGCTAGTTAAGGCTGCTGCCACGGGCACCCACACCAGTGCACAGTGATACAACCTCCACTCTTCCATGAATGTGGATGCACAAGGTTCCAGGCGGAATGCAAACTTTTGCTTTTCCAACAAAGGTAGAATGCTGGCCCTCCCATCTGTCCATCACCCACCTTGGGTCACCACAAGAGGTGCATGGGTTTGACTGGTTGACTAGGACTTCCCCGCATTCGGCACTTTTGGTGTGCGGTCAGTGGAAGGTGGACCCAGGTGAGTGCAGGACATGGCACCTTAGTTGTCTTTTGCTCGCATTAACAGGATTGGCAACCAGCAGGGAACACCGACTGATATATCCATATATCTTTTTTATCAAAATGTTATCCCACACATATTGCTTCTCACTGTTTCATATCTTGCAGACTTTTTTCTGACTGCGTTTTTGACCATCTTGCATGTTCCCATCATCTTGCCCGGAAGGCCTTTTGTGGCCCTCCTCCCCCACAACTTCCATTGTCACAGCGATAGCCGAAATTCAAGTTGGCACAAGTAGATTTCTTTGGGATCAATTCTCTGCCATTGCTGGAGGCCTTTCTTTACATTTACTGTGACATAGGTGTAAAACCCTCTTAATCTCCACTTCTTACAGAGTAATGGCGCAGAGTGTTCATTTTTCACAACGCTTGCTTTATTTGTGTAACAGTCGGGGGGAGCTGATCAAATTATTCCGCCCCTGATTGAGCCATCTTGTTTTTGTTTCTGCAATGGTTATATTTCAACGTTTTGTCCACTACATGTGTTCTTTGTGGCAGCATGAGTTAGCATGAATGAGAGTGTGGTAGTACGAATGTTGGATGGTTGTAGTACCTCTCGCTAAATAAACAATAAATCTTGCAAGGAACGGGGGGGGCAAGAACATGTGTTACTTTTTGTCCATGCAATGCCATGTCCCCAGTTGCAGTGTATGTTTGTTTGGCTATCTTCTTTATTTTTTGATTGCATAAGACTTACTGACAACTGTGTTGTTCAAAACTATGCTGTGTTTGACGTCTCACTGAAATGAAAAATGAATTTCTAGCAATTCCATTTTAAGAAACAGTACAGGGGCGCTTTCCTTTTTGCGTTTTACCCTAAAAGAGCTTGGTTAGCTGAAAAGAAAACGTTACCAGGAGCTACTTTTGGCTCCCCAGGCCAATTGGTCCCTTACAAACATGAATATGTGAGATTAGGTTTGAGCTAGGATGTAAATAAAGAATTTTAGGACACATCTAGGAAACATTTGAACATAATGGATCATACATAGTGGGCAAAAAGGTTAGTGTGCATCTGTTACGCTCACCTGGTATCCATGCAGATGCCACCCAGCCCTGGTTGGATGATTTGCACTCTCGAACCCTCTCCCGGTCCCTTGGTAAGGCCTCTGGTTAAAGATGGGTCTTAATATTGTAAAAGGTGGATTCTGCTTCCTGCTCCTCGTGGCAGGGGTGCGTAGATGTGGGGGGCGAGCAGCGACCAAGTTACTTCACTGGTTCAAGTTCCCCTGTGGGAATCCAGGCCTGCTGCGACTCTGTAGGTTTGCTGCTGAAGTCTTTATATGCAGTTCTTATGTTCCTCTTAGTTCGAATAATAATGTCTTGCTTCTTTCCTTTTAGGTATGGAAAGGTATTTTGGTGTTGTCATGCAGTTTGAAGATGAGCCTGGGCCGGTAGGCGAAAGCGTGGTGCGCGTGATGCTGTCCGGTGAGTAATGCACGATGCGCTGCGCTGTTTCGCCTTTTATATTGCTAACCTGTGTCTTTTCTCTCCTTGCAGGTTGCGATGTTCTTCGCCGAGCACCGTAATGTTCCAGCAATGATACTGACCAGGAGATGACTAACCAGGTAAGAATTGTGTGGCTTTCTTCATTCGAGAGGAAACGTGAGTAAACGCCTACTAATGCGGTCTTTCTTTCTCCTCTTTCTAGGTTATTGTATTCCAGGATGCATGCGGTGCCGGATGGGAGTTCGTACCTTCAGGTGAGTGAAAATGGATGTCGGCAACGGATTGAAGACAGGATACTGTTCCAGGCAAGTTTTTCGTAGTGTTTTTCTCTCTGCAGGTCCTTGGTTTCAGGTAAACTGCAAGAACTGGACACGGTGAGCGTTACGCTGCCCACAGCAGGATAACGCAAAGCATGTTCGGCTGTCTGGGTAATGGTTACGAGCCTGGCGCCAGAGGCGCTAGGACTGACTCCAAGAGAGTCTTGGATGAGGTTTTAAGGCCTTTGACCTGGCCCTAACTGGAAGGCTGACTTGCCAGTGAGGGCCAGGGGCAAGGGTCATGACAGCATCTCATGTGGATTTACGATTTGCGGTGTGCTGTGTACTCACTCCCGATTCCCCAGCAGTAGCTTCTGCTTACTGGGTAATGCCTGAAACCCAGGAGTTAGTTTTAGCTCCTGCTCATCGAATCTCAATTTCGATCCCTGAAGGGACCCGATAAAATAATTCCCTAGCTGTGTAGTTTTGCCCATGCTCAGGGAACCAATTAGAATAAATTACTTATTGTGATTATGTCATGTCCTTTGTTTCAGATGTTTATTTAGAAAAAATTTCCTCACAGGATAGAATAAATGCTGAATTCAAAAACAAGCATTTGCAAAGTCAATACGCCTGGCTTTTTATGTTAGCAGTGAAACTCATTTGTGTGCTAAATGTATACATGTGCTGCTGTGTACGGTTTTGGAAGACGGTGTGAAGAAAAGATAGATACTAGAAGATATCAAAGGGCAAATAATGTATTGCCATGGAGTTTCAACTTTCACTATAGAAATGCCAAAGTAGTTCAAAAGAGGGACAGGAGAGACAGCAACTCTAAAGCGTCACACTTAGTTAGCAGATATATATTTTATAGGGTCGAAAATAGTGGCCGTCATTTCCCTCTGGGAATAGCAGCTTTTGGGCAGTTTACAACGTTGGTGCTGTTGAAGGAATCCGTACAAACTCTCGCAAATAAATATAGATCCAACTGATTTTTTGTTGGAAAATTGCGTGCGGTTTTCTCAGGGGATGGGGGGGGGGGGGCGGCGGGAGAGAAATAGGAGTGGAGAGGATGAGGTCCACCAAATTTGTGATGCCATTAACACAAATAAATACTCTGGCAATGTTAGGAATTTTCCACCAACTATCAAGCCTTACCAGCAACAGCAACACAGTCCCAGGGGCAGTCCGCGTCCCCAAGCCGGACGTCTGTACCCAAGATGGGGTCGTCTGGGTCAGCGCCATGTTCAGAGATGCATTACAGTGACCGGGAAGCAGAGCAACAATGCTTCAGGCACGCAACAGTAAGTCTAGCACAGATAGGTTGATCAGATGTGGATTAGACCAACTATGGACTTTCTTGCTAGCCGTCTTTGCCTTGCAGCCACATCATGTTCGAGGAAGGAGTTATGAGTTCAATCCCAGACTATGTAAGTGCTATTCTCTATTAAGTGTCAGCAAGGAGATTTTATAGGATCTCACAGAAAAGAACATTCCCCCCCCAAAGAATCAAGCAAGACAGGCAACACCTGTGTGCGGGAAGGTGGGGGGGGCACAACGGGGGGACCAGAAGGGGTGGGGATGGCCTGTGAGGACAGCAACAGTAAACACATGTTGGTGCATGCTTACCTGCTGTCTGAGCAGGAAGTCGGCCCTGGGACCTCCAGGTCCAAACAGGAATTGCCCTTTTCTTCGTCTGTCCTTCACTTTGGACGCCCATGCGAGAGATGCCCTTGATGTTAAGAGCAGGAAGGAAGAGGCAGGGCTAAGAAGGTGGGTGGTGCTTAGGCCTGGTGACCTAGATCGACTTGCACCTGCTTCCCATCAGCAAAGGAAGAGAGGCTGGAGGGCTCCTTAAGTAGAGAAAAGAGCGGCAACCAGGAAGGCACCAGGTGGGCGGGGCTTAGGCATGTAAGCTTAGGCGTCTTCCCAGTCACACCCCATGGTGGCATACATGGGAATACCAGAATACATATAAGTATTCTACGTATACATTGAATAAGGGAAGAAGTAGCCAAATTATGACTTACAGTTACAGCTCTCATTTTTCAGTTTACAGAGAAGATCTGTGACTGGGCAAACCAGATTACCAACCTTGATGGGCTTTTCCTTAGTGGAGACGGCAGAAGTAAAAATACCCAATAGCATCCCTAAGCGGAGGCTCGGGTTTGTGGTCTCTTGCTTGGTTTATAGCTTTGGCATCTTGCAGTGAACTCCCAGGCAACAACCAACCAGGGTTCAACAATTCAGGTACTGAGTGTACGCCTACAGCCTGTAGTGCTAGACATATCTGTGCCAAATTTTTGCCAGAAGTGGCAACCTAGTCCTAAAGACGTACTTTTGCAAATTTAGTGTCAATTCATTGAGGTTTTGATTTTTTTTTTTTAAATAAAAAGTAAAATTTTGATTCAAAAATATTACTTAACTCTTTGGTTCAGTCCTCGCATTTGCTTCCCAATGTGGTGTCCCTGGACACTAAGACCCATCAAATGGGTCAACTGTGTTCAGAAATAACGAAAGATTCCGATTTGTCAAGGAGGAAACATGAGGAACATAAAACATTTGAGAAGCCTGCCATGTTTGGTTTGAAAACTTTACCTGTAGTTTGCTAACTGTGCGGTTAAAATAGACAAAAACGTATTACACTAGTCTTGCACATAAAACAAACGCAGGAGTGGGGAGGATGGTGTGGTCTAGAGAAAGGCAGAATTTTTTTCCATGTGGTTCACAAACAGAACAAAGGTTTACAAGCTGTACTCCAGGTAGCTTGATTTAAGTGCCCACTGTGCCCTACTGTGGGTAGTGTGACGAATCAAGGGAATCTCCCCCTTCCAAGGAGAAGCCCCCCCCCCCCCCCCAAGTACCCTCCATCAACGCGCACCCCAGCCTGCTCCGCAACACCCTCTGTAGGGGTTGAGACAAGTGGGACCTCACTGGGAAAGACTCTGCATTTGGGGACAATGACTCCACGTTCCTGTAAGCGACCAAGTCACACCCCATGGTGGCATGCATGGAAAGATCAGACTCACAGAACAGTATACAATCCAGAGACTTGGGTGAAGAGAAAACTAAAATATACTGTTACCAACAAGAAAGAATCCATCCCTTTAAATAGAAATCACCATTTAAAATGGGACGAGGAGACTGGAAGAGGGGGAAGATGCTGAGGTGAGCCGATGCAGCGTAACACCCGAGTGGGCAGGTGTATCCGAGAGCCGCCGAGCCCGCCGTTTTGGAAACTGCTCTGAGCGAGAGCAAAGCACCGGACACACCTCATCCACACACAAGGAGAAACCAAGGAGCAGATGGTGGTGGGTGACCAGCTCGCATGGAGGGAGAGCAGAGCAGGGTAAGGAAGAAGGAGACGTTGAGCAAACAAGCAACCAAACAGGTCCATAGCGAGAGGCCCCCAAAAGATTCCCCCACATAATCCAAGGTAACTGGGAAGAACAGGAGACTGCCGGGGGATCATTATGGAATAGCAGGAACTCGCCCGAGTAGAATTGACGAGAGTCACATAATCGATGAAGTGGAACTATCCTAATGAGAAAAGGCGAATCACAATAAATGCTGGAAGAGATATCAGTAAGATTGAGACAGAAATACCTGGGAAGAGGGACAAGTACTACCTATGTTAAGAGACAGACTGTAAACCAGAAGGAGAATCCTATGAAGAGAGGACAAGAGGGGCCTACAAGAGTAAAGATAAGTCAAACAAACCACACCAGGATTGGGGGAACTTTAACTATCAAGAAAGCATATCAGAGTAAAGGATGTATATGCTACCAAAAGGCACTTCATTGTAGAGGAAAAGTTGAGAGAAAGACAGATGATTCCTGAAAAACAATCCCTAAAGAGGAGAGAAACCCCACAGAACTTTTGAAAAAGTTAAAAGAACTTATACAGAGGGTGACAAAAGACTGTTTGAAATTATAAGAACCTTGAAGCCAAGGAGAACCCCTTGAGAGAAAAGATACTCAGAAGAAGAGATATTTTGCTGACCTTAATTTTTGTTACAATAGTGGTAGCAGGGCGCATAATTTCCACTCACAAATGGCGAGTGAAAATTGGACTGGGGCGAGCTCCTGCTTTGCATTACACTTCTGCAATTATCTATTCACTCCACCACGTGGTAATGGAGCGACAGTGAGCATAAACTGATGTGTCAACATTTCAGAGGCATTTTCCAAGGGTCCAACTGCATCTCCCTCTCTCTCTCTCTCTCGCTCTCATCAACTTCTGCTCTCCCATCAGTACATAGCCGACCGCATCACACGTATGCTAAAGGACCTCCAGCAGCTACCTCTCCCAACCTGCATTCAGTTCAAGTGCCTAGGCATGACTTGATATCTGGTTTCTCTCTGCCTGGATTTGTTTCTTCATTGCGTTTTTTCCCTGCCTGGATTCGTTTCTTGCTGTTCTTTTGCTCTCCCGCGCATCTCTTTCGCATTCTTTCTGCTGATCTTTCTTTCTCTTTCATCTCTTCCTGTGCCGATTTTTCTCTTGCGTTTGTGTTGTTTCTCCCGGTCTCTGATCTCTGCGCTCTATCGTCACCCCTCCACTCGCTTTGCTCAGCAGAGCAGCTGGTCACTCTGTGGCCGGGGTGAAGTGTAAAGATGGAGGTAGAGAACGGGGATGGGGAGCTTTTCCCAGATTTCATGTTGCCTTATCAGGAGGGATGATATTAAGGGGGATTAGGAGCGCCTTTCTCTTTTCCACCTCTGCCCTTCTTTCAGTCTCCAAGTCTCCTGCTGCTGACCTCTTCTCTCTCCTCTCCCCGTTTTTCCCTTTTCCCCTCTGCTGCTCATCATGTCCCTCTCTCTCTTCATGGGTCTGTCTTTCCCTCCTCTGCATCCCTCTTTCACTCAAAACCTTTCTCCATGTGTCCATCTCTGCATCTTTGTTAATACCCCTTGCTTGCTCTCGGTTCGTTATTACCCACTACTTTCTGTCTCTAATCTGTGCAAGATGGCCTTATTTCTAGCCGACATTCAGTCAGTCTCTTATTTCTGCATGTCATTCATTATCCGTTTCCGAGTCGCCCTACTTTCCCTGAGCCTCTCCTCTCTGCCTTTCTCCCTCTCTTCTCTGCTGCCCGTCTCCGCCTTTACTCTGCAGATATTTTGTGCCTGTCTCACCATTTACTCTCTGCCTGGCCTCTCTTCTGTGTTCCTCTCCCGTTGTCGTGCCTCTCCCTCTTTGCCTGTCTTTTTCCTTTCTCGTTCTCTCCGGTCGCCCTTTCCTGCCTTGCTATGTTCTCTCCCCAGTCACTCTCTTTCCTCCCTTCCTGTCTTTCTTCCCTTGTGTTCTCTCCTCCATCTGTTTCTTCGTCCACTACTGTGCCAAATCCCCCAGTCTCTGGCACCTGAAGACCCCTGCTGGCCTGAGATGTACACAATGAGTAAGTGTTGAGAATTGTCAGGGTGGAGAGTTCTCCCTGATGTTATCTCTTGAATGTTGGGGTCCCTTTGGGTTTCATTTAAAAATATTGGGGAAGGGGGGGGTAAGAGACAGACACCAAGTAGCCACTGAACTGATTTACTGCAAGTGCTATTCATTACTCATCGCACAACCTTTCAGTGGCTATCAGTACAGTAGCTACTTGTGCCCTCTATCCCATTTTAAAGCACTCCTTCCTGGGGCACTTTCTGCAAATATGTAAGCAAACGAACTGTGGGGTGACGAGGATAGTCCAAGGAGGAGGGCTCAGACGCAATGAAGGAAGTGAGCAATGAACTGTATTTAATGAGGGCATATGATAACATCTACATTGTCGGTAGTAATTTAACAACTATAGATCATTCTATGCGAGACTGGAGGTGAGCATTATGCTCATCTTTCTTTATTACTGCTCACACAGCAATTTCAAAGCCAAACATTTTCAAACTTTCCAACCTGAACACGTTTTTGTTTCCATCTTCACCTTCTCTGCAGGTTTGAAACCAAAAAAAGGGGGCGGGGGGGGGGGGGGGTCTAGTTTATTTTCACCTAAAATGTCTTATGAACTACCATCTATGTTTTGTTGTAGTCCAACCTCGCTCCTTATGTCCATCAGGCTCCGTCCCAGCCTATATGCATCCCCTCTGCCGGTACACTGCCATACAGAGCTGTTAAGAAAGATTTCATATTGTAGGTAATTTTCCTTACATGTGGCAACCCCCAAACTTTTTGCTGTTGTTTTACACCCTGATCTAGACTTTGCCAGAGAAGCGCAGCCTTCCACCGCACTCCTCTGGGCTTTCGCTCCATTCTTACGGGGAAACTGACATGCCCTTAAGACAGTCTGTACCGGAAAACGTTTTCCGTAGTTCTTTTCTCATGTTGCAGCTTTCGCGCAACATGGCACAAGAGTGCACCGTAACTTACATTACCGCGCTCTTGGGTCTCTAGCCATTCTACAGACCCTAGTAACTCTCGATGGATTTATAACGAACTGTGCAAGTATGTCACGGACGGGACTGGTGGCAGCAATCGTTTGTGTTTTGAACTCCCTTTTGCCCTGTTAACCGCGCTTCTCGCGTTTGGCCAAAATGGGTGGCCTGGCTACCAAAATGGCCAGACCACGAGGTTCTTTGTCCTGTCCGCTGACCGTCTTGTCCCTTCACCTTCCCCAGTTCGAGCCGACCCGGGGCCATCCTTATTTGGGCATGTACTTTCCCGCGAAACACAGATGCTTTCGCGGGCTTCTACAGGCCTGTTGTGAGCCTCCAGGATGAGGGCTGGGATGTCTGGTCCCAATACACATCATGGGTGCCAGAGAGTCTAGTGTGTCTTGAATGCCTGGGACCACTGTGGTCCGTGATAGGTCCACGTATGGTGCGAGTGTTTTGTGAGCAGATCTCCCATTGGGTCCTCTCAGTTTTGGCGCAAAGGGAACCCTGGATAAGAGGAGGCTGGAAACACCACTACCATGTCGATCTCCTGAGTTCTCACGAACAAAGGAGATAAGTATCCTGCAACTAAGAAGCTGAGTCGAGGAATCGCTGGTGACCCGCTGAAGGTTTGTCACCCTGCACTGCTGTCGTCCTGTGAGACCCCTCTGCCTCTGATCGAACGAGAAGGCCTGTACTGGCGCTTCGACCCTTTAGAATAGTGGGAACAACTATTCTCGGCATCTTCACCAACTCCTGTACGTAAGCCTTCAGAAGCGTCCCTGAACCATCCAGCGGAGTAACCAGCCTACACAGGAACCTTGCTCTGTTACCGCCGTCTGGCTGCTGCTGAAATCCGAGCCCTCGACACTCACACACCCTTCGTACACTTGGCGTTCCCAGGTCTGAAGTGAGAAGTGTACATTGGACCTGGAATACAAGCGGCTGCCGAGTTGTCCTGCTGAGGTAACCATCTGTGCATGTTCGCTGCGTTTGGGACACCCTCGACCCAGACTTCTGCTGCCGCGGAATCTACACGGCGCCGAGACGTCCCTCTGATCGCATCTGAACCTGCCAGCGAAGACACTACCTCGGAGAAGCCTGGGACTGCCTGCATCGGGGACCGGTGAGTAGTCAATACCCTGAACCGGTCTCCCTCCTGCAGAAGCCTGTGGCTTTCCCCCGCTGTTGAAAAGCAGCACCCCTTTCTCCGTACTCGCGCCCTGCTTCTGCCCACAAGTGGAGGCTGCGCTTGAGTGGCGGAGGTCTGTTCGTCATCGTTTGTTCACCTCTCTGAACTGCCCGATTTCCCCAAAGATACACTCCTTGGCCCGTTGGCACCCGCGTGTGCAGGTACTTTTGAGCACAAGGCTCCACTCTTCGTAGGACTCGGACTTCCTTCTAGTTAGGTGGCCTCTGATGTCGAACTGGGTCTAACGATTACTTGCACTGCCCGTTTTCCTCCCCATCTAGGTGGTCTAATATTTCGTGCTTCTAACTCTTTAGACCCCTTAGTCTTGTATATATATTATATTGATTGTGATGTGTTGGTTTACTTGAGTTTTATCGTAATTCTTTACTATGGTCGATGTTACAAAGGCCTTGTAATAAACGTGTCTATATTTTTAATATACCACCTGCCTGGAGTAATTTGTAAGCGCCCTTGCTTTGTGTGCTCATTGCGGGCTTTCAGTCACCCTCACCCCTCTTGAGACCTAGTCTTGACCGCTGCCATCGCTTCCCTGATTGGTGTGGCTTGTCCAGAGGTTATCCTGTTCCAAGAAACTAGGCTGGCCTTCTGAACCTCTGCCCCTCCAGGACAAAGTTCAGAAATCCATCTTAACAAGAGCTAAGTGCCCAACTTATTTCTCACATGTATAGCATGATGGATGAGTGAAAAGAGTGAAATGTTAGGAATTGCGCCGGTGGTACATGTATTTAACGGTGTGGCGCGAGCGTAACAAGAGTATATGTCTGTGTAGGCACAGAGTAGTGCGCATAGCAGTGACAACGCGGGTACGGCTTAACGTTCAGTATTTTTCTTCATAAGTTCCCTCCACTTAGTGTTGGAGGTCGGGGCCGGAGCCGCAGGCGAACACACCCGCGTCAGGCCGCCGGTCCCGCCTCCTCCATAGCCCATTACGCTGAGGTCGTTAGGACCCTGCGGGCGCCGGCAAAGAAGGAGGTTTTCTCCCGACTTGCACTGTGCGCGTAACAAATCTCTTCATAGAGATTTCGTACGCGCGGTGCAAACACAGAAAATGTACCTGGCTTCAGTTCAACGCTGTATTTTGAAAAGAAAAAAAAAATGAAACGGAAAGTGATAAGACGCAGATTTGGAAGGTTGGAGTTGAAGGGAAAGCCGGTCCCCTACGCAAGTGACGAGTAATTAGTGGTTGATTGTAGTATGGCCTATGGCCTAGCACATGGTTTATCGGGGAACCCGAACTCCAAGGGTTTAGTTGCTGGGTGAAATGGCAAACCTTGTTTATTGATGGTGCTGGCTGTTGATTGTTGTCCAAAGTCTAAAAATGTTTTCTTTTCTGAATGGTCAGCTTGTTAGAATTAGAGACAGATGACTTCTGATTTGTTTTCATTAATACAGGATTTTAATATAGTAATCAACATATATCAGATGTCTGCCAACACATGTCATCTGAGGTGACACAAAAGCCGGCGCGCGTTTCGACCATAGTCTTTATCAAGGCAGATAATATTGTGGTGATCCTGGTTAGGAAAACATCAGCTGCAGAGCCTCCCGGTAGGGTGCGGGCTGGATAGCCAATCTGTGGTTAGTAGCGGGACGCTCGATAGCGTGGTAGTCCAACGAATGATAAGACGCTCCATAGATCTAATCCGATCTGAACAGTCGAGTCCCCTCCATCAGCTCGTGGCAGCTACAAGTGAAATTGCACATTATAAGGAGAGCACAGTCTCCCAAAGTACATCTCCAGAATGGAGCTCTGAGGAATGGGGACACCAACCAGCAGCAGATGAAGAGGATCTCTCCCTCAGCTTCAAGAGGGTCTTAGGAGATTGCTTGTCGCAGGCAGTGACGGGGGGGAAATGATGCCCCTAGCCCAAAGACTAGATCAACTTGAAGCTATGCTAAAATAAGCAGAAAGCGGAGTGAGAAGGGCAAGAGAAAGAGGGCACTGAGCCCAGGGGAGGGGACATGGACTTGACACCCCGATTCAGGGATTGACCAGGGCTGTAAGAAAGCTCGGAAGAGGACCGCCTCTTTGACGCCCCCCTTCCCCGAGCACCATTGAAGGGGTAGAATTAACGCCCCAAGAGCCAGCCGACCTGGCGAGTAGGCTGAAAAAAGCCTTTATTGAGGGCAACATTGCCGGGCTCTCAATCCCCTATCCCAGGGGTCAATAATGAGAGGGAAGAGGATGCGTGCTACTCGCCAGACAAAGGCGGGGGAAGAGGTGGAGATGCCTCGGCACAAAAACATCGACAAGCCTCATGAAGAGGAAGACAAAGGTCTTCTAGACATGTTTGACCCGGAGGCAATTGCGCATCCCAGATCCTCAGAGTGGGTGCCATTGCCCAGAGTGGCCCAATACATGGCGCAACACCTACGAAGGCCGCTGGACAAGGAAGTCGATAAATGAGGGCAGAATGCCCCAGACCACTGCTGCCAGGGAAAGTGACGGATACCCCAGAATTGGATCCGAAGATGGTGACTTGTCACATAGGCATCCAAAGATATCAGAAAAGTGGTTGACAAAGCCTGGCGAGGGTGCCAGGACAGGGTACTAGACCCAGCAGGCCCGCTCGCAAAGATAATGGACCTGACAGAAAAAGCTGCCGATACAGGCGAGCCGGTAGACGTGGTGGCCCTAGGGAGCTGGGCCCAACGGGCAGTAGGTCTACTGGGTAATGCAAACTGTGCCCTTTCGGCCGAGAGGAGGGGCAGGGTATTGTTGAAGGTTAACAAGTTAAGCGACCTGGCCTCCTAGGAGGCAGGCAGAGCGGCAAAAGGCCTATTATTTGGTGAACACTTTGCCAAAAAAAGGTCTCAATTCGTAGGGACATACTCAGCTCTTGAAAAAGCATGATCATCCATCCGAAGGATTTTCCAAGGACAGGTTTTTGCAGGGACCGAACAGAGGTCAGGCGTCCGGTCATTTTGGGCAATATAGAAGGCCTCAAAAGACACAGTCCAATACTGGGAGAGTCGCCAACAAGACAATTTCTTTCCAACCAGAGCTCGTTTCCCCAGTAACCGCAGAGGAAGGGGAGCCTACAGGCAGTCGACCACGCAAGGCAATGAGTACCAAGCAGGTGGCTCCTCCGAGAGTGGGAGGAAGGACACAATGTTTTTTTAATGCAAGGCGAGAATTGTCCAACAATGCCGAGTATTGCAAGCAGTGGCAGGCATGCGGCTAAAGTTTGTAGGCAACCCCTCACAAGCGCGAGAACCCACAGCGATATACATGCCCCTAGAGGAGCAACAGCTGCTATACAGTGAACTGCCCAGCCTAGAAGACAAGGACGCGTTAGAAAGACGCAGGAGAGCAAAGGGTTCCTCAGCAACAGGTTAGTGGTGCACAGAGGAGTAAAGATCAGACCAGTGATCAACTTGAAAAGTTTAAAAGAATGGGTAGTATACCGCCATTTCAAGATGGAAGGCATACACATTCTTCGAGACCTGCTCAGGACAGGAAACTGTTTAGTCCGATTAGACCTCAAGGACGCCTACCTTACCATTCCGATAGCACCACAGCATCAGGGGCATCTTTGATTCCGATGGGGGGCGGAGATATGGAGATTCACAACTCCCTTTTGGGTTGGCGTCCGCGCCGTGGGCATTACGAGGATTATGCGTCCAGTCACGGTGGCCATTTGAAAAAGAGGGATCAGGATTATCCTGTACCTCCACCATCCTAGGGCAGAGCGCAGCAAGCCTGCAGGATCAGGCTACTTGGATTTGCAAGCTCGTAGCGTCCCTCGGCTTCGTCATGAACAGAGAAATCCGACCTACGCCCGTCTCAGAGAATAGAGTTTTTGGATTTGTGGTAGATATCAAAAAAGACTCACTAGAGTTCCATTGGCGAAGATAAAGGCCATAAAGAAGGAACGGAGAGCAGTAGTAGCGAAGAAAGTTGCTTCGCAGTCTAGCGCGGATAGTGGGCCTGCTAGCAGCCTCCATACAAGCTATATTTCCCGGCCCGCTACACAACAGAGCCCTCCAAAGACTAAAAATAAGACCTAGGATATCATCAAGTAGTATCATTAGACCAGGAGGCCATCTCAGAGCCATTTTCAGGGATACCCCAGACATTGTGATAGAGTCGGACGCAAGCAGGGCCAGCTGGGGAGCTCGATGCGGCTCTTTAGAAACAGGAGGGAAATGGTCAGAGGAGGAGCTGCCTAGAACTTGTAGCAGGGCCTTTCACGGTTAATGCCTTCACCAAGGACCGAGCAAAGTGTTGCGTCCTGCTCAGGATGGACAATAGGTCAGCAGTTCGGTATTTCAACAAGCTGGGAGGTACTTCTTCCAAGATGTTAGCCAAACTGGCAAAGGATTTCTGGCATCACTGTCTACGGCAACAAATACCTGTGTCGGCGGAATACTTACCAAGGGTTCATGACACAATAGACGTCTTCAACCACTTGCAGGAAACGTGGGGTCCCCTAGACACCGACCTATTTGCATCCAGACTGAACACACAAATGCCCACATTTTTCAGCTGGAGGATAGACCCAGCGGCAGCAGGGACAGATGCATTTCTGCAACAGTTGAGGGTGCAGTCCGCTACGCCTTTCCCCCGTTCGTCATGCTGACACCGGTTCTAGCGAACATCCGCAGGGAGCAGGCAGAGTTAGTGCTTGTAGTTCCGATATGGAAGTCCGAGCTGTGGTTTCCAGTAGTGATGGAATTTTCTACGGATTTCCCGAGAGAGATTCCTCACAGGATCGACATCCTTCAGGGTCCGAGCGGGCAACTCCATCCACTAGTAGTGGAAGGCACACTACGCCTGATGGCATGCAGGATTTCGGCCAAAGATGGCAGCTGCCAGGCATTTCGCAGCTCGCTGCTGAGTGCCTTAGGGACACCTGGGCGCTGTCTACCATCAGGAGCTATGGGGCCGCGTGGAAGCGCTGGTACGCATACTGCACAAGAGTTAGCATTAATCCCATTTCCGCTCCTGTAGTACATGTATTGAGCTTCGCAGAAAGGTTTGCAGAAGGAGGCGCCTACAGGAAGATCGGCGTCTACAGATCCATGATTTCAATAAGCCAGTAGGAGAGCGTGCAGCCATATTGCATCTACTGAAAGAGATTAAGATGCGAAAGGCCCCAGAACCCAAATACTCCACCCTTTGGGACGTTCAAACGGTTTTTTGACTATTTCAATCTTGGCCAGACAAAGACCTTTCCCGATACCAACTCTCAGGAAGAGTATCCGACAGTAAGACCCTAGAAGTAAACAGGAAGATATTTTATCCAGAAGGAGTGGCCTTTAATGTAGCTAACATGACAAAAACAGATTCCACGGTCATCTTTAATCCACATTTTCCCCAGCAACGGCAAGCTATGCGTGGCGCAATGCATTAAAGACTATGAGACGGCAACAGCTGAGATTAGACCGAGAGGGGTCACGCAGCTTTTGATTGTGTGCAAGAACGGCCACGATAGCGAGACGGGTTAGAGAGGTAATGCGCTGGGCTGGCATTGATTTATCGGTGTTTGGGGCACATTCAGTAAGAAGCGCGATGGCTTCTAGAGCTTTTCAGCAGGCGTTCCATTACAAGACATTATGAAGGCTGCAGATTGGTCGAATGAGTGTACATTGAAAACCTTATTTCAAGCCCATCAACCAGATTGCGAATAGAGCGATTGACAGCTTTGAACAAGCATAATGCTTGCCTCCTGTCTCAACATAAAATGAAGATTGCCCATGCTGAGAGCGCTGGACATTCTTGATTCTATTAAAGACAAGCAGGCGACCATTACATCCCACCCAGGGATACGTTCAATTCATGTGTTGAATTGATATTATAAAACAAGGATACTATAAAGTGTTCTGTCACAAGTATATAAGTAGATCCCGCCCTGATGATTATAGTTTCATTTGTTTAGGAGAAGAGCAGAAAGCGTCTTGAGCGAGAAAGACCAGCATATCAGGATACAGTTCAAGGAGCGTAAAGACGCTGGAGGAAAGTGTTCCAGTTGACATTCGTTGAAAAGTTGAAAGTTGAAGTTTATGGTTGTATGGACATTGGCTTCCAAAGAAAGAGGAAGTGTACCGGCAGAGGGGATACATATAGGCTGGGACAGAGCCCGATTGGACATAAGGAGCGAGGGGGGACTAGAACAAAACAGTTGTGGGAGATGATAGTTACTAAGATACATTTTTAAGTGAAAGGAAACTAACCGCCCGTTTTTAGTTTCAAACCTGCAGAGAAGGTGCAGATGGAAACAAAAACGTGTTAAGTCTGGAAAGAATAAAAAATGTTGGATTTGAAATTCCTGTGTGAGCAGTAATAAAGAAAGATGAGCAGAATGCTCGCCTCCTTGTCTTTAATAGAATCAAGACTGTCCAGCGCTCTCAGCATGGGCAATCTTCATTAAGCTTCACTAGGCACAATGATTTCAGAGGTGCATCCTATTGCTGAGGTGTTGGTGCACATAGGTTTGCGACATGTCATCCACCACGCTTCTTTCACAAATGGGGAGAGATTTGGGTGTGGCTAGTGGCCTTGAAATGTTGTACCCTGGTGGTAGGGTCAGTTAGGATTCGTTTTTGGACAGCTGACCTTTTTGTGTTTAATGACTTCCTGACAGACAAGCACCTTATTTATATAGGCAGGCAACACCCACATAGCAATAGGGAAAGTTAGGCCTTTTCTTATAATTTAATAAATATACAATTAGAAATGTAAACATTGCGCTTTCGTCCTCCTGACCCTCCACAGTAGCTTGGTGGTGTCTGGGGCATGGCTGAAGGCCACACCAGAGGTATGCGGCAAGTGGCCCACAGAGCAATAACCACAGCAAAATAGATGTTTGGGTGGCTCATAACTTGCCGTTATTGCCCCGTGCAATCTGGCCACTGGCAAAGGCTACCACAGACAGACTGTGTATTTAAGTGGCCACTTGGTCTTTGGCCGAACCCAGTGGCTACTGTGGGTGGCTTGGAGGGTTCTGGAGCAGGGGAAATGATTGCAGGTCACGGCCAGTGGGCTACAGACCAGTTTGTGGGATGTATTGACCCACTTTTGCTCTGCTATGCTGCATCACACTGTTATGGTGGGGCCAGAAACAGCAAAATGGCCACAAGACCCTTATGCGTGCCAAAATCCCTGAAAAATCGCACTTTTCAACGCACAAAAAGATGGCTTCCCAATCTGCCTCGCCTGTTGTCAGTGGTGTAACAGAGCTCTCACTACTGAAAGGTGTCACTGGGCTCCACAACAATTGAAAGTGGAGTGCAGAAGGAAAAAGCGGTGCTTTGCTAAATGAAACTCCAATATTGCTTTAAATCACCTTTTCTTTGCTCCTGAAACTTCAGAATGCCGGTACAGAACAACTCCAAATATTCAAAATTCTCACTGGGTGCTACAATTCACTTAGTTTAAGGAATCACTGTGAAACTTACAATGTCCTGAAAGGCTAAAAGCATAACGAGATTTTCACAGCAAAAGTGCCTGTCTGTGGATCTGTAAAAAAAAAAAATAATAATACTCTGTGCAGCAGAGGGCTACTTGTGATGACAGTTGTCAGGGGCCTTCCTGATTAAACTTTAAAATGATATAAACTGAAAATCAAATGTTTGCAATATAAGAGGCCTGTTACTGATAGTAACTTATAGTTGTTTTTGATCCCACAGGTTTAAAATCTTGAATTAATTCTTCTTGGTATTTGATAGAACAAGTTGGTTTTGTGCTAAGGAAAAGCCAAAAGAATTTAACAATGATATATATAGGTTGGGACAGAATTTGGCCTACAGAGGGAAAAGGAACAATGACAAGCTGCAGCAGGAAATTCGAAGTGTGAAGAGGGTCGTAAATGGCCTCTGCAAGGAACAAACAAGGAGCCTGCTCCCGGACTGCAGGGAGACAAAAAGAGGCGGACCCAAGCAACCATCTGTGGCTGAACATTAACAAAGAACACTTTTTAAAAGACTTATAATTTGTTAGTCAAAATGGTGAAAAATATAAAAATGACAGTTCATTTGATTTCTGGCTGCATGTTTTAAGAGGCGGCAAAACCGTGATATCTTCTGGAAAGGAATGGCAAGAAATGTGATTTTTAAGCAAAATGCATGACTGTTAGAATTATGAAAATGTGCACGCATGTCCCCATGTTAAACACGCATATTTGTGGAAAGTTGCAGAAAAATCAGAAAGTGTTTTCATAGAGAAAAGGGCAAAATTCTGTGGAAAGCGGAGACAAGATCCCACAGCTACAGGGTTTTGAGGAATAGATGCCATGTAAAATATGGCATCTTGCATAAAAGTGACTAATGTAGAAATGTGTGTTTAGGGTAAAATCCGATTTTGAGACCAGTGGCTAAAGGGATTGTAAAAGAAAATCATGAACCTGACATCACCCAGCCTTGAGCCAATCACTCAAATTGCAAGGCGGAGATTAAGTATTGACCCTCTCCCAGCACAAAGGGGCAAGCTTAGATAAGCCAGCCCACACACCCCTTGTATGATGTCATTTCATAGCATAAATAGAGACAGCTCACCAGACAGAGACAGATCCAGTCACTCTCCTGATGCTGGCGGAGCACACTGCAGCTGAAAACTACATCTTCCTTGTTCCAGACACTTGGCAAAGCAAGGGCCAATTACATAGCTGAACCATTCTCAGCTGGCCTCAAATCCTAGAACAGAACCCCAAAAGCCTAGGGGAAGCACCATAATACAGCCAGGCTGTGCGGTTACTGCTTGCCTGCTGAATTAAAAAAATCCTCAGAACCAAGGAGGACAGATCCCGTCCAGTCCTGTGCCTTGCTGACCCGGTCCAGTCCGATGTGCCCAGCCGTCAGTCCCCGATAAGTCCAGAATCCTGACGGTCCCATTTAAATAGTGAGTATAAATAGGAAGAACTGTCATATAGCGCATTTACTTTCCATAGTCTTGTCCCTAGCTTATACCCATCCCATCTTTCATTTAGAACCAGTATTGTCAGAACTATCTTTGC
Source organism: Ambystoma mexicanum (assembly GCF_040938575.1). NCBI lineage: Eukaryota > Metazoa > Chordata > Amphibia > Caudata > Ambystomatidae > Ambystoma > Ambystoma mexicanum. Next base: position 1,029,185,315 of record NC_090921.1, on the reverse strand, counting down.
ACAGATTCTTCTCTCGCATGTGTTCCTAAAGTCTAACTTCCCATTGATTGATTAAGAAAGTGATTCCCAAACCAAACAGAAAGCAGAGTATCACACCTGAACTGTTATGATCGGCTGTGAATGACCTTCCTGTGTGACATTCTACTTTTTGGTAGTCTTTAATATAGTGTAAGCAAGCCTATTTGTCATTTTTAAAAGTGCATTTTTGTTTCCATTCTCGCGCCTATCTCGCAAAAACAACCCTCACTAAAACCTCTCTAACTCCCTCAGTTTTTGTGATAGGAGTTGAAATTGTGCTTCTACTTGTAGCTAACATCTGTACCTATCCATAGAACCCAATACCATCAACTCAGTGCGATTCTCCAGTTATTGCGAATATCGCGCACTGAAAAGTTTGACCCGAATTTTCATTTTGAGAAATTATTACACATTTAAAATAGCTCTAAACTGCTTCCAACTTCGATTTTAAGATTTCAAATGTTTTCTTTGCATTAAATCATTGCTTATGTTTATATGCAACTACTGAATGAAAGCGGCTCCCATAAGAATTTAGAGCAATTTAAGTATTTCAGACCATATTTGGTGTTTTCGCCCAGTCTATTCTAAAGATTTTAAAAAAGTCATTCTGACAGTTGAAAAGCCCACTTTGTTTTTCTCTTTCTGTGTAAATGGGCAAGGGGGGGAAGTGAGACACTGTTTGACCTGTACATTCCTGAATACCTGCTCCCTCTCCTTCCATCTCTTTGCATTGCCTATTGGGGGGTTGGGAAGTGTTGCTGGGGGAATTTCTAACCATTGTGCTATCTGATCTGAAACCAACACAAAAGTATTAGTTTCTGTGCAGCATTTGCTTGCTCATAACTTAGTCCCAGTGTATTAAAGACATCATTCTGTTTTCTGTCACCCCAGGGGTGATTGCTGTTTACCTATTAATATAAATAGTGTTTTTTATCTTAACCAAGTAAATAAATAATCCCTTTTACAAACCAGCCTGATTTCTGGTCCAGCGTGACCCGGGGTATTCTTAAATAAGGGGTGTGATACATCTTTCTTAAATAAGTTTTCCCATTGCGCTGTACACTAGGCCGAGAGCAGAGTGTATTGCCCGAGTTATCCAAAGGAAAATCAGAGTTTGCCCAACTTATAATTTGCCCAGCTTTCCCAGAGCAATCTGGCCATGGGCCATGACCACGACATATCAGCTAAGGGGTTAAAGTGGCCCATGGGCCGGGCCAAAGGCCATGCCTAATGGCCACTGTGGGTGGCATATGGACACGGGCCAGTTATCCAAGGGAAAGGCAATTTTGGCTGGCCTAGAACTTTGCCAGATTGCCCAGGGCAAGCCATGCCCAAGCCAAACTGGCTACTGACACACAGACCCATCGTGGGGACATTATGGTTAAGTTGTCCTAGCAGTGAAGGTCAAAAGGAAAAAGAAAAAAGAGGCACGTTACTGTTGCAGTGCAAAATTGAACAACCCTATAACTGTGTCAGTAATTGTAATCTATACAAACATAACGATAGCATCACCAATTTGTAGACCTCCGCGTGTGTCGATATTAGGAGTGTACGTGTGAGGGCCACTATTACGGTTGAGTATTTCAACATATCTGTATAACGTCCATGGTTTTTCGATTTTGCACTGCAATCATAACGTCCCTTTAACAAAGTATATAAACATTTTATACACTTTGTTAAAGGGACGTTATGATTACAAAGTGTAGGAAATATAGGTTGATATACCTGTCAAAACTAAAGATAGCATACGCTATAATAAACATGTACCTGACGTACATAGATAGCATGATTTCATTACGTTATTTTGTGGTACATTTCGGCGGGAGAGTACAGCCATGACAATTCCGTGCCCAACTGGCCTTGGTGGACGGTCACCAGGAACAGCATAGCCTGTTGGTTTGACGGGTTCTGGTGTAGTGCAACATACAGGCTCCGAGGGGAGTCTGGTACTGTCACTACTTTAACAAGCCATTAAAATGTTAAAGCACAAATACGATGTGCGCCTCAGAGTTCTGTCTTTTAACGTGGCACAAACTAAATAAAATGATCAGATGACACTAGCACTTCCTCAGTCGATTACTGGAAATAAAATCAGCACCAGGCTAAGCAAAAGGGACATATGCCAATCACCTGCAAACTGCTTAGGAAATGATTGACGAAAAGGTTAGTTTGTTTTCTAGTGCGGAGATGGGAAAAAGAAAGAACATAGAAAAGGTTGAAGGACATTCAACTGAAAAAGACAAAAAGACTGCAGGTTCCAGATCACATCAGTCAGTGGAAAACAACCACTGTGGGCATGCATGGAGAATTTATGGCCACATGGGAGAGATGAGAACTTTGAGATACCAATCGTCTGTGTAACAAATCTATATTGAACAGATTTAATAAGATGTGTATCATCTCCTCAGAGGTTTGATACCATTTCTGAATGGATTGGGTGGAAGACAGAGGATGGCTTATACGTACCCAATCCTTAACTTACAGAAGCAGATTTGTAGATAAGCAGTGTTAGAACTACAATCTGAAACTAATTAAAAAAAATATAGATATGTTGCACTCTTGCCCGGTTCACTTTCCATTTCCCTCTAATTTGAGGTCTCACACTTACCTCCCCAGAATAGCTGTACTTCCCTTTCAGAATTTGCCGATAGAGCCTGGTCCGGTTATCATCCTCAAAGGGCATAGTCCCACTCAGCAGAATGTAGGAAATCACCCCCAGTGCCCACATGTCCACAGAGTTTGTGTAAGGCTTCCGGACAAGGATCTCAGGGGCAATGTATTCTGGTGTACCACATGTGGTTTTCATTAAACAGTCATCCCCTTTCTTCCGAGCACTCGCCAGGCCAAAATCAGTTATCATGATTTTGGAATCAGTCCCAGGGTGATAATACAAGAGGTTTTCAGGTTTCAAGTCCCTGTGGGTGATACCCAGTGTGTGCAAGTACTTGACGCCCTCCAGAACCATCTGGAGCACCCTTGTGGCATCCCGCTCTGTGAATGATCCTTTGGCAATGATCCTGTCAAACAATTCCCCACCAGTGGCCAGCTCCATCACCATGTACACCCTCTCCTGGGTTTCAAACACCTCAATAAGCTGTATAATGTTAGTGTGCCGCACCCGTCGAAGGACATTCAGTTCGGATTCACAGACCTCTCTTCCTTCCCTGTACTTAGTCTCAATCATTTTAATGGCATATGGCTGTTTGGAGGCTTTGTGCTCTACACGCACAACTCGACTGAAGCTCCCCCGGCCAATCAAGGCCTTAATGTCATACTTTGCAGTCACACGCGAATCAAATTTTGCACGGTACTTCGCAACCTTGTTTCTGCGGGGGTCGGCATGCTCCATTTGGCTCTGTGGATGTCCACTGTGGTAGGGGCTGGTGTGATGGGGAGGCGTGGGTGAGCCAGTCTTAATGATGGCACTGCCTTTGTCTGTGATGAAGTGCTTGTAGATGTCATTTTTCTGTGACTCAACCTTCTTGACGAGATCAAGCTGAACATCTTCGGGTGACTCGGGAAGTATTTTGCTCGTCCCACAGCCCATCGCTGATGGATGCTATTCATCCATGAAAGCCTTTTGTCAGGGGACATCAACATGACATAGATCAATGGCAAACATCTTCGACATCTATCAACAGAAAGAATAAATCAACATTAGTTAAGCACGCAGGTGCAAATAGACGAGTAGAGGACAACAGCAAACATGCCTTGTGGAGATAATGCATTAACAGTGGCTTGGATGCAAATGGGATAGGGGGAAATAGTGATCAAGCAAACAATTTCTACCAACAAGCTTTTAAACACATTTCACATATTTTGTCGTATTAGGACGTGAATATCCATGTAAATGCCCATTAAGTTTTGAAGAGACAACAGAACACAAGCGAGCACAATTAGGCATCTCATGCACGCGTAAAATACAGAGGAAGCAAAGCTTACTAAAATCGGACCCCACCAAACCACCAGCAATCTCTGCAGAAGTGTGGAGGAGGAACTGGCCATGAAAACTGTATACCGTCAAGGCCAGGGCATGTGTTGGTTTGGCAAGGCAATATGATAAACCTTGTGGGGCAGCGGGCAAAAGAAGTTGGGCCCTTGCCACACATGCAACGGCAAAACCCAGACTTCTCATTTGGCAGAAACATGAGAAACAAGTTAAACAGCAATTCGGTTATTAAAATAAGAAACTGAGCTTCATCTGGACCCGACCCCCCAAAAAGAATCCTGTGAGGTTCGATGTCGCATATTGCCAGCCATGGTTACACAATGGCCATCAGCCAAAATGTAGGTTTGATGCCATTTTTTTCCTCATCATTAGCTGAATTGCCATTATAATAAAAATTGGCCAAGTTGAGAAAATGTAAACATGGCTCCACTGTAGATGTGTAGGGCAAAGAGGATTTGGATCGCTTGATAACCAGGGTTAGCACTTAGCAAGCACAGACAAACGTAGGGGGTTACCCCAAACCCACCTTCTACAAGCATGCCTTTTACAGAATGAATGCTCTCAATTTTACTACCCAAATTCCATTCACAATTCTGCCTACACAGTCGGTGACATTGTCCACCATGTCTCATGTTTTCCCCACCCAAAATCCCCCAATAGGTTTCACCTGCATACCCTTACTTTAAAAAAAAAGTTCATTGAAATGTGTTGCTACCATGCAAACTGTTAAAAAACCATTGGTAGAAAATTCAGCAGACTGATAAGGAATGCCATTACTCCATCACACAAGCAGCTGTTATTTGTCAAGACCCTTGATCAGGTGGATCAGCTGTACACTATTTCTAGGGGACTGGAAAATGCCTTTGGTGGCCCTTTGTAAGAAGCTACAGTGTTATGAGCGTTCCCACACAGTTTCTCTAGGTGGAAGTGTCCCTCTTGTTAACGACAAATTGCCACTGAATGAGAACGTACAACAATAGGAATTCCAAGTTTGAACATCCGGCAGGCTTAGCCAATCAGGATCTTCATAGAATTCCTGGCACTATTACTAGGTATTCCCTCAGAATCTACCTTCCTGCTCGGTTCTGCCTAGCAGAAGGCTCCTGGTTGCTCCCCCAGGCCACCACTCAGCTCTGCTTCTCCTTCACTCTCCATGCATGGTACAGGATGGCACATGACAATGCACACTCTCCCCTTATGACGCAGCCTCAACTCAGCTATGATGACATAGCAACAGTGCAGAGCAGGACCACCTTCAGTCTGTCTTGAGGCGAGTAATTTCATACAGTTCCTCTGGGTGCAGAAAGCTCAAGCAACTGGATGGTGGGCAGGAATCGGTACCAGCTCTGTCGCGATGTACGCTCTCTCCGGTGTTTCAAATAACTCAATAAGCTGTATGTTGGGATACCGCACCCGTTGAAGGACATTCAGTTCGGATTCACAGACACCTCTTCATTCTTCGTACTTGGTCTCAGTCATTTTAATGGCATATAGGTGTTAGGAAAGATTTGTGGTGCACACACAATCCCACTGAAGCTCAGCCAGCAAATCGAGGTCTTCACTTAATGTCATACTTTGCAGTCACACGTGGATCAAATTTTGAACGGTACTTGACAACTTTGTTTCTGCTGGGGTAAAAAAAAAAAAAAAAAAAAAAAAAAAAAAAAATCAGAGGCTACTTTGACATTTACCGGCCCATCTCGAACAACCCTCATCTTCATTGGAAAAATCTTGCGAGATGATCACATCCTCCCAGATAGTGGCACACTGTCGGAACCGTCTCCTCCATGACAATCTGGCGTGCACCAATTATGAAGCACAGAAAAAGCCTCTGTATATAAGAGGAAACATGTAGCCTCGATTCTTCAGCAGCAGTTGACGCACTCAGTCACAATATCCTCATCAGCTTAGATGGGACAGCTTTCAAATGGATCAGAAATTACCTGCGATATTGCTTTGTCAAGTCAACTTCACATCAGCTTCTTTTGATCTACCTTGCAGCATTCCACAAGTCTCACCAAGGGTATTTAACATTTATGCAAGACCTGGCACAAGCACTCTTTCACCCGCCTTCCCGCAGCCCTCCATCTCCAGGTCTATGTAAGCGATCCTGAGATTTTACTAAACACATCTACAGGAGGATCTGACAGGAATCTGATCCCCCATTCTTCATTCAAGAAAAGACTGGAACATGGACAATGATCACCGCCTCAACCCTCAAAGGGAAAAAATAATCGAAATCATTGTGCTTTGGCCGACACCTACCAGTCATCTTCCCTCCCGTTACAATTACCCAACCCATCAACCCTCATTCATACTTGAAACACGATAAGCTAATTTCCAGCTGCATCGGCTCAAGCCTCCCCTACCTAACCCTACCTCAGAAGATTACTCCTGCCCCAGCCACTGTAGTATCAAGTATTGACTATTGCAACAACACTCTCTACTTGGGGTCAACTAAGGTATCCAAACAGCTGCACCTCCTTCAGTACATGGCTGCCAAACTAATTTTCTCCATCAAACCGTAGGACCCCATTTCCTCCGCCATGGGTGCACTGAAATGTCTCCCCGTAGAAATCTACAAATCCCTAGACAGAGCCAGGGTACCAAAGGTCCACGTTATCTGACATCTAGCATTAAGAGCCACACTCATAACTGGAACTTAAGATCAGTTTCCCAAAGCCTGCTTCGTATTCCGTCAGCAGAAACAGACATGGTGGCAGTTCCGTGGATATGCTTGGCTCTAAACACGATCCCACTTTCTGGCCGTCTCCCTATAACACGTTACTTATGTAAATTCTTTCACTATGAGGGGCAATCCTCAGGATGCTCTTCACGATTCTCATCTGGTAATTTAATTATAAAAGGCTGTAAATATGTTTGTCCAAATGTTTTATTCTCAATTTTCCGAATAAGGCATCTTTCCATCTCATCCTTGAATCTGCATCCGCACTGCAAGCCCATGTTTTGTGTTGTACATTTGATAAATGTGATTGATTTTAGATTTACTATCACAATGAATAGAGTTATGTTGTAACAACACATTCTTCCACTACCAATCTTATTGATGGAACAAACAGTTGCGTGCAGACACATTATAAACACTGAGATGGTAGGTGACAGTCCAGGACACTGGCACTGCCCCAAGTTGTAATGCCACCTGCAGACATCACCGAGATCCACGCGTTACGATTGACCGCATGATACATGCCCAGCAGATTAATGTGCATTAAAGCAAGGGTACTTGGCAATACCACAATGCACAACACTGAGCATCAGGCTATGAATTATGCGGCTATACTGATGAGGACTGCCAAGTTCCAAATGTCCCATGGACTGGGAGACAGACACCCCACTTCAAGATTCCATACTGCCAGGAGTCCCAATTTTGGATAGTGTAGCAGTTACATACAATCAGGCCTCACAATGTACATTGCACTAGCCATTGGCGAGTTTCAATGGACTCTTGGTGAGTGAGATATGGTTTGCTGTGTTAATGCAGAGAACTGAGAGGGGCGAGCGATTTATATGACTGTTAGTGGCTTGCAACGTTAAACGTGTACATGTAGTATATGTACATAACCAAGAAAACTAAACAGTTTTGAAAAGGTCGTCATAAATCATGCAGCCACAGTGTAATGTACTGCCTACTTCACTATATTGCCCAATGCACCATAGAAAACCATGCAAACCAGCAGACGTCACACATCAGTTATCTCGGATTAGCTTTTACTGGCCACTTCACAATCCTTTTCCCGGCAAACTTAACACTGCCCCAAGTGCTGTTTACGTTTTATGAAAACGCACAAGAAGCCCAGCTGAGCAATACATTATTGTGCAACAGGCCCGGAGTGACCGACTTCAGATGCAGCAACCCCATTCTCCCTTTTTCCCCTTCCTGATCGCCTCCACCGCAACTCTTATTGGAGTCTCCAGTGTGGGACTGGGGACGTACCATGTCGATCCAGCATAATCACAGTGCCAAGTCTTGTGCCCCTCTAATGCAGTTTCCCTGTGTTGGCACAGGAAATCGAGGTGTGTGGAGGTACGCATGTTCTCTGTGCCAATGGAGGGTGGGCCTGCCTGCCAATCTAGCCAGTAAATGAATGGAAGCACAGGAAAGCTGCCCACGCCAAGCACCATATTGCCTCTACCTATATACCACTCCTAGTTCTTGCTACTAGCAGAGGGTTCTGCATTGCCGTGCACAGTAGGGCTATCGGGCACCGCCACTGCCATGACATCGCATGCTGCAATCATTGTTAACATATTAAAATGCATCACAAAGCGGAGTAAACGCAGTTGGCAATGTTTTTTGTCCTACTTCATAAACTCATGTGTTGGTACAGGAAAATGATTAGATGAGAAAGGTTCTGCTTCTAGAATACATTTCCTGCATAAGGGCATTCAAAAAGATTACAATAGCAACAACAAAGCATCGCAGATTTTATGGGCAGGGTTAATTAAAATAGTGGCTTATGAATTTCTGGAATATCATCCCATTTTACACATCGGGTCAGCTCAGACGCCTCCTGCTTTGTGAAGTGCTGTAATAAAAGGTGTTGTTGCCCAAGCCAATAGACGACATACCAATCTCTGTTGAGCTGGCTCATTTATAAGGCAAACCTGCGACTACAGGATGAAAAAACGATCACGAAACCTGGATCTTAAATGCTCCCGAGTACTTACCAGTACTACGGAGTCTCTCTCATCGCAGTTCCCGCTTGCCCTTTAAAATGTGCCATTGGGTAGCCACGCCAACTACCTTGTGAATAAAAAGCACATCACCAATAACAATGCCTAAGCAGAAACAACTGGTGAAGAGGAAACCAGAGGCCTAAACAAAGGATGCACCCCCTGGGTGAGAATCCTTTGCCATTGTGAGGAATTGGACCATCTGCACAGGGAAAGAGCGCTTGCCTGGGCTTTTTGATTTTTTGATAAATAAAAATGAATGATCGGTGATTAACCTCGAATGTGTGCAGCCATTCCGCACCCATTTTAACTGCTCACCGCACAAAACGCATAGTCACGTGTACTCTGGGAAATGACAGCCTACAGGCACCCTCTTCCCCGGTCAAATTCAGCTGGAATGCGACGTGTACATCAAAGCATCTGAAGGGGGAAGGCACACCTTCATCCAGCCATGGGCAGATTAATTTAAATATCAAAGGCCCCATGGATCTGCTTTCCCTTTGTCTATCCGGCTGGTGGCAGTGCATACCAATGAGGAATCAGGTAAGCCTGGAGAGGCTTGGTTACCGGACAGACAGCGGGGCGAACACTCCTTTGGTATGCAATGTGTCAACTTGAAGCTAGTTCCCACCCCTCTGTATGAAAGCCAGTGAAATGCATGTCTGGGTCCACTATTACAGTAGGCAAACCCCTGCAGGGCTGAGCCCTTTCAGATGGGAGAAGTATGTGATTTGGGGGGAGACAGAAGTCTGCTCCCAGCACAAACTTCAAGGGAGACCTGCGCTTTAATCAAGAGTCACAGTTAACCAGAGACACTTTGATCTACAACGGAGAGGAAGATGGGTGGGACTTGGGTATATGTGGTCACCCCTCACCTTTTCCTGTTGCAGAGCACTGTGGTCCTGACCGCATGCATAAAAGAAGATTGTTGGTGGGGACCCAGGATTGGGTCAGGTCATTAAGGTAGGCTTAGCCTGCACCAATCACTGGGGCCCATTTGGCTTTAAAAGAGGGCAGAACCCCCCCACTTAGGAGATAATCCGATGACTTCAGAAGGAACTAGGACTCATTTGGACCAGAGCTGAAGGTACAGTCTACCTTACATCTTCCACCAGTGAAGGAAGGACAGGAGCTCCAAAAGGGAAGCAAGATCCCTCCCCTAAACATCTCCCAGGGAACAGAGTGAGATAGACTCAGAGGACCCGTCCAGCAGCCCCAGAACCAGCACCCAGCCAGCACACAGCAAACCCTGCTAGGTTCTGCCAGCAAGCTTCCTAGGCGAGACGCTCCAGAGAGTCTCTGGACAAAGGACAATGCAGTTGCCTGCAAAACACTCTTGATCTTTGGCCGTCTGCCTTTTAAGGACTTATCGAGACAGTCGAGTCCTCCAACCGCAACCGGCTGCACCACTGACTGTTGTCACGCCGCAGTCACCAGAGCCGTCTGAGCCGCCTCGACCAGCACTCCAGATCCACCAACCAGCACAGAGACAACGATTCTTGGCCATGTGCCGCCACACCAGTCAGCATGCAGCTATCCTCCCAACCTCACTTGCCAAACTGCCTGCCGCCTGATACTCGCAGCTGTCTTCCAGGAGCTGCCGAGCGCTGGAACCTCCTCGCCGCTGTCGAGCATCTAGAACTTCTCAAGCACCAGGTACATTGTGGTTCTGCCCCCCTGGTCCTTCTCCGAAGGCCCCTAGAGACAGTTACAACCCTTTGCCCCTTGGTGCTGAAACCATTAACCTTGAACAGTAAGACCGATTACTTTAACAACTACCCTCATGTTAGTATCTGGAGTGCTTCCCTTTCCTTCGTGAAACTGTCCTCGGCGTTCCTTTATAGGATGGGTTGTATTTTGTAGTATGCTAGAACGGTCTGTTGTAGTAATAATAAAGTAGATATCCTGTATACAACCTTGACTGGACAGTCCCTTTTATCATCGGGTACTAATTGTATTTTTGCTGTGTTGCAACTAACCAATGATACACAACCTTGTGGAGATAAGCCTGCCGTTCCGTCCACGTTACCACGATTGGAAAAGGAGGTTTATAATTGACTTGTGCCAATCTGTTCGGATCCCTTCTGGTGTACTAGAGGTGTGGGACTGATTGATGGTTTAGAAACCGATATTCATCCCTGGACCACTAGTGCCCCGGAAATTGATTTGTCACAGCCATCCCACTCAAAAGCAGGAACCCTCACAATCAATACATTTCCATGCTGGCTGCACCAATATATGCCAGTATTCACATATATTCATTCGCTCAGTATTCATGTGTGCTTTGTGCATAATGCCAGTAATAATACTATAAGAAAACATGCCCACTACGGCTCTGGCACACACTCCTGTTGGCTTTGCCTTTAAAACTGTCTGGTCACAACAAGAAAACATGTCCAAACTGGCTGCACAATGCAGGCGAGTCTAGATGCATAATAACGCTAATGTTTGCTTTACCCTCGATGACCAGTGAAAAAAGCCACACCACAGTAAGAAATGGCTTAACTGGCTGCCCTAAATGCCAGTCTAGACGCATACCACCACTTATGATTGCTTTGTCATAGAATCGCAGTTAAATAAAAAAAAAAGTCATGCCACAGAAAAGAATGGCTAGACTGGGTGCCCCAAAATGCCATTGCAGCCACATATCTTTTCTAAAAAATCAACAGGATTATGTACTTGCATCTATGATGGAGACCCATTAAAGTGCATCATGACTGGGATTCCAAGAGCCGTCGAGAGGAGAGCAGCGTGATCGTGGAGCCCTCACGCCACGTGGCAAAAGACAATAAAGGTAGATTAAAAGAGCATTCCCCAGGTGGGGGTTTATCGATGTAGGCTGCATTGGTGGAGTGCAGCAGCCCGGATCGCCAGAGGACTTCGGCAGGTGTGCAGCATTTGTCTCTGTAGTGACTGAGGTGCGGAGGCACTGTGCCCACGGCAGATGCAGGCCGAGCTGAGAGACACGCTAGCAGACCGCGAGCAAGAAGAACCACTCTGGGAGAACCGGGGTGCAGAGGAACCAATGCGGCTGCGAGGCAGGGTGGCAGAGAGCTGCCGCTGCGAGACGGCGGACAGCACAGGAGCCCATCAGGTAGGGGCTGCCTGCGATATTGGAGACCCACCAAGGCTAGATTCGTGCAGCAGGTGCTCCCCTGCTGGCGGGAGGATAGAGGCTGGGTCGAGCCAACCCAGAGAAGTAGCATCTCAACGGAGAGATCAGGAGGATCCAAAAGGTGCCATACCCATAGCCCGCTGCCGAGAGCTGCGCAGAGGAAGAGAGCACCCGGAGCGGCCAAGAGGGCCCACACAGCGAAAGTCGTGAGGCAGGAAGGCAGCGACCCCAAGGGGCTCGACTATCTCCCTCACGCATCACCTCTCTCCCCCCCCCCCCCCACTTGAGCCTTGAGGGAGAACCATCACAGGTCAGAGTGAGCCCTGGCCCAAGATAGGGTGCAAGCAGGCAGAGGCTGGCCAGTGCAGGAAGTGATCACTGCCTTTGAGCAGAGCGACGGTGAGGAGTGGAGAAGCGTGGTGGAAGGCCCCTGCCCAAGCTTTGAAGCCAGCAATTTGCAGAGAGATCAGGGGAGGCCCTGCAGTGTTATAGCTAGGGCGGCTGGAGGCCCATTTGAGGTACATTTTGGAGCTGCATTTAGTGACTCAGCCAGCACACACCCATCCAGAAGCACAGCAAGGGAGCAAGAGGCACACCACGCATAGAAGACAGTGACCAGTGACCAATCATGAGCAAAGCGGAGGCCAAATAGAGGGCTAAAGAGTCCATCTACATCCATGGTGGGCTAGGAAGAAAAAGGGAGAGGCCATTTTGATAGGCTCAGGAACAGTGATACTGGCACCAGGGCCAGGAGGAGGGTCATTTGAACCCCAGGAGGAAGACAAACAGTGGCTCACCTGCTCACAGTTAGACAGAAGTTCCAACACCCCCCCCGCACGGTCAAGGGTAGACCCACTTAGTGGCGAGGGGGGGGGTTCCTATGCCCTGAAAAAGTGGCCAGAAGAGGTCCGAAGGGTGCGACACGATATCGGGGAGAAGAGGAGAGGGCAGGGCTCCACCCCATCACACCTACCTACGCACTATGTCCAAAAACAAGGGGAAGAACATGCAAGCTGCACCCAAGTAGAAGAAACTCCAGGAGGGCAATCTGCAGAAACTCTGGCGCAGAGACAGCGAGGTACCAACTGGAGGATATCAAGGGCCCGGGGCAGGCACTGCAAAAGATTAAGTGGTCACCCAGGAGGTCCTCCGCCAATGCTTTCAGGATTTTGGGGACAGGATGGCGTACACCCTTCAATCGCAGTTGAACATGATGCGAGCGGAACTGTCCCAATCGTTTCGAGAGGTGAAGGGGGACATAACGAAACTAGAGCAGCAGACCGATGCAGCGGAGAGCGCCATTCAAGAGGTCGCAGAGGACACAAGGAAGATCGATTAGCTGGTAGAGCAATTAGCAAGGGTCATGCAGAACAGCGAGACCCAGAGCAAAGACCTTGAAAACCGCACAAGAAGATCTAACATCAGAATAAAAGGCCTTGCTGAGGCTGTGGCAGACAAGGACGTACGCACGATGGTGCAGCAGGTGTTCGGGGACCTGCTGGAAGTGGAAGACTGGTCGGGGATATAGCTGAACCGCACACAGAGCTAGGGGTCAGACCCATAGATGTAGTGGTGGCCTTACACAAGTACGGGCAGAAGGAGAAGGTGCTGGCAGCTGCCAGGAGGGCCAGATCAATCAGCTACAATGGCTTGGAACTTCAGCTATTCCAGGACCTAGCCCAAACCACCCTGGTGAAGAGTAGGATGATGGGCTCGGTGGTGCGTGCCCTAATCCGGGCAGACATACGCAAAAAATTGACCTTTCCCTTTAAACTACTGTTCGAATAGGAAGGGAAACAGCATCAGGTCACCACCTGCGAGGAAGGTACGAGGGACCTGAAGATTGAGGACGAAGGGTCACCAAGGCAAGAACAAAGACTGGCGAGATAACCGGTCAAGAGGAAAATGTGGGAGTGGCCAAAGTTTGACAAGGGGCTAACATTTTTTTTTTTTTAAAACAACAAAAAAAAAAAAACACAGGGGTTAAGGAGCCCAGTTAAACCCCCTCAAACGAGGAGGCAGGAGTGGAAGGTGTCCACACGCCCATCAACACAGGAGCGCCACGCTGAATGTAAAGGGGGGTTACAGGAAGGCATGTTGTAGCCCACCTGGGGGAGGTAGTTTGGGGAAAGTTACAAGGAGAGGTGGGTGGTACAGGATGTCTTGGGTTTATCTACATGGGTCTAGAGGGACTCGCGTAGGTTTACTCTGGCTTGTTACAATGGCTCAATTCCAGAGATGAGGGTCGGGGGAGTTACAGGCTGGTTAAGCCCACCCAGAAAGGGGGGACAGGGGATAGGGGGCTGAAGGGTGATGGCAGAGGGGAATTCGAGGGACAGGGGGGGGGGGGGGGGAATCCCAACCGCAGCCACACATTAGTGCGGGCCGCACGGTAAAACGACCATGGGAAAGAGGGAAGTGCTTCGGGTGACCAGCCTAAAAGTCGGGGAGCTTAATTCCCCGGTTAAGAACAGGAAGGTGGAACAGTTCTTGGGGCGGGGGAAGTCGGGAATTGTAGCCCTCCAAGAGGCGCACCTTCGGAGGCAAGACAGGCATAAACTGGAAATCAAGGGGAACCGCCATCTGTTCCAATCCAACGTCCCAAGGAAAAGGGGGGGGGTTAATCGCTATTCAGGACATCCCAGGCTTCCAGGTCATAGCTACTCAGAGGGACAGAGGGTAGGTATCTGGTGGCCTCTTTCCAATAGGGGAGTGGGACATATACACTGGCAGCAACCGAAGCCCCCAATACAGGGCGAGATGGGTTCTTGCGGGGCGACACTGACCAAATTGCAGACGTTTGCTAAAGGGCAGATAATGTTGGTAAGCGACTTTAATCTGGCGTGGGACCCAAGAGAAGACAGGAGCGCAAGGGTGTTCCACAACCAGGGAGCGCCATCTGCCTACTTGAAGGAACACATGGCCCAATTGGCCTCGTTAGATGGCTAGAGGGCACTTAGGGGGTGGGGGAATGGCTATACATTTTATTCCCACGTTCATAAATCCGTCAAGGATAGATTATGCCTGAATTTCAAAGTTACTGTTGGGTAGGTTCGCAGGGATAGAGCTAGGAGTGATCGTCCCTTCAGACCATGAGCCCAAAACGATTACCTTAAAGATGGGGCAGAACTAACCAGGCCTGTGGCGGTGTAAGTGCCCTTGCCACATCCTTAAGGATGGAGTCCTATGTGAGGACATTAAGAATAAAATCTTGGATTACTTTGCACTTAATGCAACAAAGTGTGTACGCGACCAGGTGGTGTGGGACGCATTTAAGGCTACATTGCGGGGGAGCTCACTGCGATGACGTGCCAGATGAACAAACAACTAGGTCTATTACAGGAGGAATTGGAAGCTAAACTTAACAAATAATGGCTCAAATGGCAATTAACGTGGGGGATATGCTGCAAAGGGAATGTCGGCTGATTAGTGGGCAATTAGATGTTTGGCAGACTAGAGCTGCAGAGCGTCATTGCTCTACCTCCAACAGAGGTATTCTGTCAAAGCCAATAAGGCAGATCCCCCGTAAGCGAGGTTGATTAGGAAAGAAGAAGCATCGAGGACAATCCTTAAAAGACAGGGTGGGGGGGGAGGGGGGGGAGACAAGAAAGCACTGCTCTCCACAACATAATTTCGGTGTTCAAAGAATATTATTCCTCCCTGTACACATAAGATTCCCCTGAGAAGGGAGCCCAAAGGGAATACCTGTCCCGGTGCCATCTCCCTAAGATCACTCCTCAAGAATGGAATCTAAGAAGAGTAGCTGTAGCTGCCTTGCCATCAGGAAAGGCCCTGGGCCCAGGCAGCTTCCCAGCTTGTTTCTACAAAACCTTTAGAGAGGCACTAATACTGCGCTTAGTCCAGCTCTTCAACTCTTTGGGGGGGGGGGGGGGAGTCGGGGTGTATCTTGCAGGAACTTCTCTTTGGGGAGGTGGTAGGGTTCAAAATAATTGCCCACAAGTCATTGTCACCTCAGAAAAGGTTCAGGATTTGCAGGGTATAGTACCCTATAAATGGGTGGAAACTGGCATTAGATATTTGGGGATCCAGACTGCTGGTTCTCTGGGGGCTTTTTACCGTGCAACTACCAGCCTTTAGCGGTAGAGCTGTACCGGC
This sequence comes from Ambystoma mexicanum, assembly GCF_040938575.1. Taxonomy (NCBI): domain Eukaryota; kingdom Metazoa; phylum Chordata; class Amphibia; order Caudata; family Ambystomatidae; genus Ambystoma; species Ambystoma mexicanum. Next base: position 1,029,169,422 of record NC_090921.1, on the reverse strand, counting down.
TGCTGGCGGAATTGGTGCCCTTATCAATATCCTGGCTGGAGAGGATAAATGCCCTAAAAATTGTGATTTTGCCAAGACTCTTGTCATATTTCACAGCCCTGCCAGTGTGGGTTCCCCAAGGTTTCTTCAGGACCCTTAAAATAATATGTGGGGTCTTCTTTTCTTGGAGGTTTATATACCTTCCACTTCCACTTCCCCATAATTCCCAATATATTGCAAAGCCAGTCAGATCACGGGAACATCCACACCAAGGCAGGGCGCGAAGTGTCGGCAGTACTGTGACGAGGATGAGTAGGACTAGGAGTAATGAAGATTACCAGTCAGTAATCTGAGCATTACCTCCACGTCCCTCTTCCCAGTACTCATCAATGAGGAATACCCAAGCCAACAAGAGGTGGGGGGCCACAATGAGACCCCCAAACCAAGAGGCCAACGCAGCAACCCTAGGGAACGCAGAAAGGAACCAACAAAAAGGCAGGGGAGCGCCACTGAAGCCCCTGCACCCCACAAGAGCTGGCCACGAACTACCACCAAGGAATCAGGACCGAGCGACAAGGCAGCCGGAACCACCAAACAAACCACTCAGAAAACCACGCCCAGAAAACCCAAGGCCACGAGAAGCTTGGGAAGCCAGAAAACAGGCCCACAGTAAACCAAGGAACACGCAACGCCAGAGAAGGCAATCCCACGGAAGACAAGCTACCAGCAGAGCCCGCACCCAAAAACAAGGCGGGGAAAAGGAGCAAAAGAACCAACAGCAGAAGCGCAAACCAATGAGCATCACCCACCCAGAGGAAGCTGGAAGTAAAGCAAAAGCCCATGAAACGGCCCGTCCAAACTCAGCCCATGCAGGGGAACCCCCAATTCACAGGAAAGCGCGAAGGGCCACAGACAGGAGACGAGGCACCCTGCAATGCCATAAGGGATCACCCATACCGGAGCCTGGGACCCAGGAAGAGACGGGGCAGCCAGGAGGACCACCCAGAAGGCCCAAACACTGCGGACCACAGACATTCAGTCATGGATGGCGACCCACGGCCTCTGTCTGAATGACAAAAAAACGGAGATCCTACTCCTCGGATCTGACCCAAACTTTAAAAAAACGAACCCCAAACTACACATCCTTTAACATCGACAACAATATCATTAAGGTAATGCCCGAGGTAAAAACTCTAGTATTCTACCTGGACTCCTCTCTTAACTTAAAAAGCAAGTCAGTATACCTATAAATTAATCTGAGCGGCTAGATGTTAGGAAAGATTTCTTAATTGTGGGTAATTTTCGTTCCATGTGGCAACCCCTAAACTTTTTGCTGTTGTTTTCACCAGGATCTAGACTTTGCCAGAGAAGTGCAGCCTTCTGCCGCACTCCTCTGGGCTTTCGCTCCATTCTTACGGGGAAACTGACATGCCCTTAAGACAGTCAGTACCGGGAAACGTTGTTTTCCATAGTTCTTTTATCATGTTGCAGCTTTCGCGCAACGTGACACAAGAGGGCACTGTAAACTAAGTTACTGCTCTCTTGGGTCTCTAGTCTTCTACAGGCCCTAGATACTCTCTTTGGATTGATAATGAACAGTGCAAGTGAATCACGGATGGGACTGGTGGCAGCGATCATTTCTTGTGTTTTTGAGCTCCTTTTGGCGTTTTAAGCACGTTTCTCGCGCTTAGCCCAAAATGGTGGCCTGGCTCCCAAAATGGCCAGACCACGAGGCTCTTTGTCCTGTCCGCTGACCGTCTTGCCCCCTTCACCTGCCCCAGGTCGAGCCGACCCAGGGCCTTCCTTATTTGGGTATGTACTTTCCCGCGAAACAGATGCTTTCGCGGGCTTCTACAGGCCTTGTGTGCGCCTCCCGGATGTGGGCTGGGATGTCTGGTCCCAATACACATCCTGGGTGCCAGAGAGTCTAGGGTGGTGTGAATGCCTGGGACCTCTGTGGTCCGCGATAGGTCCACGTATGGTGTGAATGTTTTGTGAGCATATCTCCCATTGGGTCCCCTCCGTTTTGGCGCGAAGGGAACCGTGGATAAGAGGGGGCTGGAAACACCACTACCATGTCGATCGCCTGAGTTCTCACGAACGAAGGAATACAGGAGCCAAGTATCCTGCAACCACGAGGCTGAACCAAGGAATCGCTGGTGACCCGCTGAAGGACTGCTCCTCTGCACTGCTGCCGCTTGGTGAAACCCTTTCTACCTCTGATCGAACGAGAAGGCCTGTACTGGTACTTCGACCCTTGGAATAGTGGGAACAACTATTCTCGGCATCTTCACCATCTCCTGCACGTAAGCCTTCGGAAGGGTCTCTGGGCCATCCAGCAGACTGACTAGCCTACCCAGGAGTCTTGCTCTGTAACCGCCGTCAGGTTGTGTTGTATTACGAGTCCTTGTCACTTTCACATGATTCGTACACTTGGCATTCCCAGGTCTGAAGTGAGTAGTGTACATTTGGCTGAAATACACACGGCCGCTCGGTTGCCCTGCTGTGGTAACAAACTGTGCGGGTTCACTGCGTTTGGGACATCCTCAACTCCTGCTGCTGCGGAATCTACACGACGCCGAGACGTCCCCTGCTCGTATCTGAACCTGCCAGCACTGAAACTGACGCGGAGAAACCTGGGTCTGCTTGCATCGGGGACCGGTGAGTAGCATCGCTAGGAACTGGTCGCTCTCCTGCAGGAGCCCATACCTTTTCCCCGCTGTGTCCAACAGCACGCCTTTCCGTACTCGCGCTCTGCTTCTGCCCACAGTGGAGGCTGCGCTTGAGTCGGAGCTCTGTTCATCTTCATTTGTTCACCGAACTAAACTGCCTGATTCCCTCGAAGAGACTCCCCTTTTTGCCAGTTGGCACCAGCGCGTGCAGGTACTTTTGAGCACAAGACTCCACTCTTCGTAGGGCTTGGACTTCCTTTTAGTTAGGTGCCTCTGAAGGCGGACTGGGTCTAATTATTATTCGCACTGCCCGTTTTCCTCCCCATCTAGGTGGTCTACACATTTCGTGCATCTAACTCGTTACTCGTTTGCATTTGTATATACATTGTATTGGTTTACTTGAGTTTTATTGTGATTTCTCGCTACGGTCAATGTTACAAAGGCCTTGTAATAAATGTGCATATATTTTTAATATAACACCTGCTTGGAGTAATTTGTAAGTGTCCTTGCTTTGTGTGCTCATTGCAGGCTTTCAGTCACCCTCACCCCTCTTGAGACCTAGTCTTGACCGCCGCGATCGCTACCCTGATTGATCTGGCTTGTCCAGAGGTTACCCTGTTCCGAGAAACTAGGCTGGCCTTCTGAACCTCTGCCCCTCCATGACAGAGTTCAGAAATCCGTCTCAACACTAAACCATTCCTGTCCAATGCCAGTTGCATCACCCTGGCTAACGCTCTTATGTCTAGATTAGACTGCTGAAACGCCCTGTACTCAGGTGCCAATAAGTAAGAGCAGCTCTGAATATCCCTCAGAGAGCACATCTCTAAATTCAGGAAGGAAGCCCATTGGCTAAAAATAAAGGATCGAATCCTCCTCAAAACTATATCCCTCACCTCCAAATGTCTCAACAATCTAGCTCCCCCTTACCTATCGGAAAGAAATCACCAGGAAACTCACCTCCCGACCCTTAAGATCTGCCAATACTTTCCTGCTGGACATCCCTAGATTCAAAATTACCACGGCCGGAGGAACTAGTTTCCCAGTTAAAGCTGCTTAAGATTGGAACACACTCCCTATTAACCTTAGACGCCCCCTACCATACGTTAGATTCAGAATTAATGCTCTCAATTGGCTTCGAGCCAATGATTCATAACCTCCTCACTCTGTGACAACTTTTGTCAAACACCTGTGACTTATTTATCCTCTTACTTACAACTGTATTCTTAGGTTCTCACCACCTACGTTGTGCTAGCCTGACTCTTATCCGGTCCATCCTTCTATGTTCCTTGAATAGCAATGACTACCTCACTTCACCTACTCTATCCACTCTATATCAAATGACTACCATATCATGCATTGTTCCTCACACTGTAACTACATGTTTGTGCTAAAGTATGACAGGTAATGTAACTAAGCTTTGAGATTTCTTGTACTGTTGCGCCCAGCTGCCCAAGGGCTTGGTGCGCATTATCAAATCAATAAAACAAATAGAAGCACCAAGGCGAAGACCGACAGATCTAGGAACCAATGCCAGAGGAAGGGCCACGAGGAAACTCGCCCCCTACTAGCCATACACCAACCGCACAAGGGACGCCGGGAGACAACCAAGAGAACCACCAGAAGATGAAGCACCCACACCAGGGAACCAACACAAGCCCAGGGCACTGAGTCTCAAGACCCCCCAAGGGGCATGAACATACGCACCACCCAACGGAGAACCCGACACACCCAGAAAAGACAGGAACGGCCAAGCCCCCCCCGCACCACCAAGTCATGGGGAAGCCCACCACAGGAAGGGCACCCGAAACCCCCACATAGACCAAACCAGAATAAGGGCAGAACCACAGGACCAACTTAGTACACAACCAGAAGAGCCACCGCCAGAGCTGAAAAAGGAGGCCAAGCGGTACGAACCAGCGGCCCCCGAAGGGAGACAAAGGCCCCTGCCCGCCGGGCAGACAGCAGAGGAGAGGGAAGGGCCATAAGCCCCACCCACCTCCCTCACAGATGGGAAGCTGAGGGAGCACCCAGAAACCCTTGGCTGCGGGAGACAAGATGCCCACTTGAAAACCCAGGTACATAGGAGGCCCAACCAAACCCATGGCAGCATGAGGGAAGGACGTGAAACCCAGCTACATAGGAGGCCCAACCAAACCCATGGCAGCATGAGGGAAGGACGGCGAGCATCGACGGGCAAGGGAAGCGGGGGAAACGACCAACACCCAAAGCGCAGGCAGGTACGACCAGAACAGCCAGAAAGACAGTTGGGAGAAGAGGGGAGGACCCACGAGAGAGCTCAGAGGCACAGGGGCCCACAAGGGAAGGACAAGGCGGCGAGGATGGAAGCCAACCAAAGTACCAGCGACGGGGCCGAAAAGTGGCCACAAGGCCACTAGAAAAACAACCCGACCAACAGACCGCAAGCCCGCCAGAAGCATGAGGGGTATGCAGAACCAGCCCCGCCCCATACCCCACAGAGAGGGACCAGGAGCCACCACACTCAGCAGTCAACAGAAAGGAGGGCAGGGCCGAACCACCCCCACCCCATCCAAGACAGACCCAATAAGAAGCCGGAGGCAAGTCCTGGGACCGATGGAGGCACCAATGGGAAAGAACCCCAAGCAGGCCAGGGCACCACAGACTGAGCCCACCACCGGCCCCAGAGGAGCAATCAGCGGAGACCTGCCCAGGCAGGCCCGGAAAGGAGAGGAGGCCTGCGCCCCAGCTGAGATCAGGCAGCGAGAGAAAAGATGAGAAAACGAAAGGTCGAACAGAAGCCACGCCCCCAGTACAGCACCCAGCAGGCCAAAACCGGCAGACATCCGCCAGCACCCACAGTGACGCACCCCCACAGCCAAATAACGAAACCGAATGATGGCGGGCCAACCACCGGAAAATGGGGCAAAGCATCCCAATTCCCTAAGCACACAGTACGACACACAGACATGCATACACTGGGCGAACAGAGCCCACAGACACAGACCCCCCCCCCCCAGTCACATGTAGATGGAACCTAACACCCAGGAGCACAGCAAGTAATCCAAAAGGGGAGGGCAAAATCTTCCTCTCGCCATGGCCAGTCTGATGAAATAGCAAAGACTCCATGGATCGGCCCAACCTTAGTAGGCCCTGCAGGCAGCAGCCACGCAGACGGATGACAGGTAAGCGGGCCCACCAGAGGCCAGGCCGCAGGGCCAACAAAAGACAGAAACACCCCAACACCGTCGATATGCATCCGAGTCAACCCGAAGCCAGCAATCTCCACCTAGGATCAAGGGCAGTGAAACTTCATGACTTGGACAGGTGTATACAGTAAGTAACCCCCGCAGGGGCACCCTATCCAGAGGGAAGCAGTATGTGCATCGACAGAGACAGTCCCCACCACAACTCCAAGGGATACCAGCCTCTTCAATCAGGGACCACAGAGAGCCCAATTAACCAGAGAGACGCCTGAACCTGTTCCCACCCTACCACCACTCGTGCAGCAAAGCACATTGGTCATGACCTCCTCCATAGAGGAAATTGTTGGTGGGGACATAGGATTGGGTCATAAAGGCGGGCGCAGCTTACACCAATCACTGGGGCCAACTGGCCACAAAAGAGGGTCCAGCCCCCTCCTTAGCCAGAGGAGCGAAGACCCTGCAAGGAGCAACACCACCACATTTGGACTCTGGCCATAGGCACAGCCTGCCCCGCAGCCACTGCCAGTGAAGGAAGGCAGGGACGGACTGGGACTGGGCCACAAAATCGGCTTGCACCAAAGAAAAAGTGGCCCACAGTTGCAAATGGCTATTCATGCTGTTTGCGACACTAGTACCGAGGTGGGCTGGGGATGTGATAAAATGTGATGCAAATGTGTGCATTTTAAAGCCTGCCGCATAGTGATGCTACACAACGAAACTGTCCCACATTGGCCCAAAAAGTGACACACTTTGACCAAAAGAACTGGCCCACACCAGCATATTGTGTTTTAGGTCCGGACATGGGCCAATAGCCCGATAGGCCCGTCCAAGCTCGAGGTAGGTCAGTAGCACCAAGAGGGAAGCAAGATCCTTCCCCAAACATCCCCCAGGGGCACACAGGCCCGATTGGCAATCATAACCATGGACCAGGCAGCTGTGAGACACCTCCAACGGAGCCACTGAGATGCCGCATCCGCTGCATATGACTAGGCCATTTCCACACAGAAGCGGCCGGCAACAAGTCAGAAGGGAGCCCCGCTCCCTATGCCCGAACCCGAAGAGGAAACGGGGAGGGCCCGGCTCTCTCACTGGCCATACCAGACGACTACATGATCCTCAGAACAGACAAGAGTAAATGCCAGAGGAGGCAGAGTAGCACTCATCGTTAAAAAACAATTGGGTTCTAGAGAAATATCTGTCTACCAACCATTCACCTCAGGGGAACGACTTTCTGTGAAAGTACCCCTTTCAGCTAACTCAACATTGACTATACATCTTCTTTACAGACCCCCCAGGCCCAGTATCATCCTTGGGTGAAAAGATCACCCACCTTCTCAAAAATGTTAAACCAGGGTCTAAAATTATTTTACTAGGAGACTTTAACTTAGGACTCAATGACCCTAAAGATAACAATGCCTCAGCTCTAGCTAACACGATAACAGAACTAGGCTTCCTAAATCGCATCACGATCCCAACGCACAATAAAAAGGTAGGAACCTTGATTGGATTGCTGATCTTAACTGCAATACGAAGATTCTATCAAATACGCCTTGCGCTTGGTCTGACCACCACATGATCACTTTCACTATCCAGGACCAGCCTACTTCAAACTGTAGCCACAGTATAGCCCCTCCAGCCCTTACCAGAAATAAATGCAATATTACAGCAGAAACAATACTTCCATTACTTCACCCCATTATCAGCCCACTGAGCCGTGACAACCTAAACCCTGCAGCGATGGTCTCTCTCAGGCTTTAGACAAAGTGGCCCCACTAAAAATGCATAAAGCTAAACAATCTTCTCATACTTGGTACACCACAAGTCTAAAAACACTACACAAGACCAGGATATTAGCTGAAGGGACCTGGAGAAAAAAAACTGTTCTATTAACAAAGACAAATTTGTCACAGCCTCAAATAACTACAAAAACGCTATCCACCAAATGAAAAGTGACACCTACAATGAAAGAATCAACAATGCTAAATCAGGTGCAAAATAGTTATTTACCATCCTTAGAGAATTAGAAACCCCAGTGACTGCAGGAAAACTGCATAAAAAGACACCACCTGGTGCTCGAATATCCAAAAGCACTGTTGGATAAAATATCTCTCCATTTTGAGCATACTGACGCCACTGTGAATCGGCCTAGCCCTTTTCAGTTTACCACAGTCTCAGTACCTGAAGTGATACAAATAATGAAAGCCTTAAACCTACAAGATGTCAGGGGGGACGGGGTGGGGGGGGAATATATGTCCAGCAAACTCTTACCAAAGATGTGGCAACAGAAATTGTCCCTTTCATCACCACTCTATTAAATACATCATTCAAAACTAGCACAGTTCTCACCAATCTCAAGGATGTGTGGGTCCTCCCTCTCCTAAAGAAGCCTACACTAAACCCATATACACCTACCAGCTATAGGCCCATAACTAAGGTACCCTTCCTTCTTAAAATTTTGGACCAGGCTGCGCACCTTCAAATTCAACATTATCTTGAATCAAACTATCTCCTTGGCCTTTGCCAGTCAGGCTTTAGACCAGGTCACGGCACAGAATCTGGTCTCATCGAACCTTAAAATACAAATGGATGAGCTACTGGGCAAAGGTAATATAGCTCTCCTTCTCCTGTTAGACCTATTTGTTGCCTTTGACCTGGTCAACCACAATGTCCTTTGAAAATATCTGACTTCAGCACACTTCTTTGCCAAAAACCACTTCTTGGATAAAATCTTTCCTTTCCAACAGGACAATGAGAGTATTCGCACCGACTGCAACTGCCGACCCGGCTCCAGTTCTGTGCGGAGTTCCACAAAGCTTGTGCATCTCGCCCACTTTATAAAAGATTTTTACAAAGCTGTTATTGGACCATCTTGACAGTTTGGGTGTCACCTATACTAACTATGCAGATGACACCCAAATACTCCTACCGCTCTCAGGGTCCTATGACACTGACTCCAAACTTTTGAACAAAATCTTCCCAAGTTATTCAGGCATGGGTGGCCATTCATGGCCACTGTCTAAACAGCGACAAAACGGAGATACTAATGATTGTTCAGGTACTTTGTTTAAACGGTTTTGTGAGCCAATTTAAATTGTTTGTTATCGATAACAATACCATCAAAGTAGCGAAAGAAGTCAAAACCATAGGGATCTACCTTGACTCGACACTTTGCTAACCAAACAAATCAATGCTACAGCCTCTTCAGTGGTGTACATAGCGAAACCGGTTGCAGGCCTTTCCATTCTCCTAAGAGCTGCATCACCTTGGCTAGAGCCCCGATACTATTGAAACTGGACTGAACGCATTATACATCGGCACTAGCTGCCGCAACCTAAACAAACCAAAGTGCTACAGAACAACGCATTAAGAGCGACACTTAACTTTCCAAAAGCCAACCACATTACTTCTACCAGACAAAAGGTTAATTGGCTTCCAGTGAAGAACAGACTTGCTTACAAAATGCTATCATTAACCTGCAACAAGTGTCTAATGAACAAAGCACCTCAATACCTAAACTGTAATTTCACTAAGAAGAAATCTATCAGACTTACCAGAACCTCTCAGGTCAGCCAATTTATGATTCCTAGATACAAAACTGAAAAAAAACACAAAGGTAAGAGTTTTCCTGTCTTAGCCTCCAAACTCTGGAATAGCTTGCCGTCAGACCTAAGACCTGAGCCCTGAGCTAGCCTACTGGGCCTTACGTAAAAAACATGGCTAGTCTCCCAAGAAGAATATTGATTCTAGTACTAGATCATTTGACATATGGTGGAAACACCAAGTTCCCCTACACAGCAACCGTTTGATGTCCTGAACTAGAACTGTATTGCCCTCAATGTAAATGTACTCCCCCTCTTTTTACGTACTTCGATAATTGTAATAAATATGTAAATACCTTGGAAATTGTAATGGAAACTACTTGCACTTGAATTGTAACCTGTAAACGTGCACCTCGATACATTTAACATATAGCACTCTTAAACCAAAGGTATTTGTACCGCGCACCGTCACCAACGGAGTTGGTCCCCAGGCGCTCTGGCAGATCTGCAAATGAGAAGGTGGGATGGGTTAGTAAGGTGTAGGGGGAGTAGGATAGTGAGAGGAGTGGTGTTCTTTTGGCAGCTTCAACTCTACCCACCGGGTGCTGAGCTTTGGTGCGAGTATCGGATCAATGTCAGTCCTCGTGTGCTGTTGGTGCGGCTTATGTGTTGTTGCCGTGTTGTGAAGTGCGTGTGGGTTGTTGTGCAAGTTTTTTGAGTGAGATAAGTATGCAGAAATGTTGAGCTTTTTTTTGGTTAGTGATTTATATGATTTTTAACATGCTAACATTTCACAATTCTGACTAAGTGTGGCACCTGCCAACTTTCACAATCCCATCAAGAAGCGATTCAGGCTAACGTTCAGGATTCTATCCAAGTGTGGCACATGTTAACATTCATAAGGAGAATAAGGCTGGACGTCAGGGCCTCCCAAGCGATTCAATTAAAACGGGACTCTGTGGGCCTCACAGGCACCCATCGATTTTGACAAGAAAGCTTCCCTGCTGGTTGCCTTTGTTTTGCCACCAGAGGCTAGGAAACCTGTCCAGTTATAATCTGTAATGTTAACATCCTCTCTATGGCTACAGCTAGGGTTTTACACAGGATAAAGTCACAGGGTGGAGAGGAAAGTATGCACATATGTCCTAAAGAAACAGTCCTCACAAACTGAACGCTGGTGCACTTAATTGTGCACTGCTGGCCAAAGACAGACCATTCCAAAAACATTATCACAGACGTGTCACCTTTCGTTTAGCTTTTTGGTGTGGGGTATCCAATAGGCTGAGAAATTAATAAAGTGAAACAGTAGAATATAATCTGTCCTAAAACCAGGGAAATCACTCATTCATTTTGCATTAGGAAACACATTCTCCCATTATATCTAAACATCATACAGCTGCCTCCCATAACATAATTTACCTACACCGAATTCACTCTTCCCATTCCTTATGATACATGGATTTTGGGATCAAATATGTGCTTCTGGGATTTTTTTTTTTTAAACTAAGACTATATAAATAAACAAACCCTCTCCCCGCCAGGAAAACCACAGCGAAGCAGGCGTCAACAGGCCGGACAGGGGTCCCTCCTCCCAATGCCTGACCACCTGACATACAATGGGCAGCGGGAAGGGCACACCAAACCCCCACCCCGCCAAGAGCAAGCCCCATAGAAGTGGCAGCCAACAGGCCGGAAGGTGGCCCCGCTCCCCAAAGCCCGACACCAAAAAGGAAACATGGAGGGCATATCCAACCCCCTCCACACCAGGAAAGCAACCTGCATCAAGACGGGAGCGAACAGGGTGGACGGGGGCCCCTCTTCCCAATGTCTAACCAGGAAGAGGCAGCGGGGAGGGCACACACCAGAGAAGCCAGCCGTCCCCCAGGACCGCGGTAGGGGAAGAAGACGAGCAAATCCAACAGGCCGGACAGGGGGGCCAGCCTCCCAATGCCCGACCAGGAAGAGGCAGCGGGGAGGGCACACCCAAGGGAAGCCGGCTGTCCTCCCCCCACTAAAACAGGAGTCGGGAAGAAGACGGGCAAAACCCTCACAGGAAGCACACCAGCATTGCTGCAAGGCATCAGAATACGAGCCATCCGAGAGCGGAACTCTCTGCAACTACAGCATCCAATAACGGTCGTGCAGCAGGACCCCAAGCCCTGCAGGGTATCCGTGCCAGGCAGACACGCTCAACCGGACTCCAAGCCCCGCAGGGAGACCAGGAGCGCACTGCCTCCCCGCAGGAGACACCACCATGGAAGGTCCAGCAACATTGTTCCCCAGTGCCCAGCTCCAGGAAGAACCAGTCGCTGTCGAAAACAGGAGAAAAAGAACTGGGGATTATGGGTAAGTGGGAGGTGTATATACCTCCAAGAAAAAAAAAGTTCCAGTGTGGGAATCAAAGCCTCATAGGCGAGTGAGTACTTGGACGAGGAAGGTGGAGGTAATGTGTCTGTAGTTATAAGCACCAGGTCAGGCATTCTGTCATATGTAATGGATTAGCAGGTACTGTATCAAACGTCAGTTCCAGGGCCAGTACTCTTTCTGGAATCAGTATCCCAGATCTGGTACTGTGTCTGTAATTATTTGCCCGAGGGCAGGTATTGTCAGATGTAGCTGATGTGCAGGTATGTACCGTATCGGAAGTCATTAGCTCCAGAGCAGGTATTGCGTCGGCACTAATTCGCTCCAGCCAGAGGATGTGATGGGCCTTTAGCTTTAGCGCTAGAGAAGGTAGTATCTGCTGCTATTCATCCGGGTGTTGTTTCTGTGTCTGCGGCCATTAGACATAGAACAGACACTGTGCCTGCAGCGATTATCCACAGAAGGGTCGGGTCATTAGACCCAGAGAAAGTACCGTATCTGCAGTCATAGCCCTGGGGAATAATTACTTTCACAGTAGGCACTGGAACTGGAGACAGTACACGTCTGCAATCAATAGCCGGCGCAGTGGCGGACGTAACGGTCAGCAGACAGAAAAATGGCGAGCAGGCCCCTGTGCCCTGCCCCGCCCCTTCCCAATCTCTCTCTGAGACACTCTTTGCAGTCAGACCCGAACTTCAGCAGATGGTCACAGCGCACTGTAATGGAGGCAATGAATCTATTAATGGGCGTTAAAAACCTGCCGCACGCACGGTGCACAATGCCCACTATTACTCTGTATTAACCGCTTCCCAGTTGTTCGCTGCAGCTCGGTCCAGGGTGCTCTGACTGGGCAGTTTACTTCTCGCCGTAACCCCTCTCCAGAAACGCACGCTCCTCTGCTCCAGCAAGTGTTTAATGTATCATAGTTACGAAATAATGCAGATTTAAGCAGACCTGAATTCTGCTTATTGTAATATTAGTTCAGGGCTGGATGTCTGCGCTCGGGCCTTAAAAATCACAACTTAAATAAAATGAATCATGTCCCCCTAAAGTTCATCTTTGCGCAACTCCACCCACTTTGGGGCCCCGCCTCCAGGGCCCGCCCACTTGGAGCCCTCTGTAATTTTTGCACACGGGGCCCTTTGCCTTAAATCTGCCACTGAGCCGGCGCAAGTATTATAAATAGTCACTTACACCAGACTACTGTCGGTGTAGTAGCTGCACAGCAGTTACTGCGTCTGCGAGCAATCCCGAGCCTGAACTGTACCGTAAATGAGATCCAGAGCAGCTGTGTCTAAAATACCAACAACAAAAGGGCTGCCCTGTGTTCAAACCAAATGTTTAGAAAGGCACGTACTTACAATGTTTAATTTCAACATGTGATGAGTACAATACAACGAATTACAGCTTCAGCCGCAGTCTCTAACTTCAACATGCATTTCCAGAAGTTGCAAACGCGCTGCTCTTACCAATATAACAACAAAGAGGTGAGAATGAACTGAGTTAATGGACGCTAAAAAAATACAAAGAAAATCCATTACAAGAGCTGGATCCCGTTCACTCACCTGATGCTGCCTGGAACCTGAAAAGTAGCGTTTGGTAGAGGAGGCCTTATGTTGCTTTGATTATCAATTGAAAGAAACATTTAAAGTTCCTATGAGACACGATAGGATGGTGTGTCTGCTTAAAAGTTTGCGACGCTTTCCGAAATGCCTTTAAGGCGTTATGACGTAGGAACGTTTGTACGTAGGACGTCCTGGACGTCTACTTTCTTAGGAAGAGAATCATGGAGTAAGGAGGATTCCATGCCGTGCACGGGTAGGTATTTATTTGTTTATGGTGTATTTATAAGGCGCATATACATTTCTTAAGTGTTTCGAAGCGCCACGTATGTTTAGGAGGACGGCGAGTTCCTTTTTCCTATTTT